>NC_044032.1:588788747-589099193 GCF_901765095.1 Microcaecilia unicolor
GCATCTGAGTATGCTGTAGGCCCCACACTGTCTCCATAAGTCGTCCATACACACAATGACTGTCACTGCTGTGTCCCCATCCCACCATATTGTGTTGCCCTAGACAGATGTCTAGTCTAGAAGCAGATGGTGGGTGCCTTACTTTATATAGGGTCTCGGAGGAGGGCAAGATAAACGTATGCTGTTGAGTTTGGCGACATTGACCAAAATGATGTTGGCAGAGTGATCAAGTATAACTCTTTTGTGCATAGAATTTATATGCTATTAAAGAAATTTGCCTGTATGTACAGAATATCACGTAGGTGCCAAAAGAAAGTGTCAAAACTATGAAAATAGATGGAACATATATAACACCTAAGCACTGAAAAATCAAGATCATGGATGAGTAATGGAGATACAAATAATGTGGAACTGGACTTGAAGTTGAAGGTGGAGGTAGAAAGAAATATGATGGGTCACTCTAAAGAGGTAAGGGGCAAAAACAGAAACAGATATGTACAATGACTAATAAGTGATTAGGCACCCAGCTGATGTAAGTTAGGATTGTTCTTGATGCTATACTTTAAATGAAGAATTACAAAACAAAGACCCATGTTAGCTGTTTAACATAGATAGGAGTGGTAGCCACGCATGACTTGGGCAAGTCAGAGGAGTCGCCAGCTGGCACACAGCTCGGTATTGTCTGCTAGCCATCACAACTGCTGCCAGCATAGCTGACTTTAACGCCACCACAAGAAGAGGCACAAAGTGCAGCTATTTGCAATCTAGTAGTACAGCTGCTGTTAAAAGCAATTTGGCTTTGGCAATGCCACCCCTCCTCCCCCTGCACATATTCCATGCCTCCCACTGACACTCCCTCAGTCCAATCCCCCCCCCCCAGTCAAAACTCCAAACACTAACAACCCCCCCCCCCCTTGCTCTGAACCCAATCCCATGCAAAAGTGTCCTCCCTCCAGAGCCCACCCCTCTCTCCAAGACTTACCTGGGACTGTCCATAGTGGTGAGTGGCAACCACATGGGACCTGTATCCCTCTGCTGGGCTCCAAAATGGCAACCATAACTTCTCCTTATATGGAAAGATTAACCCTAGAGGTATTATTGTAAGACTACCACTAGGGGTCACAGTGGCTATTTTGGAACCTGGCCAAGGCCCAGGCAGAAGCAAAAGGGGCCCACTCATGCCCAGCCACCACTGATCACCATGGGGGAAATTTTCAAATAGGGGCAGGGTTTCTACACAGGGTAGGGTTCAGAGCTTCTGGGTATGGGTGGGGGGAGATCAGATGTGCTTGAGGTGGAAAAGGTAAAATTATGTCTTACCTGATACTTTCCTTTAACGCAGCAGATGAATCCAGGAACTAGTGGGTTAAGTCCGCCTACCAGCAGGTGGAGATAGAGATAAACAAACTAAAGGCAGTGATGCCAGACGGTCAGCTCCTTCCTCAGTTAGTATGTCATTCGTAAGCATTTGCCAAGGCCAAAAATATGAAACCAATAACAACCAGAAACCATCCTCACTATGAAAAACAGAGAACCAAGTAAGAACTTCGAAATAACTGCAATTTGATCCAGAAATCGGAATCCTTTCTGTGTTTCCATATCTGTCTGAATTCTGCAAAAGAGAACCCGGAAGAAAAAAAATAGCCACACTGCGCAGATAATGAAAAAACCGTCGGCTGAACTAGGGAGGGATCCTGGAGTCATCTGCTGCGTTAAAGGAAAGACATAATTTTACCTTCCTTGTCACTTGCAGCAGATGAATCCAGGAACTAGTGGGATGTACCAAAGCATTCTTTAAGTAGGGTGGGAAGCCAACGCTCCCTGCGCCAACACTCCCGCCCCAAACCTTGCATCCTCCCGAGCAGACACGTCTAGCCTGTAATGCTTCGCAACAGTATGACGGGATGCCCAAGTAGCCGCCTGACAAATCTTTTCCAGAGATAAGGCCGGCGCCTCAGCCTAAGAAGCTGCCTGTGCCCGAGTAGAGTGCACCTTCAGGGCCACTGGAGAAGCCCGCCCTTTTAGGAGATACGCCGCGCCAATGGCTTCCCTAATCCAGCGAGCAATGGAAGCCTTAGAAGTCGCCTCACCTCTTTTCGATCCCGACAAGAGCACAAAGAGATGATCCGAGCGTCGAAACTCGTTAGAGATCTGCAAGTAAAGAAACAAGGCTCTCCGCACGTCTAGGAAACGTAGCGAGGCAAACTTCCCCGGATAACTCTCTCTTCGAAAAGACGGAAGATAAACCGCCTGATTGACATGGAAAGCCGAAACCACTTTAGGTAGAAACAACGGCACTGCAAAAAAGGATCTCTGGAAGACAAAGCCTGAATTTCAGAAATTACCCTAGCCGAAGCAATGGCCACCAAAAACACTGTCTTAAGTGTTAGATCCTTCTCAGAAACCTTATTCAAAGGCTCAAACGGTGGGGCCTGGAGGGCTCGCAGTACCACATTCAAATGCCACGCCCGGCACGGCTGCCGCAGAGGAGGCCAAAGCCAAAGAGCCCCGCGTAGGAAACAGACCACATCAGAGTGAGCTGCTAAAGAGGAACCGTTCAGTTTGCCCCTAAAACAAGCTAGCGCGGCCACCTGCACTCGAAGGGAATTATATGCCAATCCCTTTTGAAGACCATCCTGAATGAACTCCAGAATAACCGGAATGTCCGCCAGAAAAGGCGATTCAGCACGCAAAGCACACCACACCGAGAAAGCTTTCAACAATCGCGCGTACGCTGCTGAAGTAGACTGCTTCTATGCCCCCAAAAGAGTGGCAATGACTGGTCCTGAAAATCCCTTCTTCCTTAGCTGCCACCTCTCAATAGCCAGGCCATAAGACCAAAGCGGGACTGGCCCTTGATGCAGCAGATCAGGAGTCACAATGGTGGCTCTGAGAGTACTCGAATGAGATCCGCATACCACGGCCGTCAGAGCCAGTCTGGGGCCACTAGAACGACCAGCCCCCAATGCCACCCTATGCAGCAAAGAACTCTCCCTATCAGAGGCCACGGAGGAAAAATATACAGTAGCTGTTGTTCCGGCCATGGCTGGAGAACAGCGTCCAATCCTGCGGATCCTGGTTGCCGATTGTGGCTGAAGAACTGGGGAACTTTGGTATTGCAAGCCATGGCCATCAGATCCATTACTGGTCTTCCCCAACATTGACAGATCAGCCAAAAAGCCGAGTCCGACAGCGTCCATTCCGCTGCGTCCAAAAGAGTCCGGCTGAGAAAATCCGCTTGAACATTGTCTTGACCCGCAATGTGCGCTGCCGACAGACTCTGAACATGCGCTTCCGCCCATACTAGAAGATGAGACGCTTCCACTGCCAAGGGAAGACTGCGAGTGCCCCCCTGCCGAATGATGTAGGCCACCATCGTGGTGTTGTCCGAGAATACACGAACCGCCTGCCCCTGCAGAAGGTCCTGAAAACTCCGCAGCGCATTCACGACTGCTCGCAACTCCAGACGATTTATCGGCCAAGTCGGTTCGAGAGGGGTCCACGATCCCTGGGCTACTCGATGAAGACAATGGGCTCCCCAGCCCACAAGGCTGGCATCCGTCACGACTACCACCCAGTTGGGAGACACCAGAGAAACACCCTTCTGAAAACTGGCTGACCGGAGCCACCACGCGAAGACTGTCCCTGGCCCGGCTCGACCAAGGAAGGCGTCGTTGATAATCCAGCAACATCGGCGACCATCTGCTCAAAAAGAAATTCTGAACAGGCTGCATGTGAGCCCTTGCCCATCGAATGACCTCCAAGGTCACCGTCATGGAACCGAGGAACTGAACATAGTCCCACACTCGGGGAGAACAACGACTCAATAAGGTCTGTACCTGAGAAAGCAATTTGATCCTTCACCCCTTGGGGAGAAACACCTTCCCCCACTTCGTATCAAATTGAACTCCAAGATACTCCAGATTCTGAGTAGGAACCAGATGACTTTTGTCCATATTGACCACCCAACCTAAGGATTGCAACACCGCAATCACTCGGTGGGTGACCACTCGACTCTCCTCTGCTGTCGTCGCCCGAATCAGCCAGTCGTCGAGATATGGATGCACTCGAATCCCCTCCTTCCGCAGGAACGCCGCCACCACCACCATGAGCTTGGAAAAAGTGCGTGGGGCAGTGGCCATTCCGAAAGGAAGGGCCTGAAACTGGAAAGGTTGACCCAGCACCGCAAATCTGAGAAATCTCTGATGGGGCTGCCAAATGGGAATGTGCAGGTAAGCTTCCCTCAAATCGAGAGCCATCAAAAACTCGCCTGGTTGAACAGCAGCAATAACTGCCCTTAATGTCTCCATGCAGAAGTGAAGAACCCGCAAAAACTGCCTGGAAGTAGACTTGGGTCTATCCTCTGGAAGACGCTGAGATTTGGAATCCCCCAAATCTTTAACAAACTTTTCTAGGTCTTCCCTAAAAAGCAATTTCCTCGGAAAGGCAATTTATAATGAGCAGTTGCTTAGAGGCCATATCTACGGCCCAATGATGGAGCCACAGAAGACGCCGAGCGGAAACGGTCAAAGCCATGAATCTGGCCGAAGCACGGACCAAATCATACAACGCATCCGCCAAGTACGCCAGCCCAATATCCATTAGCGACATCTGAAAAGTTCCCAGCATATCAGACTCCGAAATCGAATCCATGACAGAATGTAGCCAACTGAGACAAGCTCTAGCCGCATAAGAACTACAAACAGAAGCTTGAAGTATCAAAGCGGCCACTTGAAAGGCACGTTTTAAAGAGGCCTCTAGCCGTCTGTGCATGCTCGACCAGCCGACTGTTTAACGATGGAATAGAGAATGCAAGTGAGCTACAACGATCATCTCATTGCATTCCTTTTCCTTGATGCATGCCCGTTCCTTACCAATTCGCTAAGGGAATCGGTAAGGGAAGGGCTTTAACGATTTTTTAGTGCATCATGGCCTGAGTGTCTGTGTGTGTATGTATACAGATATACAGAGAGAGAAGATACACACACACATATCTCTCTATAAAAAAGGCAACACCAACTTTCTATGAAGCCTCCAGCCGGAAGTGTGAAGGGGGAGAGATATCCGGTTTCCCCATGAGTGTCTGCCCCGCCCTCTCTGTAACACAAACAGTCAGTGAAGGAAAACACAGCAAAGCAGTGAAGAACTCAGAGGGGGGAGGGGAGAGAGGGCAGAGGGCAGGGACACACACACTCCCACATGCACACAGAAGAAAACCTTGCTAGCCCCCGTTTCATTTGCATCAGAAACGGGGCTTTTTTACTAGTCTATCTATATATATAAAACTCACCCTCAACGTTCTATTGGCTGCTGACGTCACTGAAGCCAAGGTTCGTATGTTCGAAGCTCTGAAGCCTCGAAAATCACAGTCTCTGGGCCCCACCCTCACGTCAAACGTTATGACGTTGAGGGCAGAGGCAGAGCAATTCACCGCCCTCGCGTCAAACGTTATGATGTTGAGGGCGGAGGCGGAGCAATTCACCCACATCGACGACGGGGGGGGGGGGGGGGGGGGGGGGGGGGGGGGAGCCACAGGAAAGCCTTGCTAGCGCCCGATTCATTGGCTCCAGAAACGGGCCTTTTTTTACTAGTTATATATAACAGAAAATGTATACATGCACGAAGTGGAAAAGGGCAGGAGGAATTTCAAAGACAGATTGTTTCTTGCATTTCTACCAAAAATTAAGTTTTATTATACTTCTAAACCAGTTTAGGTGGAGGAGTGGCCTAGTGGTTAGGGTGGTGGACTTTGGTCCTGGGGAACTGAGGAACTGAGTTCGATTCCCACTTCAGGCACATGCAGCCCCTTGTGACTCTGGGCAAGTCACTTAACCCTCCATTGCCCCATGTAAGCCGAATTGAGCCTGCCATGAGTGGGAAAGCGCGGGGTACAAATGTAACAAAAAAAAAAAAGGGCACATATAAGAGATCTTAACCGCCACCAGCCCCCTCTCCCAGGCAGCAGAGGGAGGGGTTCCAGAGTCGAAGGGGAAGGAGACACAGGGGGCACTCCTCACCCCAGATTGCACTACTGTCCACACGCAAAACAATGAGCAAACCGTTTCTTGGCTGCTCCAAGCTCCTTTAACCGCAGCTCAGCCTCATATCTTCAAGGCAGCCGAAAAGGGCCCCAGCCTCATGGATTCTTCTACATTTGGGCTATAGGAGGCACACCCACGCAAGGCCAGCACCACACAGGGTCACGAGTTAGTCCCAGGCCACGGCCAGTACTACATGGAGTCACGGCACTGTTGCCAGATGGTTAAAATTTTTTCAGCCCAAAAACAGCCCAATATTAATATAAATACTAATAAGGCCAATATGAATATTATGGTCAATATGAATATTAATAAGGTATATATAAATATTAATAAGGTTGATAATATTGATATTGTAATCATCGTCATCAGCAGCATAGACTCCTAATGCTGGGCTCTGGACTCCCTCTCGCCACACTGAAAGCTTTTTTTTTTTATAGCCCCCCTCTGCCCCTCCCTCCCAAGTCCAAAGCAAGCATACATTAATATGCATTTGCTTTTAACAGCTGGCTTTAAAGGGGTTTGCTGGACAGACTAGGTCTGGTATGGAATCTTCCTCTGTCCCAGACCCAGTCTCTCCAGCAAACTTTTTTTTTTTTTCTTTTTAACAGCTCCCGGTTCGCTTCTTCCCTCCCTCGGTCCCTCCACCACAGACACATCCAGTATTTTTTTCTTTAAATACCCCCCCCCCCCACCACCACAGCAATTTTTTAACAGCTCCCCTGCCCCTACCTTCAGACTCACAGCAGCACCCCTGCAAATGTTCCACCCCACCAGCAAGTTTTGTTTTGAATTTTTTACAGCTCAGGCTCCGCTCCAGCTGCACAGGCAGAATGCAAGGATTTATTTTAACTGATTCACACAGGCAGATTACAGCCGCACAGTGTAAGAGTCCTCTCTTGCAACCCACCCGACCCCCGAGCCACCCTTTCCATGGACCCTGCTGCACTCACGGACACAGATGGCACAGCTCTCTCTGCTGCTGCAGTTCAGTGTTCCCATCCCGATCGGAGTCCAGGCCGCGGCCCATTGGTGTTGGTGGTAAGTAGTAAGCTCTCTCTCCGTCTCTGTGGGCATGGGCACTGGCCTGGGTAGGCTAAGGACAGGTGAGTCCCTGTCCCTCTCCCCCAGCCAGCAGTGCGTTGCAGGGACTCGGCCTGTTGCCATGACAACGCCCCCTTCTCTTCCACCCCCCCCCCCGGCCCACCACCTTTCAAGAGCTCAAAGAAGCCCGAACAACTCACTTACCCTGGCCAGCGGCAGGTCATCGGTGACCTTGGGAGACATCGAAGCCCAGAGCACCACCAGCCCCAGGAACGTGCCTATGATCAGTAGACTGCGCAGAAGGAAGCCGATTTTCAGCCGCATCCTGGGAGGCAACGAAATTAGAGCCCACTGCCTGACCGACTTCCGCAGCCTCAGATTCAGCTGCTCTGCCCCACCACAGCACAAAAGCAAAGTTTTGGTCTCTGGGGTTGCCTTTTTTTTTTTCCCCCTCTTACACACGTTCCATCTGTTTTTGTTCCCCTCGAGATACACCAAAAGAGCTCTTTTCTTCCCCCTGCTTTTGTTATCTATTGGAGATCAGGATCTAGACCAGGAAGTGTTTTAAGTCCACGTGGTTCGTGCACGGCCAGGAAGGATTTTTTTTTTATTATTTAACGTGGACGTCTCGAAGATAAACTTGAGATTATTAGCTACAGGATCTGAGCCATTCCCTGGACAAAAAGCGGCTGTGCTTTGGCTTGTCTATACTGTGGGCGGGCTTAGTGCGAGCCTGTCATCTATTTCCCTCCCCCCGTCTCGCTCCCTGTCCTAGGGCACTGAAGTAATCTTGCCAGAAATTAAGATAAATGCTTACCTGAGGAATCGGACCACTTTTGCATACAAATAAAACAATCCTTAAGGCAACAGTCCTAGTAATTTGCTTTGTGTTACCTTTTGGTCTAATGCTTGTATCCCCTCCTTTCATTGCTATGCAGGGAGGGAGGGAGGGGATAGCCTTGGGTGTGCTTTGTCAGCAAGATTCCTCTCTGAAGGTGGTTGGTCGTTCGTGCCCCCCTCCCCCAGCAAAGTTAGTAGCGTGTTTTCCCTTTCCCTCTATAATCTTGCTATGCTTTTCCTGCGTTTGAAAGCCCTACCATGTCACAGGCGCAGTTTATTAGGCAGCGTAAACTGAGAAAAGAATCTGCTTGCTTCTGTTTCTTTTTTTTTTTCCCCTCCTGCCCTAGAAGTAGTGTATTTTTGACTATGCTACAGCTTTTGTTTCATTCGGCTTTTAGCTCTCCCTTCTATTTTCCCTTTGTCATGACCTTGCAGTGAAAAACTATAAGGACTTTTTCTTTTTTTATTACCTCCCCAAGAATCAAAAGGACAGAGTCTCTTTCATCCGCCCCTTCTGCCTCGCATCACCTTATGCCTGGAACAGACTTCCTGAGCCCATACGCCATGCGCCCTCCCTGCCCATTTTCAAGTCCTTACTCAAGGCCCATCTCTTCTCCCCCTTGCTTTTGGTGCCTAACCACCTTCCCATTCCTGATACCTACACTGACTACATAGTTTTTACCTTTAGATTGTAAGCTCTCTTGAGCAGGGACTGTCCTTCCCCATGTTTAAACTTGCAGCTGCGTAACCCTGGCAGCGCTATAGAAATGTTAAGTAGTAGTTAGTCATCCAGGTTTTATTTTATAGTTTTTAGGCACCAAAATTACCGATCTTTCAAGACTGAAACAGCTCTTCCTTGCCTTGAAACTCATTTTAGCTGACAAATGTAGAAAAAGTCAGTAGCAGCAACTGTTTTAAAATCGGACAGTCCACTTTCAAATGAATCTCTATAGTGTTGGCTCAAAAGTCCAACTCTGGTAGCAGTTGACTATTTTCTTGCTGCCTGCCACCACTTTCTGTATGGGCACTGGGCAGGGCAAAGCAGAAACAGGAAGTTCTTAAGAAGCAAAGCTGCAGCAGCACCTTTTTTTCTTTATTGCACCTAGGATCTCGAATTTCCTTTTCATGGTCTTGATGTGAATGGAGGAACCTGGGAAGAGGGGCCTCCAGCACTTTATTATTGCTTGTTCTTTCTGAGTGCTGCTCTGTTAAGACTCTGGTGCAGAACAGAGAGAAAGAAAGGCATGGTTGCAGCTTGATCAGTAGCTTCGTTTTCCTTCTTTTCCCTTTCCCCCCAACCTCTTTCCCTGTGTGGTGTAATATCATGAGAATTTTAACATCTGTTTGTGCTGTTTTAAATTACCTATACTGTGCATTGTTCAGTCAGTCCATTAAGTTAGTGCTTCCATTGTGGCAGCCCTGTCAGCGAATAGGAAGAGACTGCCTACATTATATTCAAACTGTCATCTCTAGGCCTTTGTCCACTATGCAGTTGAACAGCTTGGAGCCATATTCAGTTGTGGCCTTTGTGTAACTTGTTTTTCTTTTTTTTTCCTGTTCCAGCACCTGTCAGGAAGTTAGTTACAATATGTTCACACTAGAAGCTTCCAGAGAAGGTAGAATCCTCTGGACGTTGAAGGAAGGGTAGGAGGGTTTATGATAAGTTGGTGAAGGGTCTGGTGGCAACTGTTACCTCCCCCCCCCCCTCCCATGTGTTAAGTAAGTTCCCTTTTTGTCTTGGGTTCCATCTCCTGCTTGACCCTTGCTAAAGAGGGAAATCCCTCATGTTCAGCCTGATGCAGTAATCCTGAATGCAGAGTCAGCCTGTCATACTCCTATGAGTTGGCATTACAAGTAGTGCTGTCCAATTCGCGATTCAAATCGATTCGCTGATTTGTTTTTAGCGAATCAATTTGTTTTTCTTAAAAAAATCAGTAGTTCAATTACCCTTGTATATCTTTTAAAATTGTTATTCTTTGGCGGCAGCAAGCAGGAGCAGCCAGCAACGCTGCTCACGCCACCGCACAGCTTTCCCAGTGAAGCAACTTCTTGTTTCTGCTGCTGGGAATATGCCACAGGGAAGGCTGTGGGGCCCGCGGCAGCAGTGTATCAGGCACTGTTATTCCTGTTCCCTGCCAGAAAAGAACAACAGTTTAAAAAGTACATATGGGGGGGGGGGGGGGACCTCCTCCAAACTGCTTAAAACAAACATAGTAACACTAGTGCAACAAAGCCCGTTTCGTCAAAAATGAAACGGGCCCTAGGAAGGCTTTTGTCTAAGTGATTTCTCCTCTCTCCCCTGCCCTCCCCTCCATGTCCAGCGATTCTGACCTCCCCTGCATGTGCAGCGATTCTCCTCTGCCCTGCCGTCCCTTCCGTGTCCTGCGATTCTGGCCTCCCCTCCATGTGCAGCGATTCTCCTCTGCCCTGCCGTCCCCTCCATGTCCTGCGATTCTCCTTGCCCTGCCCTCCGTGTCCCGCGGTTCTGACCTCCCCTCTATGTCCAGCGATTCTCCTTGCCCTGCCCTCCGTGTCCCGCGGTTCTGACCTCTCCTCCATGTCCAGCGATTCTCCTCTGCCCTGCCCTCCCCTCTATTTCCAGCGATTCTCCTCTGCCCTGCCCTCCCATCCATGTCCCGCGATTCTTGCCTCCCATCCTTTCCATGTCCAGCGATTCTCCTGTGCCCTTCCCTCCCCTCCCCTTGATGTCCCGCGATTCTGTCCTCCCCTCCATGTTCAGCGATTGTCCTGTGCCCTGCCCTCCCCTCCGTGTCCCGCGATTGTCCCCTCGCCTCCCATCCCATCCATGTGCAGCGATTCAACCCTCCCATGGCCAGGGACTCTGTCCTACCTGCTGCCCTGCTTGTAAGCCGTCCATCTTACATCAGGTCAGAGTGGCGGCAGGCAGGCTGGGCTCGCGTCGCCTCCAGCGTTCCCTCTCAGTGTCCAGTCTTCCTCTGACATCATTTCGTCTCTACTCAAGGGCAGGACACTGAGAAGGAAGGAAACGCTGGAGGCGAGCTGACGTCACCAACATGTTACGAACCCAGACAGCCAGCCATCCAGCTAGAGAACCTTGAAGTACAAATTATTGTGTAGACTAGTAAAAAAAAGCCCGTTTCTAAGACCAATGAAACGGGCGCTGGTAAGGTATTTGCTTTCTGCAATTAATGTTTTGAATGGGATATTTAGGATAAGTGTGTTGTCATGATAATGATTAATTTACATTTTTGTGTTGTGTGTAATATATATTTTTTAACTTGTTTTTTTTTGTTGTGTTGATTGTTATGTTATTGTATTTGTAGGATTTCGTAAAAGAGATTGACAAAGTAGTTTGTGCCACAGTTTTATTCATATGTGTGTGTGTGTTTCACAGAGATGGTTTGTGTGTGTGTGAAAGTGAGAGAGGGTTGTGTTGACTTGGAGGCTGGGGGTGAGTGTCTGTGTTTGTGTGGTTTTGTGTGTGTGTCTCAGCATGGTGGGGGGAGGCGGGGGTGGTGAACTGAGAGGGTGTGAGGGGGGAGAGAGTGAGTGTCCATGTCTCCATGTTGTGCATCAATGTGTGTGTGTGTGTGTTTTTTTTTTGTGGGGTTTTGGGGCGGGTGGTGGTTGCGTGTGTGTGTGAGAAACAAAGATCTTTTGTTTGTCCCAAAGATATTTTGTGTGTGTGGAAGTGATAGAGGGTGGTGCAAAGTTGGAGTGTGGGGGCGAGTATCAGTGTGTGTGTTGTGTTTATTGTGTGTGTGTAACTTTGGTGAGGGGGGATGTCTGGTGAACTTGGAGGGGTTGTCTGTTGGGTTGTATTCTTTTTGTCTTGCAGGTACAGGAGTCTTGCTAGTTTGGGGGAATTGGGGGGGGGGGCTAGGTTTGGGAGGGGGTGTGAGTGTGTTTTTGTGGTATTGTGTGTGTGTCTCCCAAGGGGGGGAGTTGATCTGAGTGGGTGTGCAGGGGGATTGGAGGGGGGGTAAGCATTTTTGTTTGGTGGGGGTGGTGGTTTGGGGATGTCCCGTGCTGGCAAAGTGTGATGAAGTGTTGTGTGGCTTTGAGGGTGGTTATTGTTGCTGGGATGATATATATAGAGAGAGATGGAGTGTGCATTTATCCATGTTCCGCATTAGTGTATGTGTTTTTTTCTGTGTGTGTGGCGGCGGGGGGGGGGGGGGGATGGTGAACTGTGAGGGTTGTGGTTTGGAGTGTGCATCTATCCATGTTCCGCATCAGTGTATTTGTTTGTTGTAGGTGGTTTTTTTTTTTTTTTTGGGGGGGGGGGGGGCGGTGGTTGTGTGTATGTGTGTGTTAAAGATCATGTGTATCACAGAGCTATATTGAGTGTGTGAGAGAGTGTGTGTGTAACAGGGAGAGTTTGTGTGTGTGTGTGTAAGTGAGAGAGGGTGGGGTGTACTGATAGGTTGGGGATGAGTGTCTGTGTTATTGTGTGTGTGTCTCACAGTGAAAGGGGGGTGGTGAGCTGAGAGGGTTGTGGTTTGGACTTTGCATCTATCCATGTTCTACATCAGTGTATGTGTTTTTGTTTCTTTTGTTGTTGTGGGGTGGGCGGTGGTTGTATGTCTGTGTGTGTTTGTGAAAGTTCATGTGTGTCACAGAGCTATATTGTGTGTTTGAGAGAGAGAGTGAGTGTGTGTGTGTGTGTGTGTGTGTGTAAGTGAGAGGGTGGGGTGTACTGTGAGTTTGGGGGCGAGTTTGTTTTTGTGTTATTTTGTGTGTGTCTCACAATGAAAGGGGGGACGGGGGGTGGAGATCTGACAGGGTTGTGGTTTTAGGGTGGGGGGCGGGGGTTTGGGGGATGTCCCGTGCTGGCAAAGTGGGAGGATGTGGGGGGTGGTTTTGAGGGTGGTTATTGTTGCAGGGGTGATATAGAGAGAGAGGGAGAGAGTGAGTGTGCATGTGTCCCTGTTCCGTATCTGTGTGTGTGTGTTTTTGCGTTGTTTTGGGGTGGAGGGGTGCAGTGGTTATGTGTCTGTGTGAAAGTTCATGTGTGTCACAGAGGTATTTTGTGTGTGTGAGAGTGTGTTTGTGTGTGTGTGTAAGTGAGAGAGGGTGGCGTGGACTGGGAGTGTGGGGGCGAGTGTCTTTGTTTTTGTGATATTGTGTGTGTGTCTCACAATGGAAAGGGTGGGTGGGTGGTTAACAGAGGGTTTTGGTGTAAGGGGGAGGAGGGGGTTTGAGGAATGTCTTTTGCTGGCAAAGTTGGAGGAAGTGGCAGGGGGCTTTTAGGGTGTTTATTGTTGCAGGGGTGATATATATATAGAGAGAGTGAGTGTGTATGTGTGTGTGTTTTTGTGCGTGGTTTTGGGGTGGAGGGGTGCGGTAGTTGTGTGTCTGTGTGTGAGAGAGCAATGTGTGCGATAGTGTGAGTGTGTGTAGGTGAGAGAGTGTTGGGCGCATGGGGTGTTTGTTGGTGGATGTATGTGGTTGTATGATATTGTGTGTGTGTCTCACAATGACAGGGGCTGGGTGTGTTGTGGGGTTGAACTGAAAGGTTGTGGCAGGGGGCTTGGAAGGTGGTCAGTTTTTTTGGGGGAGTGGGGGGAGTGGGTTTTGCCCGCAGTGTGGTGCTGGAGTGTGTTTTTTTAAATTGGGTTGATTTTTTTGGAGGGTGGGGCGGTTGGGGGATGTCCCTTGCTGGCAAAGTTGGAGGAAGTGGTGGGTGGCTTTCAGGGTGGTGTTGAACTGAGAGGGTGTGGCAGTGGGCTTGGAGTGGGGGTCAGCGTGTGTGGTGGAGGGGAGGTATGGTGGCCAGCATCAGCGGACCAAAGCGTGCATACTCGGCCCTTTTCTCTCTCATGTCCTGTTTCAGCAAGGGCATGACCAGAGCTGAGATACAGAGAGAGAAGGGCAGAGCCTTCGCGATTTGTTCAGCTGCTGAGGGTGCCTGGATCTTGAAGTGATGGAGCGATGAACGGATGGACGACGACCCTTGAACTCATGGGAAAAGGGTGGGGTCCTCTACGTGCATATGCAATTCTTGACAGGAGGGGGGAGAGTATTGGGGTTTTTAACGGCGACTCTGGAGGTAGTCGGTGGTGGAGGGCGGTGTTCCGAAGTCGTAGAAGAGAGGGAGATAGGCAGGTGTGTGCTGGGGAGGAGGGTGGGTGAGGGGGCTGTGGCCGGGTGACGTTGTCCTCTGGCGACTCGGAATGGGCGATGGATTTAACCGGGGGGGGGGGGGGGGGGGTTAACCCGGTGTTACCGGCAGTGTTGACGCCATTTGCCTTTCGACAATTGAAGTTCGGGCGGGTTTGGCTGTTTTTTTTTTTAGTCTGTTGGAGTTGGCTCGCGCTGCTATGGTGTGATTGGGCACTGTCGCTGCTGACGCACCCGGAAGTGAGAGACATCATCACTTCAGGAGATGGATACAGAAGCACGAATGCCTCAAGGCTTAAGTCCACGCAGTCAGCTTCAGAACGTTGGAGGTGCATTTTATTATATAGGATAACATAGTAAGTGACGACAAATAAAGACCTGACTGGTCCACCCAGTCTGCCCAACAGTCACACTCATTATCAATTCATGTTAGGTAAGGAAGATCTGTGCAGTGATCCCTTAAGTTAACTTAGCAGCACTTAAGTTGCAATTTTATCTAAAGGTTGAGGAAACAATTGCCTTTAATTAAAAAATATATATATAATGTCTGCCTTCAAATTAAAGGAGAATAATACCCATTAAAGTTGGCATCTATTAGTGTTGAATACCTCATCCAGATTTTCTAACATTTACTGTTCTATCAGGGCCACCACAGTCTGTGTCAGCATCCTCCGTATTTTATTTGATTTGGGTATTTTTTTTTTAACTAGCTGCTTTTTTTATTACAAAACTTATTTATTTTCTTTCTCAAGTCACAAAACAACTTAAAAGATAACATGGTAAACTACCACGGACATATTCAAAATGCCAGTAAAGACTGTTCATCTGCCAGTGAACTTTATTCATGGTTTGCATGCAACAATGCAATGCTTACATTTCCTCTAAACTAAGACAAAGCAAACAGTTCCAAATAAATAACCAACTCCAGGGCATAGTGTCTCTAATGTCTTAGTTTTGCAAATACCAGGACAGTAAATAAGCTTCAGTCCTTGCCAGCGTATGGGATTATTTCAGCCTTTTAAGTTTTACTGTTAATATATTTGCATTAGTCCAGACTCCAGAGAGCTTTCTTCCTGCATTCATGGGTTGTAATATATGCAACTTACTAAGATGTGATGGTAAAATTATGCCATACCTGCTGATAATGTTCTTTCCTTTAGTAGCAGCAGATGAATCCAAGAACTGGTGGGTTGTGTCCATCTACCAGCAGGTGAAGATAGAGATTACAAAGCTGAAGGCAGTGATACCAGACGGCCAGCTCCTCCTTCACCTCAACACATGTCTCATCACCAAGCAGAATCAGTCAAGAAACCAGGAACCTTCCTCACCAACCATACAAAACAGAAACTTGTCAGTTTGGCTTAAGAGAAACCATGACTGCGATGGAGTCCTCTTCAGTGGTTTCTGTTCTCTTTCCTCTTCTCCTTTGTTTTTTTTTTTTTGGGGGGGGGGGGGCAGGGGGGTTGGAAACTAAAGACCAAGTCAAGAACAGATAGGCAAAACAAGCACGGCTGACAAAGGGCAGGATCCTGGATTCATCTGCTGCTACTAAAGGAAAGAAAATTATCAGCAGGTAAGGCATAATTTTACCTTCCTTAGCGTATGCAGCAGATGAATCCAAGAACTGGTGGGATGTACCAAAGCAATCTCTAAGTAGGGTGGGAAGTCGCCACTCCCTGAGACAGAACCGCCACTGCAAAGGCAGAATCTGAATAGTGAAAGCACACCCGTTCCGCCCAGAAGTAGATAGCAAACTCATGAAACGAGCCTGGAATGCCACCGGTGGGACGCAACCTTTCCAAAAAATCCACAAAGTACCTACAATCCAATGAGAAAAAAATCAGATCAGACCAGAGGCTGCCGTCCCACAGCAAGAACCAAAGACAAAGAGAAGATCTGAATGCTGAAAAATATGCAACATCTGCTAAACACTGGAGAGCCCTCTGAACATCCAGAAGATGAAGCACCGTGTATTCTGCGTGAAAATCCCCCTCCCGAAAGGAGGGAAGAAAGAGAGGCTGAAAAAAGCCAAACCACAGCCAGAAAAGAAAGAAGGAACCGAAAGCAAGGTCACTCCAGACTCAGCAAATTGCAGGAAAAAAAACAGCTCGGCAAGGCTGTGCTAAACATTTAGACACTCTGTGTGCCGAAGAATTGGCGACCAAGAGCACTGCTTGTAAGTTCCTAAGCGAAGCATTCTAGAAAGGAACAAAAGGAGTCTGAACCAATGCTCGGTAGACAAGGAGCCCCAAGCTAGGCTCGGAGAATACAAACGAGGCTTCAGGGAGAAGAAGGTTGGAGCAGCGGAGGAGCAAAGCACTCTGCAAGAAATGCACCACCTCCGAGTGCAAGGCCAGACCAAGCCCTTCTGCAACCCATCCTGTAGAAAGAACTCAATTGCTGAGGAACAGACACCCGCAATGAAGGCCAAGCGTGGGCCACAACCAGCCTCAAAAAATTCTCAACACCCAAGAATACGCGTTTGCAGTGGACTGTGGACCACATAATAGATTGCAATAGAACAGTAACCATAGTGTCCAAAGAACTCTGTTCCTCAGAGTCAGCCTCTCAAAAAAACCAGGCCGTAAGACCAAAGCGAGAGGGATCATCCACTCAGGAGTGGACCAAGAAGGAAGTGCCTGGAGACAAGCGGATCCAAAATGAAGGCACCACCAGGAGCCTCACCATATCTGCATACCAAGGGCGCCATGGTTAATCCGGAGCTACCAGAATGACTCAACCCCAGTGGAGAGCGATCCAAAAAGAACTCGGCCGCAGAGAGGCCACGGAGGAAACACTATCAAAGAACATCTTCTGGCTAAGGAAGCAATAGAACAACCAGCCCTGCCGAATCGCCCTCTCTCCGGTGACAGAAGAAAGAAGGCACCTGGGAGTCTAGGCGGGACGCCATCCGATCTAACTACGGAGCTCTCTACCTGAGGCCATGTTGGAGAAGCATTGGTGCGGAATAACCATTCTGCCGAGACCAGAAGACAGCAGAAAAGAGAAATCACCATAGGAAAAGACTGCAAAGTGGGCTGCGTGGAAACGGAACATGAGGTCCTCTTCCCACTCCATGGGGGCGACACGCCCTGATGGCCACAGTCTGACTGCAAGTCCCACTCTGTCAAGGAAGCAGCCACCGCCTCATCTTCTCCGACGGCAGACGCACCGCCTAGCCCGCAACATCTCCTGAAGTGCTAGAAGACGAACAGCACCAAAAGCAGGTCCAGGCGGGGGAGACAGCACAAACACCGTCTGGCCTGCAATGTGTCCTGAAAGGCTAGAAGACGAACAGCACCAAAAGCAGATCTAGGCAAGAGATCAGCTACACCATCCCCTGTGCCATCCACCACCCTGGAGATGGAAGGAGGAGGCAAAGGGCTCTCCAGTCCGAGAGACTCATATCCGTGACCACCACCATCCACTGCGGAGGCACCAAGGCATCCCTTCCACAGGGAGGAATTGCAAAGTCACCAGTTCATGCGCAGGCATACCGAGAACAGCCATGGAAGACACTGCTGACACTCCTGGAACACAGGAGACTACCCATCGAGAAGCAAGAGCTGTAGATGTCATCTATGTGCATTGCCCACAGCACTACCTCCAAAGTGTCCCACCACAGAGCCCAAGATATGAATGCATAGCCAGGACCGAGGACTCAGCGCCCTGAGCAGACTGCGCACCCAAGTCTGAACCTAGTTCCTCCAGTCCCCAGCAAAGAAAGAAATCGTACTAGAGCTGTCTGGAATGGGACGAGGTGACTCATTTGAAGGGTGACTACCCAGCTCAAGGATGGGCAGTGGTTTCGAGAATAGTCCGATGTCCCTCAGAACAGACATACACAAATCTGGCCCACGATGTTTCCACCCAAAGATCAGGAAAAGCTGAATGCAATGAACTTGCAGCGCTGCCTCAGAATATTGCCACATCACCAGAACACTGGTGGTTTCTTTGTGGCTGTGCTGGTGAAGAAAGCCCCGATGCCATGGAACAGACGCCAGCCAAAGCTGCTGCGGAAGCCATTTGCTGCAGATACAACATATGCGCAGACAGCAGCAGAAAAAATCATCACTGAAGAGCTAGCAATCAAGTCTGAAGAAGCCCAAGAGAAGGCAAACCTGGAGGGTGATTCAAGTAAAAAGGATGGGGTGTGTGGACCTCCTCCATCTAAGAGAATGAAGATGTTTGGATTCAAAGAAGATCCGTTTGTATTTATTTCAGAGGATGACTCCTTGGTTCCACCTATTCAGAAATTTTATGCTCTGGATCCTTCTTTCCCCAAGATGAATTTACTGACTCGGACACAAGAAGGAAAGAAGAGGCAGCTGTACATGGTCTCTAAGGAGCTCAGAAATGTGCTGCTGAACAATAGTGAAAAAATGAAGGTTATTAACACAGGGATTAAAGTGCTGTGCCATAACAATAATGGTGAGGAATATGGTTGTGCTATTAGGCTAACTCAAGAGCGTTTTCCCCAGGGCAAGGACCTGTTGGGCAAGACAAGCAGTTAACCGAGGAGGGGAAGTTGAAAACATTTGAGGATTTGCAGCGAGAGTTTTCCCTTTCTGCTACACATTTCTTTGCCTATCTGCAGCTCCGTCACTATATTTCCTCCCTGCAATGGACAGATCTTACTGAAGATGTTCAAGACTCAAACTTATACCTTGGGGTTGCAGCTGTCAGTATCCACAACATTTCTTCATTGTCATCAAAAGGACATTACCCCAGATCTCAACTATGCAGCTTTGGCTAGGAAATGGTCCCAGGACCTCTCTTGCACTCTTACAGTGGAGAATCTAAGATGCTTTATAATCAGTTTGTCAAAGTACCATGAATCTGTGTTACATAGAGAGCTTTTGTACAAATTTGCCCATCGACTGCATATATCATATATATTGAAACATTACTCTGTACTTCCCATTCCGTTAATGGTGATCGCCATTGCGGCATAATGTAAGCCACATTGAGCCTGCAAATAGGTAGGAAAATGTGGGATACAAATGCAGCAAATAAATAAATTCCAAGAAGACCTGGGAAGATAAACTCTCAGATCTCATCTAGAGCGAGGTGCACTCTGATGCTGTCCTTGCAGAGATTGCCACAAAACTCTCCCCAGAAAAGGTGAATGGAGCCATAGCCATGCCAATAGGCAAAGCCTGGAACTGAACATGAGGGCTCAGAACGGCCAAACAGAGAAACTGCAGATGAGGGAGCCAAAGAGGAAAGAAAAGAAATGCTTCCTAAGGGAGAAGTACAGGCTAGATTGAAGAAGCTCTGAATATAGCTAGCTGTCTAATACAAAGAAAAAGTGCAATAAAAGTTTTAGAGACATTGCAACAAATAGCTAGCTAGAGGTGCCACAGATACAGTGGAAGCTGGAGCTGGAATGCAATAGTTTGATCAGTGTCGGAGAGCAAAACTAGAAGAGCAGAGTTGCTTTGGGAAACCACCACAGCTAATCTACGTAGATAACTGACGTCAGAGGAGGGCGGACACAGGAAGAAAAAGGAGACATCGGAGGAGACAGAAGAGCTCAAGAATAGCAGATCCATCCTGTGCAGCGCCTTCAAACATAGGTGAGAGGCGCTGCACCGGCCATTATGATGGAGGGGGGGTCCGGTGGTGGGGGGGAACGGCGGGGACGAAATCGGGGGGGGGGCGGGGCACGGAGGTGGAGGAGGGCAGGAGGCGGAGCATTGCCAACTAAAGAAGAGAGACACAGGAAGGGAGGGGGAGCCCAGCAACTGCAAAGGTTTCATTTTTAAAAGCTTTTATTTCACAAATGGAGCAGCGGGGACTTCGGGGGGGGGGGGGGGGGGCAAGGCAAGGCCGTCCATACAGGACGCTGCTGATGAGCGCCTTTGCCCCCTCCCGATCCTGTTTTAATTTAGTTTCCTTTTTTATTTTAGGCACAGGGAAGCAGGGAGCCACTTTTCTTTTAAAACATGCCAGCAATTTGGTTTTTCATCGTGCAGGTGGCAGTGGGGAGATGACAGCTCAGGCTTTAACGACAGGTCTGAGCTGACGTTAAATTTCTGGCGGTAAGTGAATCGTTGCTATCGTCGGTATGGTTAGTGCATTCCGAATTGTCTACATTTCAATGGTAGTTTCTCATTTGCATTCCAGTTTCGTTAGCTGCTACTGCCGTCGAAAAATAGGCTTTAGTGCATGGAAAGGATAGGAAATTCTTCCTTAAGGGCTCATTTAACGATGAAAAACGTTTAGTGCATCTGGGCCTAAGCCTAGAAACTCCCTGTAAAGGAGCAGAAAAAAAAGAAAACCTAAAGCACCTGGTATTTACAGGCAGTCTCCCATCCAAGTAGAAACCAGCCAGGCCCAACCTTGCTGAGCTTCCAAGATCAGAAATCAGGCACACTCAGGGTGGTGTGCTCATAGGCAATGCCTGTACTGCCAGTATAAAAAGAGTTTCACAAAGGAAGGAGGGAAACTTCCAAGCTGTTCAAGCAACTGCCCTCAGAGAAAAACTGAGGGGACAGAGAAGTCTGCACATAAAAATACTAAATAGGCCCTTTCAGAGGCCCAACATACAAGGAGCCCTGCTCTGATGCTGTTCACTATTTCCCACACCAGGAACAGTCTTAGCCAAAGCAGGAACTTTAAGAAAATCTAAACTCACCACAGACAGTGAAGCCTATTGCTATCAATGTACCCACATAGGCAAACATGGCTTTCCAGCTCAGGTGATTCTTGCTGCCTTTGTGCAGAAAGGGACTGCCCTGAAAAGACTCCCTCCGAATAGTGGAAGGCAGGAGAGAAATGAACCCTACAGCTGAGCTGGAGAGAAAGCATCCCCTCTTCGGGGCAGGGTCCATCAGAGGAGACTGAGACAGGAAACAAGCCAGAAAACTCCAAAGACTGAACTAAAAAGGAACTGTCAGTTCCCCTATCAGACTTCTGCAACATATAGGCATACAGAGCAACAGAATGAGCTGGGGGGGGGGGGGGGGGAGAATCAGAAATTCCCTGCCCCAGAGAAGCCCCCAGTGGCTGACGTGCATCCTGAAAAAAACCCAAGGCGCAGGCCCATCAGATTCCTTCTGGAAAACTCAGCCCTCTAGAACCCATCTGCCCGAGATAGGCATAAAAACTCCCCCAATCACGAAAACACCTACACAGGCCAAGCTCTCTTTAAGAAGAAAGGTTCTAATTAAGGATCCCAGAGCAGAGGGCATCCTGCTCAGAAGACATAGAAACAGCTTAAAGTAGGTCTGTTCCTCCCCTGGATCCCCTTGCATAGTGGGGGCAGTTTGAGAAGAATTTGTGCCACTGCCCCAGCTACATGCAAAACCGTTTCTGACTCAACAGTGATTTTGGTAAAGGAAACCAAAGGCTGGAGAAAATAAAGGGGAATCCCCTGTACCAGCAGTCTCTAATGGAACACAAGGTCCTTTAGGAGAAGCTTCCCCTCCCCCCAGCCCACATCAAGGCTGCAGGGCAGGAAAGGATCAGAGCTGATATCAGGAGAAAAGAGAGGTACACACCAGCAAAAAGGCGCGCGTTTCCGCCATTTTAGCACGGGAAAAGGCTGCTCGGGGAAGGGGAACTTCAGCACTTCCCTCCCCAGCGTTCAAACACGCCACCACACAGAGTCCCACTGTGGAGTATCTGCTACTGCAGCGGGAACAACTTTCAAATGCCAGCTTCCATATCATCATGCTGATCAATCCATAGACTGGTGGGTTGTGTCCATCTACCAGCAGGTGGAGATAGAGAGCAAACCTTTTGCCTTCCTATATGTGGTCATGTGCTGCCGGAAACTCCTCAGTATGTTCTCTATATCAGCAGGTGGTGGTCACACACAGCAGCAGCTCTGGCTAGGTCTCCAAGCCTAATTTTTAGGTTTTGTTGAGTACCTGGGGTTGAGGGCTCTTCTTGAGCAAGTGCAAACCTGGTGGTGCCAGGTCCCTCCTTTTCTCCGCCCTCCCACTGGCTCTGTTTAAGTAAAAAAAAAAAATGTGGACGTCCTTTAAGGGCGTTTATTTCAACGTTTATTGCAGCTACTCACTGGGACACCAGTTCGTTACAGCTCGGAGCAATAAGCAGGTAATTTTACCTTTTTATAGCGGGCAGGGGGTTCCCCGTTCGGTCTCCACGTGGCTTATGGCGTCGGAGGGCGAGGGCGCAAAGATTCGCTCCCCGGACTGCGTGTGTGCATCTAGCGGGGATGCGGGGGTTTCAAAGCCTGAATCGCCTTTGTTGAGCATCAGTTTGGAGTCCGGTCAGTGTCCCGGTTCTTCCTCCGGTGCGGCGGTTTTTTCCGCCATAAGCGCCCATCCCCCGCTGCTCGCCCACTCCATGTTGGCCAGCTACTCTGCTCGGACGGCTTCTTCTTGGGCCGCCCTCGAGCTGGAAGACATTAATACTATGGTCGCCCTTGATTCAGGCGACGGTAAGAAAGCGGCCAAAGTTAAGCGCCGTTCTTCCCGCGCGGCTCCTTTTCGGAGTTTCGCGCCGGACGCCATTTTGGATGCGCAGCACATTTCTCCCCCGCTCTTGCGAGCGCCGGTTGAGGGTGCGTCTAGGGCCGTGGCCCAAGCTGCAGAAGTGCACAGTTCGGGGGGGTTCTCCCCTGAGTTCATTTTGCTGCTGCATCAGGCTTTTCTTATGCAAAACGCTGCCCCTGCCCCCCCCCTCAAAGGGGTTGAGGCCTCCGGAAGCAAACGCCCTCGGGTGGATTTCCAGGCCCTAGAGGACTCTGTCTCCTCTGATGTAGATGAGGGCAGCGTATCTGAGTTCTCCCAACGGTCCTTTGGGGATTCCTTGGAGGAGACGGATTCCCGCTCGGATGGAGCGGATGACCCCTCTGCAGCACGGATCTTTCGCTCAGAGGATTTGCCCAACCTGTTAGTGCAGGCCATGAGCATTTTGAAGATTTCCTCTCCGGAGGACGTCTCTCCCTCAGCCTCTGTTGGCTCTGCCATTATGCTGGGGACGAAGCGCCCGCCTAGAACCTTCCACATGCATGAGGCCATGCGCACCTTGATTTCGGCTCAATGGGATGTCCCAGAAGCGAGCCTCAAAGTGGCTAGGGCTATGTCCCGCCTCTATCCTCTGCCTGAAGGTGAACGGGAGGCCTTTTGTTTGACCTACCATGGATTCTTTAATCACTGTGGTGACTAAGAAAACGGCGTTGCCGGTGGAAGGTGGCACGGCCCTAAAGGACGCCCAAGACAGAAGATTGGAGGCGGCCTTAAGGTCGTCCTTCGAGGCGGCTGCTTTAAGTTTGCAGGCCTCAGTTTGCGGCTCCTATGTGGCCAGGGCGTGCCTGACGATTGTGCAGCAGGCTTCCCCCTCGGATCCTTCCTTGAGGGCTGATTGGCCGGCCCTGGAATCGGGCTTGGCTTATTTGGCAGACTTGCTGTATGATGTCTTGAGAGCCTCAGCTAAAGGTATGGCTCAGACAGTCTCTGCGCGGCGTTGGCTTTGGCTGAAACATTGGTCTGCTGACCACGCCTCTAAGTCTCGCCTGGCTAAGTTGCCTTTTAAAGGCAAGCTGCTCTTTGGGGTCGAGCTGGACAAAATTGTGACCGATCTCGGCACATCTAAGGGCAAGAGGTTACCAGAGGTCAGGGCTCGGGCCAGTGGTACTCGCCCCGGTTCCTCCAAAGGACGGTTTCAGGAAGCCCGTCGGTATCACCCGGGCAAGTCGGGCTCCTCTGCCCCCTCTTCCTTCAAGAGGAACTTCTCCCCCAAGCAGCATTCCTTTCGCAGAGACCGCCGTCCCGGAGGTGCGTCCTCCGGTCCTCCCCCAGGGTCTCGTACCAAATGACGGGACCCTGGTCCATGGCCCAGTGCAGATTGGAGGACGCCTGTCCTCGTTTCTGGGCGAGTGGACCAGGGTAACTTCAGACGCTTGGGTGCTGGAAGTCATCAGAGACGGCTACAAGCTAGAGTTCTGCCGACCCTTAAGAGACGGGTTTGTGCACTCTCCCTGCAAGTCTCCGGTCAAATCTGTGGCAGTGCGGCAGACTTTGGACAATCTGATCCACCTGGGTGCGGTCATTCCGGTGCCAGAAGATCAACTTGGCAAGGGACGTTACTCCATTTACTTTGTGGTACCAAAGAAAGGAGGTTCTGTACGGCCTATCCTCGACCTCAAAGGGGTCAATCGGGCCTTGAAAGTTTGGCACTTCCGAATGGAGACTCTTCACTCTGTTATAACGGCAGTGAAGGCAGGGGAGTTCCTGGCATCCTTGGACATCAAGGAAGCTTACTTGCATATTCCCATCTGGCCTCCTCATCAACGCTTTCTGCGTTTTGCAGTCCTGGGCCGACACTTCCAGTTCAGAGCCCTCCCGTTCGGTTGGCTACTGCTCCGTGGACCTTCTCCAAGGTAATGGTGGTCATCGCAGCCTTCCTACGAAAGGAAGGAGTACAAGTTCATCCTTATCTGGACGACTGGTTGATCCGAGCCCCCTCTTATGCAGAGTGCGGCAGAGCTGTAGACCGGGTGATTGCTCTTTTGAGCTCCCTGGAGTGGATCATCAACTGGGAGAAAAGCCAGCTGTGCCCGACTCAGTCCCTGGAATATCTGGGAGTTCGTTTCGACACCCAAGTGGGCAGGGTGTTCCTGCCGGACAATCGGATTGTCAAGCTTCAGGCTCAGGTGGACCAGTTCCTAGTAGCCTCTCCTGTTCGGGCTTGGGACTATGTGTAGCTGTTGGGCTCTATGACGGCCACGATGGAAGTAGTGCCCTGGGCCAGGGCTCATATGAGACCACTGCAACTCTCTCTGCTGCAGCGCTGGACTCCAGTGTCGGAGGATTACGCTGTGCGCCTTCCCTTGGACCCAGCGGTGCGCAAGGCGCTGAGCTGGTGGCTGAGGACAGACAAGTTGTCCGCAGGGATGCCTCTTTTGACCCCGGAGTGGGTTGTCGTCACGACGGACGCCTCTTTGACGGGCTGGGGAGCCCACTGCTTGGGAAGGACTGCACAGGGGCTTTGGTCTCCTGCAGAGGCAAAGTGGTCTATCAACCTCCTGGAACTCAGAGCCATTCGGTTGGCGCTTTTGGAGTTTCTCCCGGTACTGGCGTTGAAGCCGGTACAGGTCCTGTCGGACAATGCCACGGCTGTGGCCTATGTCAATCGCCAGGGAGGTACCAAGAGCGCCCCTCTAGCCAAGGAGGCCATGAATCTATGCCAGTGGGCGGAAGCGAACCTGGAACAGCTGTCGGTGGCCCACATTGCCGGAGTCATGAATGTCAAGGCGGACTTTCTCAGTCGCCATACCTTGGATCCCGGAGAGTGGCAGCTATCGACTCAGGCGTTCTTGGACATCACGAAGCGCTGGGGCCAGCCGAGCCTAGATCTGATGATGTCATCGGCCAATTGCCAAGTGCCGCGCTTTTTCAGCAGAGGATGGGACCCTCGATCTCTGGGAGTAGATGCTATTCTCCAACAGTGGCCGACACAGGAGCTTCTCTATGTGTTCCCGCCCTGGCCCATGTTGGGCAGGGTGCTAGACCGGGTGGCAAGGCATCCGGACCGGATAATCCTGGTGGGTCCGGACTGGCCCAGACGTCCCTGGTATGCGGACTTGATCAGGCTCTCAGTGAACGGCCCTCTGCGGCTGCCAGCGGGACCGGGCCTGTTGCATCAGGGTCCCGTGGTGATGGAGGATCCCTCCCCCTTTGGTCTTACGGCCTGGCTATTGAGCGGCAGCATCTGAGGAAGAAAGGCTTCTCAGGCAAGGTCATCGCCACTATGCTGAGAGCGAGGAAGCGCTCTACTTCTACTGCTTACGCCAGGGTTTGGCGTACCTTTGCATCGTGGTGTGAGGCAGGCTCACTTTCTCCCTTCACTGCTCCAATTTCTTCAGTGCTGGCGTTCCTGCAAGAAGGTCTGGAGAAAGGCCTATCGCTCAGTTCCCTTAAAGTCCAGGTAGTGGCTCTGGCTTGCTTCAGGGGTCGCCTGAAGGGTGCTTCTCTGGCCTCGCAGCCAGATGTGGTGCGCTTTCTCAAGAGAGTTAATCACCTACGCCCTCCTCTGCGCTTGGTGGTGCCTGCGTGGAATCTCAATTTGGTGCTAAGAGCCTTGCAGAAGCCGCCTTTTGAACCCTTGTCGAGGGCATCTCTGAAAGACCTGACGTTGAAAGCAGTCTTTTTGGTGGCTATCACTTCAGCCAGACGAGTTTCCGAGCTCCAGGCACTATCATGTTGGGAACCCTTCCTGCAGTTCACGGAGGCAGGAGTGTCTATTCACACGTTGCCTTCCTTCCTGCCCAAGATTGTTTCTCGCTTCCATGTGAATCAGCAGCTCTGCCTACCCTCCTTTCTTAGGGAGGACTACCCAGAGGAGTACTCTGCTCTCAAATATCTAGATGTGAGACGAGTCATCATCAGATACTTGGAAGTGACCAATGATTTCCGGAAGTCGGATCATCTGTTTGTGCTGTTCGCAGGTCCTCGTAAGGGTCTGCAGGCTGCCAAGCCTACAGTAGCACGATGGGTCAAGGAAACCATTGCAGCGGCTTATGTGGCCGCGGGGAAGATGCCGCCTATCCAGCTGAAGGCTCACTCCACTAGAGCGCAGGCGGCCTCGATGGCAGAGGCCGGGTCCGTCTCCTTGGAAGAGATTTGCAAGGCAGCAACTTGGGCAGCGGCTCATACCTTCTCCAGGCATTACCGCTTGACTGTGGCTGCTCGGGCGGAGGCCCGGTTTGGAGCTTCAGAGTTGTGGTCAGGGATTTCTATGTCCCGCCCTGGGTGAGTACTGCTTCGGTACATCCCACCAGTCTATGGATTGATCAGCATGATGATATGGAAGGTAAAATTATGTATCATACCTGATAATTTTCTTTCCATTAATCATAGCTGATCAATCCATAGCCCCTCCCAGATATCTGTACTGTTTATATTCTGGTTGCATTTCAGGTTCAAGTTTAGTCTTCAGTTCCTGTTCAGGAGTACTTCGTGTTCAAGTTTTTTCAATTGGATTCTTCAGGAGTTGAGATGATTTTGTGTTACAGTGAGCTGCTGCATTCCTCTCCCCTCCGTTTTACGGGGCTGGATTGAGACCTAAATTCTGCCAGCGCTCTCTCCCGCTTCGTGCGGCTGTAGGGCAGCTTTGTACCCCTCCCGCTTCGGCGGTGTTAGGGTCAGTCAGCTCCTGTTGCGGTTGCAGGATAAGCCAGATCCCCCCGCATCGGCGGGTGTGGTGTCCCTCTCCGCGGGGATGAGCTGGACGGATTCCCCTCCCCCACTTGTGTGGGGATGAGCTGGGTTAATTCCCCTCCCCCGTTTCGGTGGTGTTGAGCTGGGCAGAGTGTCCCTTTGTGGGTGTAATTCTCTAAGTGCTGAATCCTGCGGATGGAGCTTTGATATCGACATACTGAGGAGTTTCCGGCAGCACATGACCACATATTGGGAGGCAAAAGGTTTGCTCTCTATCTCCACCTGCTGGTAGATGGACACAACCCACCAGTCTATGGATTGATCAGCTATGATTAATAGAAAGAAAATTATCAGGTATGATACATAATTTTACCATCGCCCACATTAAAGCATGGTACCCTCGCGCCAAAAAGAGAAAGGCAGGGACTCGCCAATCAGCAGGTGTCTCCAAAGGAGAAGCAGAGTCCCACAGACGCAGCAGCCTGCTGCCTAACCGGCACACAGACAAAGCACATCACTAAGACAGGGAAACCCTGTACTGCCCGGTCCAGTCAGAAATCTTCTGTTTTTCTTTTAACACCGATTGAAGGCAAAGGAGCTCTCTTGGTTATTTGTTTTGTTTTTTTTTAAACCGGTGAGGAAGGCTAGAGCTCTAAAGACCAGGAGGCAAGGGGGGAAAGGGTGAAGCAGGGACCCAGAAGACTGAGTATGCCCCCAAAGTCGGCACCACCAGCCAGACACCCCTAAACACAACTGGCCCACAGGACCCAGGAGTAACCCCAACAGACAAATCCAGGAGCTGCTGAAGCGCCGTCCACCACCTGCTGGAGATAGAGATGTACTAAGATGAAGGAGGAGCTGGCCATCTGGTATCACTGCCTTCAGCTTTGTAACCTCTATCTCCACCTGCTGGTAGATGGTTCTTGGATTCATCTGCCGCATATGCTAAGGAACAGAAGTTATGTTTGATTAGGCCAATGGTGCCCAAAACAACTGGGAAGAATTCTATATTTTTCTGCATCACGTTTTTAGTCTTTGATTGCATTTATTTGTATTTGAGGATCTTCTGTCACAGAGGGGTGCTGCTGGACAGAGGAAAAATAAAGATACAGAGAGGAGAGATGCTCAGCATGGCAGGAAGATAGGGGCAGGGACACAGAGGGGAGCTGGATGATGGACATGGGACAGAGATGAAATGCCAAATGGACCAGAGGAGATCCTGGCAAAAGAGTTAAGAGAAGACGGAAGAAAGCGGAAACCAGAGTCTGGGACCAACAGGATTACAAAAATTAAAAGGCCAAAGGTAGAAAAATGAATTTTATTTTCTGTTTATTGATAGTAGCTTTAAAGAACTGAACCAAAAGTAGATTCATATGAGTGAATTGAATTGAAAACTTTTTGTCCTAATCAGACATCACTAATTACAAGGCACTTGCTAAGGATTCAAGAACCAAGGGACAAGTAACAGACCTGAAAACCAGTTGCTGGCTTGCTTTAGTGGGAAGGTATAGGAAACCTTTCCACCCCTGTACAGTCCAAGAAAGGAGGAGAAAGGATTCATGCAGGGTACCTGCTGTGACATCCAGGCATCCTGCAACTTCTAACTATAACAGGCAGGTGGAGAAAAAATGTGTTTAACATCTGAAACAGCCTGGTTACAGAGCCACAGTGTCTAGCACCTAGATACCAAGGAGCTTTTTAAGTGTTTACTAACTAATTGACGCTTAATAAGTTAACATCTGCTTAAGTGTAACAGCAAGTGAACTGTGCAAGCCAAGTCAAACCCTCACTATACCAGGGAATGGTTTGAGTAACAAGTGCCCCAATGATCAGAAGCAAACGCGGGTGCTAGAAGCTATTAGCGCTATCCTAGTGCCTGTGTTTGCTCCCGCCCCATGATCAGAGCTGGCGAGCGTGCGGAACAACGAGCTCACTGGCTCTGACTGCAAGTAGCATGCAAAAACTGGGCATTACCTATTCCTTCCCAGTGCTCAGCAGGCAGCGCACTAAACAGTGGTGCTGCTCCTGCTGCAAACCCTACACCAGCTCGGAGATGGTGTTAGGGTTTGCGGAGCTTTGGGGAGCAACAGGGAGCCCTGTCCAGCATGCATTTGCATGCTTACAGGCCTCTCCCTGGACACAGGAAACTGGAGGTCTGGTGGGCCTCCAGCCCCCCCCCCCCTAACCACACCCTGGGCAATTTCTCTGGTGGCTCAGTGGGCTACCCCCACTCCCCGGACACTAAAAATCTTTCCCTGGTGGCCCAGTGGGCAAATCTACCCTCACCTACCATGTTGGTCCAGTGCCCCCCCCCAAATATCTTTAGAAGCGGAGGAGGGAGTAGCACTCCCTCCTCCTTGAGCGCCACCTTCAAAATGGCGATGCACTGGGCAGGGCTTCAATACCATATAAGATAGTTTTTCCACTGGACCTCCAGCCCCTTGCATGCTGGGGGGGGGGGGGGGGCCTCCCGCCTGGTCTGTTTTACAGGTCTAGACTGTTAAGAGAAAAAAAGCCTGGACCTGTCAAACAGCTTGTGCAGGAGGATTCTGCCTTTGGCACAGTCCTCCTACAGAAGACCCCCTATGATCAAAACTAATAGGACGCATAAATTTACATGCTATTAGTTTTGATCATCAGGCTTTTAATTTTCATCAGCTTCAAGGAGAATAAGGAGAAACTGTTGTAATTTCTGTGCTCGATTGGAGGACAGGAGAAGGCTATTGTAAATAGTTGGCCATCTGTGTTGAAATGGTTGAAGCTGTACCCTCATCAACTGAAGAACAGTAAAGGTCCTGGTTTGCAGCAAAAGAACTGCTGTGGTCTTCATCGTTGTGTGAAGTGTGAACATTTGGTGCAAAGCTTCCTCGGCCTCCTAGGTAAACCTTCACCCTGGTTCCAACAAAATAAATTAGAGTGCACCCCTGTTGTCCACCTGTCCTGGGCATAATCTAGGCAGCCACCTAGACCACCTTAAACAAGGGGGCTACTTTGAGGAGAATCCAATCTAGATTAAATTGTGCCCCTGTAAGTAAAAAGGAAGGAAGGAAAGAGCAGAAACAGAGGAATGATAAAAAGAGACAGGTCACAGGTAACAGAGAAAGGAAAGACCAGAGAGCACTGGAGACAGGTGGGTCAGAGAAAAATAGGCTGATAAAATGAATACAGGAATGAAAGAGAATAGGGGAAATGACAGGAAAAGAATGCATATCAAAGAAAAATGTGGCTCAGTGTTTGCATCTATCCCCATAGAAACCTGTAGTCTGCTGAGAACCCCCCAATTTCTCAGAAAGCTTTCTTATTTTATATATCTATTTGGATTTGTATCAGGCGTTTTTTTCAGTTGTAGTTCAAAGTGAGTTACATTCAGGTATTTCCCTGTCCCTGGAGAGCTCAGAATCTACACCCATAAGCAGAACAGCCAGTTGTAGGCATGAGCTCTGAGACAGAATTCATGGAAACCTATTCCTTATAAAAACAGAGTGTGGGGCAGCTGGTAATCTGGCATTCTCCGCCGACAAGCAGGCTGTATTATCCTCACAAGTGGGCCGATGTCCGCGTCGGCCCGGGAACCAGCATTTGCAACAGCAAATAGAAAAAACTTTGCCAGAGCCTTCTGGTGCACATACGTGGATTGACTTGTCTGTCGCGCGAGTGCATACCTCGGGGTTTTTTCCCCCGTGAAGAGGTGCAGCAGATTTATTTCTGTGCTCCTTGTGTTCCCCCGGAAAAGAGCCTTCTATTTTTAGTACTCGACTTTTAGTCACGTGTTTTTCCTTCCTTTATTTAATTCTTTACTTTAAAAAAAAGCCCTTTATTTTCAAGTTACTTTTTCCCTTGTTTAAGTTTTCTTTCTTTTTTGACAGCGGCCGGGTTTGTTCCCTTTTTTGTGCCCTTTTTCTGAGGCCCAGTCAAGTGGTTTGATTTCGCCAGTGCTGTTTTTCCTTCCGTGTCATTGAAGACACCCAGCAGCTTCAAATGAAGTACTTGGTGCAACCAGACCATCTCAGGTACAGATACCCATACATGGTGTATTCAGTGCCTTGGGCCCGACCACAGCCCAGCTCATTGTGCCCTGTGTCTTTGTATGAAGAAACGGACCCAACTAGCTCGAGAAGCCCAACGTGAGAAACATTTTAGGGCTCGGTCCGGTTCTTCGACGTCGGCATCAGTACCGAGGTTGGCAACATCGAGGAACGCATTGACGTCAGGAGCAGAAGTAATGGCTGCTGAGAGGCCAAGACACGCTGGGAGTAGTGAGGCATCGTGTGGGTGTCCACCTGTCTCGAGGCCTCCTGCTGTGCAGGCCCCCCCAAGACCGACCATTGTCGGACCCGACCCCGAGGCAACGAGAGGATTCGACGTCCTCGTCGGCACAGAGGAGCCTCAGTAACGGGCATTGATCAAAGGCTAAGAAGCACCGTCACTGTTCTCTCTCGACACACGGTGCCAGGAGCTTCGGGGCGTCGAAGGACTTGGCACCCGAGAAGCGTCAGCGCCGAGAGGACCGCTCGCCCTCCATACAGGAGGTGCCGACGCGTTGGCCTCTTAGCAATCCTGTCCCTGCTCCTGAACCTCAACTGTTTCTGCCACCGGCTGCTCCACTGGCCCCCCAGCCTTCTCCGATAGCAGCTCTCGACGAGTGCATCAGGGCCCTGCTTCCAGAACTTCTGGAAGGACTGCTGCAACAGTCTGTTTTGGCGTCGTGGGTGCTTGCGCATGCCATGCCGTTTGCTGCAGTTATGTCTGGCTCTTCACCTGCGGTGTGGTCCCCGTCCTCAGTGCCACTTGCGTCTCTGGTGTCGGCTGCCACCCAGGTCGACTCCCCGTTGGTGGAGGAAACTTCACTGCAGTCCGTGCGGGCATCGGCCCCTCGACATCACCATCGAGGTTGTCTGTCCTCGGCGTCGAGGCATGCTCAGTCTCGGAGCTCCCCTAGGGAAGTGCTTTCCAATAGTGAAGAGGAGCGCTCATGGGAGTCAGAGGAAGATCCAAGATACTTTTCCTCTGATGAATCTTTTAGGATTCCCAGTGAATCTTCCCCTCCACCTGAAAGGAGACAGTCTCCTCCTGAGAGCCTCTCCTTTTCCTCATTTGTGTGGGAAGTGGCTGAGGCCATTCCATTCCCTATGGAAGTGGAGGATGAGCCCAGGGCTGAGATGCTCGAGGTCCTGGACTACACCTCTCCACCTAAGGAGGCAGTGACGACTCCTTTGAATAAGGTACTCAAAGAAGTCCTTGTGCGGAACTCTGTCTGCTCCTGTGATCCCTAAGAAGACTGATTCCCAGTATAGGATCCACGGTGAACCTGGGTTGATGAGGTCTCAGTTACCCCACAATTCCATGGTGGTGGACTCCGCCCTCAAGAGAGCCAAGAGTACTAGAGACTATGCCTCGGTGCCCCTTGGATTCTTTTGGGAAGAAAACATATGAGGCCGCTATACTCGCTGCCTGTATTCAATCTTACCAGCTCTTCACGAGCGTTCACTTGCGGAACTCAGTGAGGCAGCTGTCTACCATGGTTGATGCCCTCCCTCCAGAGCAGGCTGAGTCTTTTTGCCAGGTGGTCAGGCAGCAGAAGGCATGTTGTAAATTCCTGGCCAGGGGCGCTTACAACACTTTTGATGTGGCATCCAGAATCTCTGCTAAGGGTACAGTGATGCACAGACTCTCACGGCTGCGGGTCTCTGACCGGGATCATTCGGTCTAGCAGAGGATGGCGGATGTACCTTGCCGGGGGGATAATCTTTTCAGAGAGAACATAGAAGATCTGATCAACCAGATGAAGAAGCACAATGATGCTATGGCTTCTCTGTCCCGCCAGGCGCCTTCTCCTACAACCTCCTCAACCAGGAGGTTTTTGGAGGGAGAGTGCGGAGTGCTCCCTATTATGCTAGGCGTAGGTAAGCGCAAATGAAATGAAACCATCTGCGAGGCAGGAGCCTTGTGCGTGCTGCTGCTGGTTTCCCTTCTCCCTCCTCGAAACAGGAAGTTACATCACAGGGAGGGAGGGAGGAGGAGGGAGACTGGCAGCATATTATATTTTGCCATTTTTGAACAAAAAAAAAATAGACATTTTGCTGTTTCAAAAATGGCCATATTTCCTATTCAGATTAGGGATGTTTAGCACAAAACGTCCAAAGTCCGACTTAGATGTCATATCAAAAATGCCCCTCTTTTGTGTGCACTGAATTTTTAAGGCATATCCCTACTGCAAAATTTAGGGGTACTTGTTACCTTTTAATCCTCCTAACCTTAATGCATAGGAAATGGCTTTCCTCAAAGCATTGAAACAAAAGAAAGCAAAAGAGCTGAAAGGCATCCTCTGAAAGAACAGCAGAAACCTCAACTGGTTTCATCCTGTATTGTCATTGGTCATGCTGTGATTGGAATGGTGATCCTCTCCTTTAGATAGATTAATGAGCTGTAACAAAGCTTACAGTTCAAAGGGAGGATGGGAGAGAATTTATTACTTTCTCCAAGTCATTCATAAAGTTCTGACTTTTTTGCCAGTAAGGCCTTAGAATCACTGTTTTATTTCATGTTTAGCTTATGACACATCAAATCTTTTTTTTAAATCCTTATAGGGCTTCTCTCACTGTTAACTTCTGGCTTTCAAAGTTAGGTAGAGAAATATACACCAACCCCACTCTTGTTAATGAGTATCTGCTAATTATCCCTCCATTGAGTTTTGAGGGAGACAAACCAGGAAAATAATGTCTTTGTTATGTATGGATGTCCTAGGTACTTCCCTTTGGGTCAGCATATACACCTAGAGCTTGAAGCTTTTGCATAGTGTGTCTAGGTAGGAATTGGATATTCAGGTGGATGCATATACAGTTCCCCCGAGTATTTTTAGAAAAGTCTCTGGTGAACATAGAACCTTTTGTAAAATACGTATAAGAATGCTCACAAATACACATGTATTTGCTAGCATATGCAGTAGGAGAATCTATATCACAAAATTACATAGCCCAAAAAAGAGCACCATCATGCGGAACTTTACATGTTTAAATGCTTGTAAATACATGTACCAAGTACTGGATTTCGAAAGACTGCATGTACCAGAAGAACCAATTAAGGATTTGAGAAAAAAAAAGGACTATGTTTATATTAGATACCACTGAGGTAAGCACAATTGTCCCTTAATCACTGATGGAGATCACAGGTCCCAAATAACAAGTAGCTGTCACACCTGCCTCAGAGTATGTGTAAATGCTGACAGGAAATGTTTTTAAAATATTCAGGTATTGCCATTGTGGCATCTACCCATTACTAAAGCATCATTGTAAAATCAGTATACATGTAAATGCCACACAACTGTTGCTCAATGAATTCCATATGTCAGATCAAACATATAAATGGCAAGAGGCGTACTCACTCACAAATGCGCAGTAGAGACCCTCTCTGTCCCGCCCCCGCGTCAATACGTGATGACGGGGGCGTGACAGAGAGGGAACCTGCGCACCTGCGAGTGAGGGAACCGCCGTCGCCACCGCTCCCCCACCCAGTCGTCGCCGCCGCCACCCACCCTCCACCCGGCCCGGGTACCTGGCTTCACTATTCAAACCGCCGGAATGCAGCACACAGCTCATCTGAGCTGCCGTTGGCCTTCCTTGCCTGTGTCCCGCCCTCGCCGACGTTACGTCACATGAGGGCGGAACACACGCAGAGAAGAAAGAAGGCCGACGGCAGCTCAGATGAGCTGTGTGCTGTGTTCCGGCGGTTTGAATAGTGAAGCCAGGTACCCGGCCCAGGTGGAGGGGTGGCGGAGGGGACTCCGGGGGGTAGGAGCGGCGGGGACCTATCCGGGGGGGGGGGGGCTTTCAACCCCCCCCCCCCCCTTTCCTTTACTAGCCCGTTTTTACGGGCTCAACGGCTAGTGATATTATAACAAAACCAAGCAACATAGCAAATATACTTGCTGGAAGTGCCCTTTGTTACTGTTCCCCTTACCAAAAGTGCAGTTTTCTTGAAATGGCCGTTCCTTACATAAACAAGGCAACACTATTGGGCCATTCTCATGCTTTGGCTGTTCAAAAGGTTTAAACATTCCAACACTGGCAAATGATGGCTGAACTGTTTGCAGAATTCTGCATTACAACTAAGATCATCTGCTGCATAGCTGACAGTGTAGCAAATATTACAAAAGCCTTGCATCTTCTGAATTGCATTTGTGCTGGTGTCAATAAAGAGTTCATGCTCAACATGTCACATTCTCAGGCTCTAAGCAAACAGTCATGGGCTCAGGAACAACGTGAGCTCTTGGGCTGCTGTCGTCGAATGGCGGCAGCAGCAACAGGCAAAACCCTCCACCCAGGATTGGACTAACTAAGCAGGAATGGAGCAGACTAGAAGAGCAATAAGAACACAGGCAGAAACAGACTAAAAGTGCACAGAGCACACAGGCTGTACTAAGACACAAACCAGGAATGGACTGTACAAGCAGGACTGGAGCAGACTAGAAGTACAAAGCACACAGGCAGAAACAGACTAGAAATGCACAGAACACACAGGCTGTACTAAGACACAAACCAGGACTGGACTAGGCAGGGAACACAGGGACAGAACTAAGTAAAGCCAGAAGAGAAAACACTCAAACGGGCTGCAAGGCCGACCTGGAACCGATGCACTCAGAGTCCTCTCATGCAGGCCCCAAGGCCAAACGGGAACCCAAACACAACAGCAGAGGGAAGAAGAAACTAGGCAGAGCTCAAGGCTGGGTCACATTGCCACACAAACACACAAAAGAACAAACAGGCAATAACCAAGATGGAAGTGCTAACAATAGCACATAGGCAAGCTGAAGAACTGAGGCAGAAGTGCTAACCTCCCCCTCGAGGCTCCTGTGGTCCCCACAGGGGGTCCGGATTTCCAAGGATAACTGTGGTGAAACCTACTGTTAGGTTTCAAGACATGGACATGGATTAAAGGACTGGAAGTAACAAGCAAATCTGGAGCTTGAAGACAGGCGTGGTTCTTGTAGACAGGAGGGAAGCTTGAAAACAGGGCTGAAGTGATGCCGCATCCAGCAGACTTCCGCAGCCTCACATCTAGACCATAGGCCCCCCTGACAACAGGGATGTCCTGAACCCTATATCTAGAGTCCGGTTCTTCGGGCGTGGTATGAAACATCGGTGCTGGAGGAGGTTTCTTTGGACAACTGCTAGGCAGAGTCAGAGTCTTGGATGCAGCAGAAGAAGGAGTCATACTCAGAAGGAACCCTCCCATGAGGGAATCCACAACCTCCTTGCCCTCCTAGCATATCAACTTTGTAGCAGGAACTGGGCTATAGCCGACACCCAAACTGTAGGCAGGAGCTGGACCGGGGCTGGGACCTGGACTGGAATCAGGAGCTGGACCGGAGCTGGGACCTGGACTAGAATCAGGAGCTGGACCCAGACTGGAATCAGGAGCTGGACCAGGGCTGGGACCCAAACTGGAATCAGGAGCTGGACTGGAACTCGAACTCAGACTGGAATCAGAAGCTTGGACTGGAATAAGGAACTGGACCGGGACTGGGACCCAGACTGGAATCAGGAGCTGGACTGGGGCTGGGACCTGGATTGGAATCAGGAGCTAGACCAGGACTGGGACCCGGACTGGAGTCAGGAGCTAGACCAAGACTGGGACCCGGACTGGAATCAGGAGCTGGACCAGGCCTGGTACGCGGACTGGAATCAGGAGCTGGACCAGGACTGGGACCCAGACTGGAATCAGGATCTTGGCTGGAACTGGAAGTCAGACTGGAATCCGAAGCTTGACAGGAACTTGGACTGGAATCAGGTGCTGGATCGGGACTGGGACCCGGACTGGAGTCAGGAGCTGGACCGGGGCTGGAACCCTGACTGAAGTCGGGATCTTGGCTGGAACTGGAACTTAGACTGGAATCATGAATAAAACACGAACCAGAGCCCCAAGAAGGCTCTATACAAGCCCAGACCTCAGGTCTACCAAGAGACTTTCTTTCAGCTTTGGCTTCAGGAGTATCCCACAGGGCTGGATCAGATAGAAGTTTGTAGTGGTAACTGTGGAGCGTGATAGAATAATCAAGAGCAGAAACTGGGTCTACATGGGACCTGAACCCAAACCTACGGAAATGCTTTCAGCCTCGGCTTCAGGAGTATTTCACAGGGCTGGATCAGAATAAAGTTGACAATGGTAAGTGAGGAGCGTGATACAAGGATTCAGAGCAGAAATTCGGCTGGAACCGGACTCTGGACTAGAACCAGGAGCTGAGCCGGGTCTAGAACCCAAACTAACATCAGATAAGTTCTTGGGCTGAAAGCTCAGCTGGAAGGATGGTTTTGCCGAGCTTGTGGCCTTTGCAAACTGTCACGGTCTCAGGCTCTAAACAAACAGTCACAGACTCAGGAACAACGTGAGCTCTTGGGCTGCTGTCGATGAACGGCAGCAGCAGGCAAAACCCTCCACCCAGGATTGGACTAACCAAGCAGGAATGGAGCAGACTAGAAGAGCAATAAGCACACAGGCAGAAACAGACTAGAAGAGCACACAGTACACTGGCTGTACTAAGACACAAACCTGGACTGGACTGTACAAGCAGGACTGGAGCAGAGTAGAAGTGCAAGCACACAAGCAGAAACAGACTAGAAATGCACAGAACACACAGGCTGTACTAAGACACAAACGAGGACTGGATTAGGCAGGGAACAAAGGGACAGAACTAAGTAAAGCCAGAAGAGAAAACACTCAAATGGGCCGCAAGGCCGACCTGGAACCAATGCACTCAAAGCCCTCTCATGCGGGCCACAAGGCCGAACAGGAACCCAAACACAACAGCAGAAAGAAGAAGAAACTAGGCAGAGCTCTAGGCGAGGCAGACTAGACAGAGCTCAAGGCTGGGCAATAACCAAGACAAACAGAACAAACAGGCAATAACCAAGACAGAAGTGCTAACACTAGCACACAGGCAAGCTGAAGAACCGAGGCAGAAGAGCTAACCTTAGCACAAAGACAAACAGTAGAACTCAGGCAGAAGTGCTAACCCTAGCACACAGACAAACAGAAGAACTCAGGCAGACGTGCTAACCCTGGTACACAGACAAACAGAAGAACTAAAGCAGAAGTACACACAGGCACAATAAGTAGGAAACAGGACAGAAGTGCTAAACAAGCACACCAACAAACCTGGAGACCTTTGGCTTTGCAAAGGCCCTGAATGAATGTCCTCACCTTCCTTATGAGGGTCTTCACTGATGATGTCATGAAACAGGCTAGAAACACACTGAACACCATAGTGAGGCTTGGAACACATAGGAAGTGCGACTACAGGAAATAGGCTAGAAACACAGAACACCAGAGTGAGGCTTGGAATACACAGGAAATGGTAGCAGAGGCAACAATACAAGGAAAAGAACAGACTGGAGCCAGCTCTGAAGCTGACCACTGGAAGATGAGACTGAAAGTGGAGTCACAACCACAGTAATGACACAACAGAGTCCAACAACCAGTTGATTTCCAAGTCAGAGGCAGTCAAAGCTGCTGATTTCTGTCACGGATTCAGGGATGGTGAGCCCTTGGGCTGCAGCCGGGGCTGCGGCAGACAAGTTCTCTGAGCTGGCATAGGGCAGGAGTAATAAGATACAACAAATAAGACAAGGACTGAATCCAGACAAGGCAAGGAAAGCAAGACAAAGGGGCAGAACTGGAACCCAGGCAGAACAAGGCAAGACTTGGAACTAAGTTAAAACTGGGTACAGAAAAGGCAATACAAGGGCAAGGCAAGAACTGGATCTGGAGAGGAGAGGACAAGACAAGGCAAAGCACAACTGGACAAATCAGACAGGCAAGACAAGCTAGATCCAGACGAGGCAAGAGAGCAAGACAAAAGGCTAGAACTGAACCCAGACAGGAACACGGCAAGGAACAGGAACAAGGCTAGAACTGGGTTCAGACAAGGCAAGGCTTGGCAGGACAAGTGTTATGATTCTGCTAGGCAGGCAAGGGAATGTTTGGGACTCGCTTCTGATTGACCTGTCAGGGGTTGAGCTGACGTCTGAAGCAGCAGATGTCAGAAGCCTGATCTATCTATTTAAGCTTACCTCTCCCTACAGGCCATGCTTTAGCGTTTGATTCCTGTCAGCTGAAACCTGTTCCCCTTTCTTTCAGTCTGTGCTGCTGCACACTGTGTGTTTGTTGGACTTTGTCTACTCTCCTCGTAGCTTGTAGCATCTGTGTTTGCTGGGTGTTCCCAGCATGAGCTTGATTGTTTCACTCCCCTGCACTTGAGTCTGTTTCCTGCTTGCTAGTGTAGTGTGGTCTGTGGTAAGCTTGTCCCTTGTATCATTCCAGTTCGTTTGTTTAGTTTCCCTTTCCTCAGTGTAACCCTTTATGTGCTGAATTTAGTATTTGCCTTCTGTAGTCCTGCCTCTGTCGGCAGCCTCCCTGTCCTTGTATTTGCTCCTGTTCGTTCGTTTAAGTTTTCCTTTGTTTACCTTACCTTTGTCTGCTGTGTTTGCCCTGCTTCCTGCTGTTTGGTATCCCAGAAGCAGCCTTCCCTTTAGCCTGTTTTTCCCCTTTGTTTGCTGAGTCTGTCTTCTGATTTTGATGAGCATTGCTCCTTGTCTCATCTGTGTATGTTAAGGCAACTTTCTCTGTTTGCTTTCCTTTACCCTTGTGTGCTGTGTGGCACAGCTTTGTGTATTCCTATAAGCAGCTTCCCTTTACCCTTGTGTGCTGTGTGGCACAGCCTTGTGTATTCCTATAGGTGACTTCCCCTTACCTTTGAATGCTGTATGGTACAGCCTAGCGTGTTCCTTTGAGTGGCATCCTTTAGCCTTGACTGCCATGTGGCACAGCCGTTTATTCCTATAGTAGCTTCTGTCTGTTGCCCTTTCCCTGGTGTCTGTAGCTTGCGCTGTGTGCGTTGCTTGTGCTCCAGTCCCTTGAGGGACCCCTCGTTGTTCTTTCTCCCTTCCCAGTGTATAACTTGGTTCCTGTTCGGCCGTGAGGCACGCACACTTGGACTCTGTATGAGTGGGTTCCCGTTTGGCCGTGAGGCCCACCTGAGTGGTCTATCTCCCTTTTTCTGGTGGTGCTAGTTGCTTATCCTGTGTGTGCGGGGCTTGATGGCTGGGGTTGTGCATAGCATCTGTTTGGTTTAACCTAGGCATTGGCCAAGATCCTTTCTAGGCCTGGGTTCAAGGGCTCACGAACAGATTAACAACAAGAACTGGATCCAGACACGAGAGAGAACAAAACAAGACACAGCAGACAAAGCAGGGCAGGATCTAGGCAACAGGAACAAACAGAAGCAGACTAAAAACAAGGCAGAAACAGAGCTTGGCTGGAATGGAGCTAGATACGGCACAAGACATGGCAGACAAAGCAGGACAGGACCTACAACAGGAAGAAACAGAAGCAGACTAAAGACAAGGCAGGAACGAAGCTTGACTGTAGCAGGAGCCAGAAACAGAGCTTGGCTGTAGCGGGAGCCAGGAACAGAGCTTGGCTGTAGCGGGAGCCAGGAACAGAGCTTGGCTGTAGCGGGAGCCAGGAATGGAGCTTTACTGTAGTGAGAACCAGGAAAGGAGCTTGGATGTAGCAGAAGCAGAGCTTGGCTGTAGCGGGAACCAGGAAAGGAACTTGGCTGAAGCAGGAACCAGGAACGGAGCGTGGCTGAAGCAGGAGCCAGGAATGGAGCTTGGCTGGAGCAGACTAGGGCTCTTCAGCTTGGAGAAAAGGCGAGATATGATAGAGGTCTATAAAATAATGAGTGGAGTTGAATGGGTAGATGTGAAGCGTCTGTTTATGCTTTCCAAAAATACTAGGACTAGGAGGCATGCGATGAAGCCACAAAGTAGTAAATTTAAAACTAATCAGAGAAAATTTTTCTTTACTCAACGTGTAATTAAACTCTGGAATTTGTAGCCGGAGAATGTGGTAAAGGCGGTTAGCTTAGCAGAGTTTTTAAAAGGTTTGGGCGGCTTCCTAAAGGAAAAGTCCATAGATCATTATTAAATTGGACTTAGAGAAAATCCACTATTTCTGGGATAAGCAGTATAAAATGTTTTGTATTTGTGACCTGGATTGGCCAGTGTTGGAAACAGGATGCTGGGCTTGATGGACCCTTGGTCTGTCCCAGTATGGCAATACTTATGTAGGAACTAGAAAAGGAGCTTGGCTGAAGCAGGAACCAGGAACAGAGCTTGACTTTATAGCAGAAACAGATCTTGGCTGTAGCAGGAATCAGGAAAGGAACTTGGCTATACCAGGAGCCAGGAACGGAGCTTGGCTGAAGCAGGAGCCAGAAACAGAGCTTGGCTATAGCAGGACCGGAACCAGGAACGGAGCTTGACTGTAGCAGGAACCAGGGGCGTATCTGCGTGGGGCCACAGGGGCCTGGGCCCCTGCAGATTTCGCCCTGGCCCCCTCCCGCCGCCAGCCCTCCCCCGCTGCCGTTTCTTACTTTTGCGCTGAGGTCCACTTCCTCCTGGGCCTTTAAAAATATTTCTTCAGCTGGCGGGGGACCCCAACCCCCGCCAGCCAACCCCAAGTGACGTCTTTCAAGTTCTTCGTCCGCCATGGCCGACGTGCTAGAGTTGAGTGGACGTGCAGGAGCCAGACAGCCAGTTTTAGGTGGGCCTGCCCAAAGTGGGTGGATACAAAATTTTCTCTGCCACGCCCTATCCCCACCTCAAAATATAAATACTTAGCTAATGAGGATCCCCAAGCTATGTCTCTGAAGGTGGCCAAAACTCTTTTTTACCAAGCTTGGCAGGCAGCAGCAATGACCCTAAGCCACTGATGCCGGCACCCCATATATGCTTAGTTGTCAATGGTTCAAGGATGCTGTTGTCAACTGCAGAGCTTGGTAGAAGGGAGTTTTGGCCATCTTTGGAGGAGGTCCTTAGCTGTGGATGCTTGGGGATCCTCACCATATACAGCAAGGGTCAGGACTGGTGTTAGACCTGCTTGGGCCCAGGTCAGAAAATAAAGGAGGGCCCCCCCTCTCTGATTCCCTCTCCTCTCTGCCTCCCCTCCGCTTTCACACCTGCCATTACTATCACACCAACAGACCCTCACTAAATACAGGACAAGGGATCACAAATATGAAATAAAAATATTTAGACAAAAATTGAATGGGAACCCCAAGAAGTTAAACTTAGCATTACTGCAACACTGGAGACATGAAACGGAAATGCATTTCCTTTTCTACTGAACACAATACAAAGAGATTTGCTATGCACATTTCCAAAAGCTAACATATTCCATTGAAAACATTCAAAATAAAATGCTTTGTTTCTACCTTTGTTGTCTGGACATTTTATTTTTCCATCTTGCTAGTTCCAGTGTCTCTTTTCTGCTTTCCTGTCTGCTAACTCTTCTTCCCACTGGAGGGAATTGGGGATCACCTCCCCTCATAGGCGGTCGGTGGCCCAACTGTTTGGGGAGGCTAAAGGGGGCGGGGTTAGGGGGGCCAGGGGTGGAGCTTAAATCCATAATTGTCTGATAACACGCAGAAAAAATAAATAAATAAAAATAAAAGTTACAATTAATACCTTTTATTAAATTTAGATATTAGATATATATCATATGTCAAAGAATAAAGTGGTTGCTCAAAGCATATTCTAACCACAATCGCTCAACTGCAAAACACTATGCACAACTTTGTCCAAAAACACACTCAGAACCTTACTGTACCATAAATATTACACTGGGCAGACCTAATACACCAATATACCACCCATATGGAAAATGCAGACTGTCAACAATATGAAACAAGGGATCATATCATCACAATTCTCATATAGAGCCACAAAACACCCTAATTCATGTTTAATGTGGGATAAAATGCCATAAATAAGTAAATAAATATAAACTTTTAATGTTGAGCACCTGATTCTCAAAGTGGACATATTCCAAACACTATGATGAAAACAAAATGATCTTTTCTACCTTTGTTGTCTGGTGACTTTTTCTGATCATGCTGGCCCAGTATCCGTTCTGCTGCTATCTGTCCTCAGTGCAGGCCAGGAAGTCATCCTCGTTAAATATCTCCCTGGCAACCCAGGACACCTCCAGCCAACCCCCCTGCTTTCCCAGCAGTAAGGTAAACAAACCATAAACCAATTTCTACAACTGCTAGAGGGCTTTCACTGCAGCTCCTGCTGTGAGGATGGAGGTAAATCAACAATTTAATCCCCTCAGAGCAGCTGGACTCCACAGCTGATCCATTCTTCTGCAGCAGGGGGGAGGCTTAGCCTCTCCAAGCCTCTTATACCGGGCGCCTATGCCTCCCCTTACTTCCCCAGTGGTCACTATCCCCCTCCAACCCCCGGAAAAATGTGATTAAAAATATTATTTGCCAGCCTCTATGCCAGTCTCAGATGTTATACTCAGGTCCATTAGAATAGCATGCAGGTCCCTGGAGTAGTCTAGTAGTGGTGCAGTGCACTGCAGATAGGTGGACCCAGGCTTCTACCTCCCCCTACTTGTTAGACTTGTGGAGGAAACTGTGAGCCCTCCAAAACCTACTGTACCCAATTATTGGTGCTCCCTTCACCTGTAAGGGCTATGGTAATGGTGTACAGTTGGGGGTAGTGGGTTTTGGATGGGTTTTGGGGGGGTTCAACAGACAAGGTAAGGGAGCAATGGTCAGATGTGTACCTGGGAGCATTTTATAAAGTCCACTGCAGTGCCCCCAAGAATGCCCTATTGGTTTCCTGGGATGTCACTTTTCCACTATTCTATCTGATGCCAAGCTTTCTATTTTTTTTTTTTTTTTATAACATCTGAGCCTTGTGTCTATTGTTTATCAATAGATTTGGGCTTTGAATTCAGACGAGGTCTCATTACATATATCTAAATACCAGAGTGCTATTTTTCCATACTTCATAGCAAGAATGTACATTCGCTAATTATCTGTCCCAATGCAACTGAAGCCTTTACCTCCTCAGTGCATGTAAATGGTTTCATCCCTGTGTGGATTCTTTGATGCAGTGTGAGGCTTTCTTTCAAACCAAAGCTTTTACCACACTTAGTACATGTAAATGGTTTCACTCCTGTGTGTATTCTCTGGTGCATTGTGAGGTTTACCTTCTGACCAAAGCTTTTACCACACTTAGAACATGTGAATGGTTTCACTCTATTATGGATTTTCTTGTGTATTTTGTAAGTTTTGCATTTGGACGTTTTTTTGTTTGAAAATGTACCAAAAAATAAAATGTCCAAATCACAAAACGTTTTTCCAAACAGCATTTTCAAAAGAAAAAGAGAGACTTTTTTTAATAGAAAATGACCTTGTTTCCTGTTTTGATTTTGGATGTTTTACAAAAACGTCAAAATTCAGACTTAGAAGTCATATCCAAAAATACCCCTTGTGCATTTGACTTGCCCAAGATTACAAGGAGCTGCTGTGGGAATTGAACCCATGTTGCTAGGATCAAAGCCTGCTGCACTAACCATTAAGCCATTCATCCTCTATTATGGATGTTTTGCATTTGGATGCTTTTTGTTTGAAAATGGACCAAAAAATAAAACGTCCAAATCACAAAACATTTTTTCCAAACAGTATTTTCAAAAGGGAAAAATAGACGTTTGTTTTGTTGAAAATTACTTACTTTCTTGTTCTGAATTTGGACGTTATTGTAAAACGTCCAAATTCAGACTTAGACGTCATATCGAAAATGCCCCTCCACATCTCTTACCAAAGTACCTATTAAGTATTATGCAAAAAGATAACATCTGACTGATCTCCTGAAAGTATAATAACATGTAATATCTTGGATATTACGTGGTAGCTTATTCCACAGACCAGGGCCACTGCCTATCAGTGATCTCTGTCTAGTAACTGATTTTCGATAGACTGATACTGACGGTATTTTTAATCTGATTTCTTGAGTGGAACGTATTTCCCTGGGAGCTGAATATAGAGAAATTATGTTTGGATTCTCACCTTCACAGGCAGCCAATGCAACTTCACCAGAAACAATCTTCCTCCCTAATATCAACTTTGCTGCCACATTCTGAATTATCTGAATTCAACGTAATTGTGTATCTGGTAAATCTAACTGAACAATATTGCAGTGGTCTATTTGACTTAAAATCTAAGCTTGTTCTAAATTGAAAAGATTCTAGGTATGCCTTAATTCAATGATGTAAAACTTCAATTTAAAAAAGACCTTCCTAACAATTTCATTTACTTGTTTCTTCATTCCCAAAGTGGACTCCAAGATCACCCCTAATATTTTAATATCAGTCTGAATTGAAATTTCGGCTGTAGTTAATCTTATTTTTGCCTTCTACCCATAAAATGTTTGTTTTACTGGGATTAATTTTCAAACCGTTTGCTAGCATCCATTGAGATTATGGCAGATAGACTATAATGGCTCATCCAGTCTGTCCAGTAAGGTGCAGGGGTGGCTTAACCATTGGACCAGGTGATTCACTGGCTCAGCGCCGGTGATAAAGAGTGCCAAAATCTCCAGCCTCTGATGTCATCTGATCTATTAGCTGTCTTCTCTTCCCTCTCCTCCCCACAGGTCCAGTATCTTTCCTTCCCTCCTTTGGTCCAGCATCTCTTCCCTTCACCCCTACCCTCAGGCCTGGTCTCTTTCTCCCCACTCGTCCGGCATCACTGTTTCTTCTCTCCCCTCCCCTCTCCTCTCCCCCACCTGTGGTCCTGTAAACAGTGTATGAGTTGCCGGCAGCAGCAGCTTGATAACAGGTTGCCAGGCCCTGGGCCTTCATTCTACTATGTCCTACATACAAGAAATTGCATCAGATGAGGTGGGATGCAGCAGAGGGAAGACTCAAGGTCTGGACGAAGGCAGCCTATTTTCAGGCTGTTGCTTCCGGCAACTCACACACTATTTACAGGACCACATGTGGAGTGGAGAGAGAGAGAGAGGAGAAAGAGTGATGTTGGACCCAAAGGGAGGGGGGTTCAAGGGGGGCGAGATGGGGAAAGAAGCTGCATCAAAAGAAGGAGAGAGAGATGAATATATAAATGACCCATGGAGGAGTGGTGAAAGCAATGTCAGAGGGGGAACACTGATGTAAGTTGGTTCAGGGTGCCACAATCCCTTGAGCCAGCTCTGGTATGCTGGTTATGGTTGACTGCTGCCCTCTATGCCTTCTTTTAGGGTTGTAAGTGATGCAATTTGCAGATTACTCTCCCTTAATAAATGCAAAAACTATTTCACTGCTGTTTTGAGTTTCAGTGTTCAATGCTTTCCCCTCAGTATCTACATTTCTAATCTCTGTTCCACATTCTTCTTTTACAGGATCTGCTTATCCCTTACTTTTGAAGCCTGTCAGCTTCTACAAGTTGTTTTCTTCTCTTGCTTATAATGTTATAATTGCTCCCTTGCTAATCTTCCCAATTTGTTTATTTGATCTCTCCAGCTTCTCCTGAACACTACAGCACATTCAGTGTCCCATTGTTTGTACTATTGTCATGTTACTCTGCTCTTGTACTCGTTATGTACATTGCCAATTAAATACTGGCTGATATTTAAGCTTCTTATCTTACATAGAAACACAGTATCTTAGCCTTTGGGAGGAATATTGTTAGCTGTCCTGCTTAGCTTGCAGGCCCTTGGGTACTCTATACCTGTGGGCTTGTAAGCAAATTTTGAAAGAGAAACTCTGCAGAGTTTTCCTTTCATAATTCACTGGGAGGCTTTTCCCCATGTAGAGGGTAATTTTATAAGGAGGCAGCTAGTTTAAGAAGGCACTGTTTTATAACTACTACTACTACTTAACATTTCTAGAACGCTACTAGGGTTACGCAGCGCTGTACAAAATAAACAAAGAAGGACGGTCCCTGCTCAAAGGAGCCACATAGGTGCCTGGTGTTGCCATAAAATACTAGCAGAAATTGTGCCTAAATTGCAGACAGAAATATTCACGCATTTGCTATGTTCCTAAATTAACATATTTTGTAATTGCACATGCTGGGAAATTCTACCTGTGTTCCATCCCTAACTCTGCCCCTGTACATGCCTACCAGAAAACTATGCACCATCGTGTCCATGTGTGTATTTTTATATTGGTTTACATATAAAAATTACTTTATAAGGCACTCCCATATTTTACAGATGGAAAGCATGTAGGGAAAAGCAGGAGGAACCATGTGCAGATATTTCATAATGAAAGGTTTGTGCATACTTCAGTTGTTCTGCTCCAGCCCCATTTCCATGGCCAACAGTACTGCCCTTTTCTATTACAAGGAATAGGCAATGTTGGCCATGTGCTTACTGTTCCTTACAAATGGCCTGAGGCAAATTTCAAAAGAGTTTGAAATCTGCTGCCAAAATGTATCCATGCTCTCTGCTCTTTATTATGTGTCTGCTCCTCTCTGTTACTGCACACCAATTCTCTCTTTCTGCTTTTAATCTCATATTGTTCTTTGCTTCCCACACACCATTCATCACTTTTTCTACTAGTATTTCATCACAGACACAAATTCTTCCCAACATCCAAAGGGTTGTCCTTGGTGGTCTTTTGATCAAAATTTTAAGCAAGCTAATTTCAACACCTGACACTCTCAGCTTTTCTGCCCTGCATTCCTTATCACTTACTCTGTGTTCTATGACTTTTGTTGTGATTATGTTTTAGCGCATCATATAAAAACTGTGAAAAATAAAATTACCTTTTCCAGGTAGGATTTGTTGCGACACCCAGTTTACATAGGGCCTTGTTTACTAAGCAGTGTTAAGGGCGCATTAGCATTTTTAGCGTGCACTAATGATTAGCATTCGCTAAACGCTATTGGGCTCATTTTCAAAAGAGAAGGATGTCCAAAAAGTGACACAAAAGGCACATGGGCGTCCCTGTGAAAGAAGGTCATCCAAATCCAATAATCGAAACAGGGCCGTAAAGATGTCCCAGCGTGAGGACGCCCATCTTTGGTTGCCCCACAGGAGGTGTGTTAGAGGTGTATTGTGGGCGGCGTTACAAGATGGGCGCCTCCAACGTATAACGGATAGCGAAATGGGTTCGCATGGGCGGGAACATGGGCGTCCTTTCTTAGACCTGAAATAAAAGCGACCAGGCTAAGGGGGAAGTCGTCTTTAGACCCATTAGTGATTTTCTGTAGTTGGAGAGTGGCAAGATCGTTGTTGGGAGAGAAAGTTGAGAGTTGTTCAGTGCCCTGTTACCTTTGTCTGTGTCCCTGGTTTGCTGCTCTATCTGCCCTTCAGTATGCTGGGGCTGGTGCTGGTGCCCACTAAGACCAGCTTCTGTGTCTGACTGGTGTCATCACCTGCATAGCAAAAGGGGCGTGTGTGAAAGAGATCAGGTATTCTTTTAGCACTGAATATCTGTGTAGAATCAATGTACAGTTATTAGGTTTGTTTAGTTTTCCAGTAGGTGCACTCATATTTTAGTACACACTGCAGTGTTTACACTGCTGGCTTTGTTATCTCTGCCAGCAAAGGTATTATTTTTAATGTGTGTGTGTGTGGGGGAGAGATATGTTGCCCCCTCAGTCTACCTCTGGCCCCCCCCCCCAAAAAAAAAAAAAAATTGGAGTGCTGGCTACGCCCCTGGTTTGAATAAGTGAAAACTCTTCCCATACATTACATCATGATGAAAGCTAGAAGTGGATTGGATAGCAGCTCAATTAGCACATTGATTTCAACTGAACACCATTTTTTGTGCTTGTGTAACTCATGGTTATCCAAGTAATCATGATAGAGTAAGTCCTGGGTAGCAGGTCATTAGGAGAGTGACTGGAGGACCAGGGAGGAGCTCAGAGGGTATAACAGGGAAACCCTGTGGGAAGGATTCTGTCTCTGGTTCTGCCTCTTGATACAGTAACTAGCTTTGGGTGTGGGAGTTAGGTATTACTGTTAGTTTCCCTGCCAGATGACCCATTGCAAGAGAAGGGGAGTACTGTAGTATTGTGACATGTGGACAGATTACCTGGACAGTAAACTGTTATATTGTATCAGCCATTAGAGGAGCTAGAAACTCAGTGGATTAGGGAATCCAGCCGTAAGCAGGGCTTGGGTGGAATTGCAGTCCACTCCTGGCTGATAGCAAGACCTTCGGGGTGGCAGCCCTTAGAGAGTATGCAGTTACTGGAAGTCCAGCCCAGACAGTATTGAAGTACATCGGGAGTGTGAAATCCTCTCTGGGTTCTAACTGAGCTGCAGGACAGGCATGAGGGTTAAGCATGTGTATTAGCTCAGAAATGTATTATTGCTTATGATCAGGAGCTTAGTCAAGATCGGGAGGCGGGGCTGGTGGTTGGGAGGCGGGGATAGTGCTGGGCAGACTTATACGGTCTGTGCCAGAGCCGGTGGTGGGAAGCGGGACTGGTGGTTGGGAGGCGGGGATAGTGCTGGACAGACTTGTACGGTCTGTGCCAGAGCCGGTGGTTGGGAGGCGGGGATAGTGCTGGGTAGACTTATACGGTCTGTGCCCTGAAGAGCACAGGTACAAATCAAAGTAGGGTATACACAAAAAGCAGCAAATATGAGTTATCTTGTTGGGCAGACTGGATGGACCATGCAGGTCTTTTTCTGCCGTCATCTACTATGTTACTATGATCATCTGGAAAGCATTATGATCTATAATTGAACTGTATGAAGACCAATGCAGTGAAAACATCAGTTAAGAAGTTAATAAATGTTCCAGTTCTTATAATCCTCTGAGTGTCATGTGGTTCCTTAGTGGATGAGCTGACGGAACCAGAGTGAGTAAGTAACAAAATCATGCAGTGCCTCTCGAGCCCCTTCTAACCCGGGACAGCAGGACTGGGTTATACTTGTACATTGAGCTTGAGAAGCATGCTGGTAGAAGTTTCTGTATAACTATAACTCATACAGTCTTGAGTTAAAAAGGAAGGTTGTGGAGGAATAGGGGACTGAAGAAGGAATAAGAGAGGTGTAAAATGGGAGGACTAAGGAAGTAGGAGTAGGAAATTAAGATTGTACTATTATTTAATTCTCTGTGAGCCACATTGCGCCTGCATGAGTGGGAAAATGTGGGATATAAGTAACAAATAAATAAATAAATAAATAAATGGAAGGCTGCTAAGTAGGTATAAGGAGAAAGAGGGAGACTGGAGACTGAAGGGGGAACAGAGTGGAATGAAATCTAGCTATAGGTAGTGTCACCACTAGTAGACTCCCTAGGATACAAGTCCCCGTCCTGATGACTGGTTAAGGTGAGTGAGCTGTCCCTGAAGGAGTCTCACACAGGTATGGCTAGTACTGAGAAGTAACTGCAACCTTCCTGCTAGTCTACCCCCCCATTAGCTCAAGGTAACCTATGGCAGGGGCGTAGCTATGGGTGGACGTGGATGGGCCCAGGCCCACCTAGTATTTCTTCACGGAGAGAGTGGTGGATGCTTGGAATGCCCTCCCGTGGGAGGTGGTGGAGAGGAAAACGGTAACGGAATTCAAACATGCGTGGGATAAACATAAAGGAATCCTGTTCAGAAGGAAATGATCCTCAGGAGCTTAACCGAGATTGGATAGCAGAGCCGGTAGTGGGAGGCGGGGCTGGAGGTTGGGAGGCGGGGATAGTGCGGGGCAGACTTATACGGTCTGTGCCAGAGCCAGTGGTGGGAGGCAGGACTGGAGGTTGGGAGGCAGGGATAGCGCTGGGCAGACTTATACGGTCTGTGCCAGAGCTGCTGGTGGGAGGCGGGGATAGTGCTGGGCAGACTTATACGGTCTATGCCAGAGCCGGTGGTTGGGAGGCGGGGCTAGTGCTGGGCAGACTTATACAGTCTGTGCCCTGAAGAGCACAGGTACAAATCAAAGTAGGGTATACACAAAAGTAGCACACATGAGTTGTCTTGTTGGGCAGACTGGATGGACCGTGCAGGTCTTTTTCTGCCGTCATCTACTATGTTACTATGTTAGTTTTGCCTCAGGTCTACCCAAAAGCAGAGTCCCAAGTTGTGTCTTCCAAACCTCACCCTCTCCCACCCTTGCTGCAGCGCTTGCATTTAATGCTGTCAGCGCTGCCAGTGACAGCACCTCACAGATGCGATGTCCTGCTCCTCACAGTCTCCCTCCACCATGGCAGTTGCACTTTGCTATCGGCACTGCCTGACAGCAACTACAGACGTGGCGCCGACATCCTGCTCCAGGGCCTTTCCTCTGCCACGCTGATGCGACTTCCTGTTTACAAAGGGTGGGACGTCGGCTGTCAGGCAGCGCTGATAGCAAAGTGCAAGCGCTGCTGCCGCAGGGGTGGGAGACTGTGAGGTGCAGGAGCAGGACGCCATGGCTGTGAGTGGCAGCACCGATAGCGTTAAATGCAAGCGCTGCGTCGGGGTGGGAGCGGGTAAGGAAGACAGTGGGGTGCTGTCCCTGCAAGGGGAGTGGGCTGAAGGGAGGGAGAGGTGCTGGACTTGTTGTGGGGGGAGGGAGGTAAGGAAGATGCGGAGTTGCTGGCCCTGGGAGGGGAGGGGCCTGAATGGAAGAGAAAGGTGCTGGATGTGCGAGGGGCAGGGGGTTGGAGGGAAGGGAAGGGAATGGAGAGAGGTACTGGACTTGCAGGGGGGAGGTTGGAGGGAAGTGCTGGATTTGCAGGGGGAAGGTTGGAGGGAAGGGGAGAGGTGCTGGATTTGCAGGGGGGAGGTTGGAGGGAAGGGGAGAGGTGCTGGATATGCAGAGGGTTGAAGGGGAGAGGTGCACACTTAGGGGGGCTGGATGAAAGGGAGATACTGTAGGTGCTGAACATGTAGTGGGGGGCTGGATGAAAGGGAGAGAAGTGCTGGACATGTAGGGGGGGCTGGAGGAGAGGTGCTGGATATGCAGGGGATGGTTGAAGGGAAAGGAGAGAGGTGCTGAACATGTAGTGGGGGGCTGGATGAAAGGGAGAGAAGTGCTGGACATGTAGGGGGGGGGCTGGAGGAGAGGTGCTGGATATGCAGGGGATGGCTGAAGGGAAAGGAGAGAGATGTGGACCTGCAAGGAGGGCTGGAGCAAAGGGAGAAAGGTGCTGGACCTATGGGAGGGATTAGAGGGAAGGGAGAGAGATGCTGGACAAGGGGATAAAGGAAGAGAGGGTCAAATGCTGAACCCACAGTGGGAGAAAGAGCCAGATGCATAAGGGACAGGAAAGAGAGAGGAAGAGAAGCTGGTTGGGGTGGGATCAGAGAGGAGAGGGACACATTGGTGTGGAGGAGGGAAAAAGGGACATAGGGAGGTGTACAGATAAAGAAGGGAGATGATGGGCATTAGGTAGGAGCATGGGGACAGGGACACCAATGTGAGATGCTATATGGGGATGGCATATGGGCATAGAGGGGCAATACCTGACAATGGGGGGGGAGGGGGATATGGAATAGAGATACAATGCTGGACACTAGAAAGGGGGGTATATGGACACAGGGGGGAGGAAATACCAGACAAGGGTGAGAATAGGGATATGCTGGGCATTGGGTGCATAGATGCACAGAGGAATGATGATGGATGAGGGGATATGAACACAGGGGAGATACTGGACAAGGAAATACAGGAAAACAGAGATGGACATGGAGAAAGAAGAAATGTCAAATGGACAGGAGACCCTGGCAAGTGAGTTAAGAGAAGATAGAGGGAAGCAGAAACCAGAGACTGGGACCAATATGATTTGAAAAATAAAATGACCAGACAACAAAAAGGTACAAAAAATTATTTTATTTTCAATGTTGTGATTTGAATGTTGGATTTGGAATGTACATCTTGCCAGAGTTGATGTTAAACATGACTAGGGTCCAGGACAGAAATCTAGGAAAGGACCCCAAAGTCCATTACCAGGCTTCGCCTTCAGCTTCCAGCAGGCGGGCTTTCTCTGGCCAGGGAACCAAGCACAATTGCCCTAGTTGCAACCCCTAACACCATCCCTGGCATGTGCCATCTTTATATTTTGCACAGGAGGCAATGCCTTTCTTTCGTGTTTCTCTGGTGTTATACTATATGCAAGGTCTGGTTTCTTGGGGTTTCTGTTTAATTTATATTTCTATAGTCTGTGGTCACTTATTCTCTATTTGGCATTTGTGTTCTCTGTGTGTGACTGAGTTATTCTGTTAGCATGTTTCTATGTAACATTCTGTAGTAATTTGCCTTGTTCAGCTTTCCTGATAAATGTATTTGTATTTTAGGGCTGCACTATAATATTTAAGGCACTTCCTTTTCATAGGTAGGATCCTTGTTTTTGGAAGTTAGTGTTGGCATGGTAGATTTGCTCTAGGTTCTGAGTGACTGTTGTTTTATAGATTTTATAAAATTAATTTATAATATGTCAGTTATTGAGATTACACTAGAAACCAAAATTTCTTTGTATGATGACTTCTATAGGGAAATGTCCTTGCTGTGCTCTGTATCCATTGTTGGTGGAGGGCCAGGAGGTTCTCTGGATGCAGAATGTGTTTGGCTTCAATACCATGTGTGTGTTGGAGGACAGTGGCTCAATGGGGCTGAAGAATGCAGTCTATTGTACTTCCCTTAGCTCTCAATTGGCCTGCAGCCACTGAAGCCTGCACTGCAACCCTCATTGAAGTTATGGGGAGTGAGGTAGAGGTCGAGCATGGAGTGGGGTAGGGACAGAGCATGGGTGCATCAGGTTGCTGTTTTCTCTCTTTCAAAAAAGTTGGCAACTCTAGTGCCCACTGATCTAACCTGTTGGCTCACCCAAAAATTGCCTTCTGGCTACACCACTGACCTATGGGAGCCTTTTCCTAATTAATCACAATTATCAGCATTTCCCCAAGAACAATCTTTTATTGTGGTTATAAACAGAAACCTTTTATTTTTGACATTTTCTCATAGGGCTTCCATAATACTCAAAAAGACACCAGTAACAAAATAAAACATCCCCTTTCTTTACAAACAGTAGGCCATCAAACATATACCAGTGAAGATTCTCTCCTACCAATGTCCCCTCTGTAGTTCCACAGCACTGGTTGCTCATAGGCTAAGCCTGCCAGTGCTGTCTCTTGTTTGTCTTCTTCCTCTGCATACAAGATGTGCCACACCTAGGCTCTCAAGCCTTTTTCCCAGTTCAGCCTTCCAATGCTGCTTCCCTTGGCTTGCAAAGCAATGCACAAGGAGGTATCCCCCTTGTCTGCATCCAGCATATAGTACTCTTAATTCTTAGCACTGCTATAATCTTCACTATGTGAATAAACCTAGCTGCATATAATCTACGCCTAGCCTGTACTTCTGCCCAGCCCTTTTTACAGGTATCTCTATTCCCCAAATTATAGATTTTCTTCCCTAGCCTAAACCTTCTAGGCTCTCTTTCCAGGCTGCAATAAGCCTTTACACTTTCTTTTCCCAGACCCCACTTCCAAGGCTGTAGTAACCCTTTAACCTTCCCCCAAAAGCTTTTCTTTCCAGTCCCCATTTTCAAGGCTGCAACACCCCTTTAAAGGTTCCCAAGGCCTTCCTGCCCCAGCATCTCTTCAGCTTTCTGGTTAACTCATTGCTTTAGGGCTCTATTCACTACTCAAGGAATTTCAGTTTGTGGAGTACCTTGTTTTAAGATCCTATTCACTGCATCAATGGGTTTCTGTCTCTAGCTCCTTCAAATACTGCCTGCAGCATGAAGTTAATTATCTTTTCCTTCAGCAGCGTCTCCTGACTTTTCGCACCATTGAGGTAAAACTTACTGGCCTATAGTTTTTCCACCTCCTCTGCCACCAGTTTTATGTAGAGGGACTACATCAGTCCTTCTCCAGTCCTCTTGAACCTGTTTTATTAGCAAGGATCTGTTAAATGCATCCTGTAGGGGACCCACCAGAACATTTCAGTATCTATAATGTATCTTATCTACCCTATGGCTTTGTTCACTTTTAGTTTTACAATTTGTTCATAAATACTTTTTTCCGTGAATGGTGTGGTATCTACTCCATTCCCACATGTGCCTTTGCCAATTATTCTTCTCCAGGATTTTCCTCCATGAATAGTGAATAGAAGTATGTATTTTAGCATTTCTACGTTTTCCACATCACTCTCCATGCATCTTTCTTCAGAATCTTTCAGTCTTGGAATTCTACCTCTGGCCTTCCTTGTCTGCCCCAATATACCTGAAAAAAAACCCTCACTTTCAATTTTTAGCCATTTATTCTTCTGCATATGCTTTTTCCATTATGATTTCTCTCTTTGTCTCTTCCAGCTTTGTCTGGTATTCTTTTCTGTGTTGTTTTAATGATTTTCTGTATTTTGTGAATGCTACCTAGTTTTTGCTATTATTTACTTTTGCAGCCACTTCATCTTGCTTTTATTTATTTTCCTTACATAAAGATATGTTGCCATTTTTAATGCCATTTTCAGTTTAGTCCATAGTTTTTACAGTTCCTTCCCCTCCATTTTACTGAAGTCAGCATGTTTGAAACCCAAGATTTTGAGTTTGGTGTGATTGGACTCTGCTTTATCTTGTATATCAAACCATACCATGTGATAATCACTGCCAACCAAGTTAGAACCCACCCAGACATTAGACACATGTTCACCATGTGTGAATACTAAATCCAGTGCTGATGCTCTCTGAGTAGGTTCCACCACCATTTGCTTGAACAAAGTTCTCTTTAAAGGTATTCACAATTTTTTTTACTTCTCTCCAGAGTTGCAGATGGGATACTCCAATCCACAACTGGTAGATTCAAGTTGCCCAGTATTATCCCCTCTCTTTTCATTTTCACTTTTATATCATTGATCGGATCCTTGTCCAATTCTTCTGTTTGAGATGGAAGTGTTCTTTTTCAGGCTATCCACAGAGCCTCCTCGTTTCTTCACACCCCCTGCATTTCAGCTGCAGAAACAGAAAATAGAAATGAGACCAGGACTAAGCCAATTGGAAACATGAAATGATCAGGAAAGATGTGTACCATCTGGCATGGGGCCATTCTGGCAGTATGAGCACTGAGATCTGCACAGTTCATACTAAAAGACTGGTCTCAAGATAGGGGACGCAAAAGCAAAAGTTGGCTGAAGGCACAACAACTCCTAGTTGAGCCAGCCCTGGTTACCATACAACATGAGACCTAAGTCCCTGCAACTTCATAAGAAACTATAAAGATTCATTTCTTTTCTCCTGTAGACTTTGGATCTTCACCTGGAAAAGAAGGCAAAACGTGCCCTCTCTTTCTAATCCCATCTGCAAGCAAGAAAGCCCTCTCTATAAGCAACAAGTACCACTACCAACTCTTACTCTGCAATCAAGAGCAAATCACTATAGAATCATCTCCAGGAATTCCAGAGCATACAGCACATTGACTATCAAGAAGAATGAGGACATCCTGTCCCAGAGATTGGCTATCCTTACCCTCCAGAGCACGAGTTCACCGAGTCAATGCAAAATAATTTAGTATTAAAATAATAATCTCTTTTGATGCATATTCTCCTTGAAAGTATCCTTAAAGAAAATTATAAGATCAATATTCAGCCATATGGTGATTGAAACATCTAACCTAGACATTTTTGAATTATGCCTGTATTCAATAGCATTATCCCCTTCAATGGATACTTCAGCTCAAAAAAAGTGAAATGACCTTTTTGTACTTTCAAGAAGGTGGGGCTGGGTGTAGGCATAACCTGCAAAGAGCAGCAATTACAGCCCTAACCAACTTATTGAGCAGACTAGATGGGCAATTTTGTCTTTATCTGCTGTCATCTATTGTGGTGGTGTAATCTGTATCTTCCCCTGTAGTTTTGACTCTGTTATTCTCTTTGAAGAAAAAATATCTATCTACAGATATTATTTTAGTTATAAGAAGGTAAAAAGATATTTTTGCACATGAATACTAATATACAGGGCGTTTTTACGAAGCTGAGTTAAACAGCTAGTGCGGGTTTTAACATATGGTAGATGTTAGCTAACACCTACCATGCATTAAAACTAGCCAGTGTTGTAAGAATCCCTTGTGTAACCGTTGGTTAGAATTGGAATCATTAACAGAGGCCCTAGGTGGGAGGAAATCCAGCCCAGGGAGGGTAATGAAATCATTTCAATAAAGGAGTGACCTGATTTACAGAGCCACAGAGTGTGGAGGAGTTTGGTAGGTAATAAATAGAGAGAACAAATGAGGGAAATTGTCATTCATTGCCTAGATTCTAAGCTGTTACAAGCCCCATGCCAAATGACCCTTAGCAAATTAAGGGGTACTTTGAACCGCCAACTCCAGTTAAGCTGATCCAAGAGGGAAACAGTGGTGATCAACTTGTAGAAGCTGGTACAGGAGCCAGAACTTCGGGCGGATTGGGGAGTCTGGCCCATAACCGGAGCCCAGGGCATGATGCGCTCTGCCCACAGCTGGGCATAACCAAATGGTAATACCCATGGATAAAGATAGCCTTCTGTAAGGAGCCTGGTGGGAGAAGGAATTAGCCCTGGTGTTTCATCTGGCAGCAGGATAGGCATTGCAGGGTTGTTCCTAACTGTATAGCCTTAAAAGAGAAACCAAATTCTTTGCTTCGGTTTTCACCAAGGAAGATGTGAGAGAGATACCAATGGCTGAAATGGTATTCAGTGCTGATTTTTATCTCTTTGAATCTTGAAGATGTAATGGGGTAATTTGACAAATTGAAGAGTAGCAAATCGCCTGGACTGGATGGTATACATCCCAGAGTACTGATAGAACTAAAAAATGAACTTGCAGAGCTATTAGCAATATATAATTTATCTTTAAAATCAAGCATTGTACCAGAAGATTGGAGGGTGGCCAATGTAATGACAATTTTTTTAAAAGGTTCCAGAGGTGATCTGGGTCGGTGTCAGGCAAAATGGTAGAGACCATTATAAAGACCAAAATTACAGAGTATATAGGGAAAGGGATAAGATTTGATATACTACCTGTCTGTGGTTACAATCAAATGGTTTATATATTACATACAGGACCTATTTTATACCTGGGGTAATGGAGGGTTAAGTGACTTGCCCAGAGTCACAAGGAGCTGCAGTGGGAATTGAACCCAGTTCACCAGGATCAAAGCCCATTACCCTAACCACTAAGCTACTCCTCCACTTGTTAGCTAAAGCATGGATTAATGAGACAAAGCCAACATGGATTTGGTGATGGGAAATCTTGCTTCATCAATCTACTACATTTCTTTGAAGGGGTGAATAAACATGTGTATAAAGTTGAGCCAGTTGATATTGTGTATCTGGATTATCCACTTTCAAAGTCAAATTTATACATAAAATCTATACCATATTGGCCATAGATATTTTCAGTCATGAATTCTGAAAAGCCTTCATATCAGGATATCTATAAATACTTGTTTTGGGGGTAAGTTATCATAGAAATTTCTACCTAGTAATTATCTTTATTAGTGCAAGTCAACCTGAACAGCCAACCAAAATATTTTTATGTGCAGTCACACTTTTTATTCTAAAACAATTCAGCTTGGCTGCCTCATTTTACTGAGCTGACAGGCTAATGAATTGCTTGGTATCACAAATGGAAATTGTTTTGCTTTAGAGTTAAATTCAAGAAATGTTAAATACATACATTTAAATTGCATGAAGGCCATCCGTGCTGTTTGACAGCAAGAGAATGTAAGGTATGGAATCACCAGCAATAGAACCCTTAAAAATGGTGCTATTTCATATGGTTTTTGAATGTACTTAAAGGCTTTGCTTTTCAGAAGCCCCACATGCATTTGAGGTGAAATTCTAATAAGTTATTGTTGATCATTCATAATTTCTTTGGAGAATATTCTCAGACTTATCACTGCCCTATATGCTAGTGTTATTTGTTAGACTTCTTTTTTGATTTAATGTTCAGGATTGATATTCAAACAGTTTAAGTTTGTGAGCGGGAGAGGAAAGGAGAAAGGAGCAATTCCTTAACCACAATGTGTGAATATATTTATTTATTTATTGCATTTGTATCGCACATTTTCCCACCATATGGCAGGTTCAATGTGGCTTACATATTGCTAAAAAGGCGGTTACAAAATTTAGATTTGTAGAAGTCTAGTAAATAATACAGAAGTACAATAAACGCTTAGGTTGATATATTAGCATATTGTGAGAGAGGTTAATATTATTGTTTTCCATTTCTCAACTTTTCGTGATGTATGGTGGTGTGGGATTAGGCAGGGGGAAAAGACTTCTTGAAAAGATGTGTTTTCAGTTTTTTATTTCTGAATTGTAGGTAGTTTTCTGTGAGTTTCAGGTCTTTGGGTAGTGAATTCCAAAGTTGTGTGCCTATAAAGGAGAGGCTGGTGGCATGTGAAGATTTGTATTTTATACCTTTACAATTGGGGTAGTGAAGGGTTAGGTAGGTTCTTGCTGTTCTCGTCACGTTTCTTAATGGTAGATCGATAAGTTCCATTATGTAATCTGGTGCGAGTCCGTAGATGATTCTGTGGACTATTGTGCATATTTTGAATGTTTTGCAAGTGCTAATAGGAAGACAATGTAAGCTTCTTAGGAGGGGTTTCGCACTTTCGAAGCATGTTTTTCCGAAGATGAGTCTGGCAGCCGTATTTTGTGCTGTCTTGATCTTTGCAGCCTACGTAAGTACTATTGCAGTAGTCTACATGGGTTAGCACCATGGTTTGGATCATGTTGCGGAATGAATCCCTGGGAAAGTAAGGTTTTATACGTTTGAGCTTCCACATAGTGTGGAACATTTTCTTGGTCGTGTTCTTAGCTTGGCTTTCTAGCGTTAGGTTGCGGTCAATTGTTATGCCTAAGATTTTCAAGTGGATCCTGTGCATTAATTGCCAAGAGGGGGAACATTATTGTATATTTTTATTTTTGTTACATTTGTACCCCGCGCTCATGGCAGGCTCAATGCAGCGGGCAATGGAGGGTTAAGTGACTTGCCCAGAGTCACAAGAAGCTGCCTGTGCCGGGAATCGAACTCAGTTCCTCAGTTCCCCAGGACCAAAGTCCACCACCCTAACCACTAGACCATTCCTCCACTCCATATCAATGTTTATGTTTACTTTGGGTACTGTATTCAGTTTCTGAGGCTGTCTCTCCCTAAGGGATCTTTTACTAAGGCATGCTACAGTTTTTAGCACGTGCTAATAATTAGAGTGCTAAATGCTAGAGACGCCCATATATTCCTATGGGCATCTCTAGTGTTTAGCACATCCTAATCATTAGCATGCGCTAAAAACGCTAGCGCGCCTTATTAAAAGACCCCCTAAGGATATAAAAAGACTTGCCTCCGCCCTGTTTACAAAGCCGCACAGCAATGCCAACAGCCCATTCAAAATAAGTGGGCTGTGTCGGCATTACTGCACCGACAGCTGCTAGGACGGCTTTGTAAACAGTGGAGTTGATATGTTTCAGAGGAAAATGATCAAAGTGGTAAGAGGTTTGTACCAGAAGATGCATGAGAAAAAGACTTGCTGAATATGTATATCCCAGAGGAGAGGAGAGTAGAGGTGGGTCATGATTCAGACATTTAAATATTTGAAAGGTATTAACACAGTAACATAGTAAGAAGGCAGAAAAAGATCAATATGGCCCATCAAGCCTGCCCAGGAAGGTTGTTGGAGTTGTACCTGCCGCACAGTGCAGGTTACTTTCCCCGTAATTTCTTAGTACTGAGAAAGTAATTTCATAGCCGAGGTGCTTTATGCTTCTGTGCCTCTTTAGAGATCATCTGTGTATATCCCACTCCTTTTTGAATTCCTGCATTGATCTTGTTTCAACCACCTCTTTTGGGAGGGAATTCCAGGTATTCACCACCCTTTCTGTGAAAACATTTTTTTCCTGATATTGTTTTTGATGCTATTGCCCTGCAGTTTCCTGTCATGTTCCTTAGTTCTACAACATCTTTTCATTTGGAAAAGGCTTGTTCAGCAATTTCTTTCAAGTATTTAAAGGTCTGTATCATATCCCCTCTGTCCTTACTCTATACATGTCTTCTTTTTGAGACCTCTTACCTTTTCTCTGTACCAATTCCAGCCTCTTTCCCCTGGATTCTGTATATGGTGCCCAAAATTGAGAGACAATATTGGGGCACCGATTCAAGATATGTGTCCAACTAAATTGGCTAACGAGCCAATTAGTGCCAATAATAGGGTGTTAATTGGCACTAATTGACGCCCATGTGGATTTGGGTGCACATCTTGCTATGCGCTAGTCTTTCTTTTTGAAAATACCTTTATTGGCGTACAGAAGATCCAGCAAACGTACATCCAAATGGAGTAACACTAGAGCACAATGAAGAGCAAAAACAAAGGATAACAACAACAGCAGAGACAAAATAACCCATCGGGATATCAGCTGAACATCCTGCACATTTTCGCTATGTGCTATCCTATTCATGGTTGTTTGAACAGCTGGAGGATTTTGAATATGCTCCTGAAGTTAGGGGGAGGTGCCCTGGATTGATTAACTGTTACGAGGGTCAGGTCTGGGTTCATTAGTTAGTATCCGTGATTTAGTTTATACATAAGTACATAAGTACATAAGTAATGCCATACTGGGAAAAGACCAAGGGTCCATCGAGCCCAGCATCCTGTCCACGACAGCGGCCAATCCAGGCCAAGGGCACCTGGCAAGCTTCCCAAACGTACAAACATTCTATACATGTTATTCCTGGAATTTTGGATTTTTCCAAGTCCGTTTAGTAGCGGTTTATGGACTTGTCCTTTAGGAAACCGTCCAACCCCTTTTTAAACTCTGCTAAGCTAACCGCCTTCACCACTTTCTCCGGCAACGAATTCCAGAGTTTAATTACACGTTGGGTGAAGAAAAATTTTCTCCGATTTGTTTTAAATTTACTACACTGTAGTTTCATCGCATGCCCCCTAGTCCTAGTATTTTTGGAAAGCGTGTGGTCTAACTGTGTGTGTGTGTGTGTGTGTGTGTGGTCTAACTGTGCTTTATAGTTATAGTGGTGTAGGAGACAGAGAGTTTTTTTTAGATCATTCGGTTTTCTCACGTAAATCTGAGTTTTTTACGTCTGGTCTGTTTTTCTCCTGTTCTTCTTCCACTAGGACCTGTGATAGTAATTGACTCCTTATAAAAGTGGGGTTAAGATTTATACTTGCAGATTGATATTTGCAGTAGTTCCCTCAGTAGGAGATTTGAGGTTCCTTGATAATTTAGAGAAAATAGGAATTGGATTTTCAAGTTCCTTGCACAGGGTGAGACTCACACATATGATAGTTTCAGACATTTTTTGATGTAAATAATGGTATACTACTTACAATGCCAACACAATACGTTATAGAACATTTTGATTGATAGTGAAGGGTAAAGCAAAGATGTAACATATTGATAGGTAAGAGAGTAAGAAGAGTTAGAAAGTAGGTGACTGATTTAAAGAAAGTTGCACACGATGGTTAAATATTATCTCAGCTAGGGTAGGAGTGGATAAACATGTCCTGCTGCAGTATGTGCAGCTCAAGTCACTCCTTGTGTGTGTGAGTGAGATAACAAGTTGGTTGCTTCTTCCATTAAAGGCCTGGTTGATTCATTCTACAAATTACATCTATTACTTTATTTCCATACTAAGATTTTATACTTAAAAAAATATTATATCTATGCAGTTGCTAAATAGACGCTGGATCCACTATTTGGCTCATATTGCTTCTGCTATTTTCTCTCCTTTCGCCTGTGTTCCGCTTACCTCCTGAACTCCCTCCCTCCACCCCCATCTTTCTTCCTTGGCTTCCAAACAGTGAGAGACTTCATTCCAATAGCAATTGTTTCTGTTGTACTGGCAACATAGCCTAAAAGTTCATATTTCAGCATACCGGTTTTCTTTCCTGCATAGCATATTGCCAAATGAGTCCAGTAGTGCAGACATGGAGATATTGGTTTTAGTCAAATTAGTTTCCGTCCTGAATCAAAGCTGGAAAGGCCTGTGGCATTAAGGAAAGGGACACATCCTAAGAAGTTAGTAAAAACCTGTTGAACAAGTTTTGGGAGCATATACAGATTCCTTCCTTTTAAGAGACAGCATCCCTGAGAACATCTGAAAACTATGATTTTCTACGTTATTTATTTGTGTTATAGAACCAAAGAAAATGAAATGAAGCTGCAAGAAGATAAAAGCAACATCAGGAAATACTTTTTACAGAAAGACTGATGCATGTGTAAAATCCCAGGGGGGAGATGATATAGACAAAAACAGTGACGGAATTCAAAAAGGCATGGGATAAACACAGAGGATCCTTTTATAGCATACAATGGAATCGAAGCAAAATTTAAATGACTTTCACACTTTCAAAAAGGCATAGAGGGGTGTAACCTTCACAGAGCAGCAGGTACAACTGTAAATAAAAGCATAGAGGGTATAATCCAGGGGCAGATTGACCATTGGAACAGTAGGGCAGTGCCCGAGGACCCACAGCAGTAGGGATCCCACTCTCCCCTATCTTCTGTCTAATTTAATCACTTTTGATAGGTGGTTAGGGGCCCAGGGTCCTTATTGCCCAAGGGCCCAGAATGCTGTTAGTCTATCCTGGTGCAACCTGCACAAAGCAGCAGCTACAACCCTAAACAAAGGCAAAGAAGGTGTAACTTGCATGGAGCAGCAGGCACAACCCTAAATAAAGGGATAAGGGTGTAACCTGCATGGAGGAGCAGGTAAGACTAGTAGACATGCAGGTCCTTATCTGCCATCACACCATACCAAATTTGGTTCTGTTTTATTAAATTCACAAAAAACTATTTTGCCATCAGACAGTCAGACATTTTTTGAGCCTTTCAGATTGCTATGTTCAAATAGTTGATTCACATTCTGATGGCTACTTCATGAATCCTAGGGAAGGGTGTTTGAAAGATATAAAGGTCACAGAACTTTATTGGAAATAATGCAGATCCCAAGTAACTTGTCTGGTAAAAGGGAGACCAGTAGTTATGTTAATATTTAGCTGATGTTTCTGGTTTTATTTCATGTTAATGGGGGTAGGGGGGGCTAGAGTAAGAAAGGACACCATTTATTATGCAGAAGGACAGACAGTAATTTTGCAGTAGAACACAACTGTAATTTGAGTTTGTGCTCTAGAGCAGTGGTTTTCAACCTAGTCCTCGGGGACCACTTGGCCAGTCAGGTTTTCAGGATATCCACAATGAATATGCATGAGGGAGATTTGCATGCACTGCCTTCTTAGTGTGTAAATCTCCTTCATGCACATTCACTGTGGATATCCTGAAAACCTGACTGACCAAGTGGTCCCTGCAGACTGGGTTAAAAACCACTGCTTTAGAGCACAAATACAAAATACAGTTGCCTTCTACTGCGAAATTACTGAGAAAATATACTGCAGCAATATAGTATGCTAATGATATACAAATTCAAAGTGTGTAGAACTTGTGTGCTAATCAGGTAAAGCCTGCAGGATGCATGCACACAAGGTTTTGTGACAAGGGCATCTAGACCTGTGCCCATGTCCAAAGAAAACAAAAGTGCCAGCACACATCTGCACATATGCTGGAATGTTATTTCCTGGATAAATATCAGACTCACATACATTTCTTGTACATAAAACTTTTGCAAGGTTGATATTTATGTGCAGAGCAACATTTCAGTCCATGTGGAGATAATGTTTTTCTGCTCAGACCTGTGTGCAGAGCTATTACCTCCTGTTCTGTCTTTAAAGTTGAAGGCACTTATATTCAAGGAAAAAATAGATTTAAGGATTCAGTTCTGTATATAGTGCCAAAATTTGAGCTCCCCCAAAAAATATGCTAAGTGCTATTCTATGAATGGCAGTCCAAGTTGGGCACCGTTTATAGAATAGTGCTTAGTACCAGGATCCATGCCCAGTTTCGGACATGAGGATTTATACCAACTGAACACTGGTATAAATCTCCATGCCTAAATTAGGCATAGATCCCTGGAACTGTATAACACTGCCCCCTTTTCAGATCTGCAGATACAAATTTATGCACACATCTTTATAGAATAGCAACTATAATGATGCACATGTAAATTCCAATTAGTGACAATAATTGATTGTGAGTGGTATAGAACCAGTAGAAGTGAATCAATTTTTTAGTCTTTGAAAAAGTAGCAAGACTAGGGGCTTTCAATGAAGTTACATAGAAACACTCTTAAAAAAATAGGAGGAAATATTTTTTCACTCAACAAATAGTTAAGCTCTGGAACTCTTTGCCGGAGGATGTAGTAACAGTGGTTAGCATATCTGAGTTTAAAAAAGATCTGAACAAGTTCCTGAAGAAAAAGTCCATTGTCTGCTATTGAGACTGACACGGAGAAGCCACTGCTTGCCTTGGGATTGGTAACATGGAATCCTGCTACTACTGTATTTAGGTTTCTGCCACATACTTGTGATCTGGATTGGCCACTGTTGGAAACAGGATACTGGGCTAGATGGCCCATTGCTCTGACCCAGTATGGCTATTCTTATGTTCTTATATTGAATTAGGTAGTAAATCCCCAAAACTGACATTAAATACTCTCAGCTAACCCTGACTTGTCTCATCAGACCTGGCGGTAAATTTCTCACATTGTGCCTGGTTTAAAATCCATGCGTTGCCATGGAATAACTAATAGCTTTATTGCCATTCATTTTAATGTGCTCTGCGTCCATGTCTACATGCAAATTAACTTCAGTTCTGATCCCCTGTCTGCTTTGTTTTCCCAGTAATGTGCATGTAGACTGCTTGGTAACCACGTGCTTTTGCCCAAGGTACCATTCTGCATCAGTCCCAGAATCACTGAGAGAATATATTTATTACTTTATTTATTTTAAGGCCAGCCCCCCCCCCCCTCCCCAACCTTGTGGTTGTCTATATCAGTGCTTCTCAGCCCTCTTCTGGAGGCAGTGCTGGCCAGTTGGGTGTTCAGGATTAGCTCTAAGATTATGTATAAGATAGATTTGTATCTAGTAGATCTCCAGTAATGCAAATTTACTGCATGTATGCCTCCAGAGGAGGGTTGAGAAGTATTGGTCTATAATACAAACATAAGTACATATAAGTACATAATTAAGTATTGCCATACTGGGAAAGACCAAAGGTCCATCGAGCCCAGCATCCTGTTTCCAACAGTGGCCAATCCAGGTCACAAATACCTGGCAAGATCCCAAAAATGTACAAAACATTTTATACTGCTTATCCCAGAAATAGTGGATTTTCCCCAAGTTCATTTAATAACGGTCTATGGACTTTTACTTTAGGAAGCCGTCCAAACCTTTTTAAAATGCCGCTAAGCTAACCGCCTTTACCACATTCTGTAGCAGCGAATTCCAGAGTTTAATTACACGTTGAATGAAGAAAGAATTTCTCTGATTCGTTTTAAATCTACTACATTGTAGCTTCATTGCATGCCCCCTAGTCCTAGTATTTTTGGAAAGCGTGAACAGACGCTTCACATCTACCCGTTCAACTCCACTCATTATTTTATAGACCTTTATCATATCTCCCCTCAGCCGCCTTTTCTCCAAGCTGAAGAGCCCTAACCGCTTTAGCCTTTCCTCATAGGGAAGTCGTCCCATCCCCTTTATCATTTTTGTCGCCCTTCTCTGCACCTTTTCTAATACCACTATATCTTTTTTGAGATGCGGCTACCAGAATTGAACACAATATTCAAGGTGCGGTCGCACCATGGAGCGATACAAAGGCATTATAGCATCCTCATTTTTGTTTTCCATTCCTTTTCTAATAATACCTAACATTCTATTTGCTTTCTTAGCCGCAGCAGCACACTGAGCAGAAGGTTTCAATGTATCATCAACGACAACACCTAGATCCCTTTCTTGGTCCGTGACTCCTAACTTGCAGCCTTGCATGACGTAGCTGTAATTCGGGTTCCTCTTTCCCATATGCATCACTTTGCACTTGCTCACATTAAAAGTCATCTGCCATTTAGATGCCCAGTCTCCCAGTCTTGTAAGGTCCTCTTGTAATTTTTCACAATCTTCCCGCAATTTAACGACTTTGAATAACTTTGTGTCATCAGCAAATTTAATTACTTCACTAGTTACTCCCATCTCTAGGTCATTTATAAATATGTTAAAAAGCAGCGGTCCCAGCACAGAGCCCTGGGGAACACCACTAACTACCTTCTCCATTGAGAATACTGTCCATTTTACCCTACTCTCTGTTTTCTATCTTTTAACCAGTTTTTAATCCACAATAGAACACTACCTCCTATCCCATGACTCTCCAATTTCCTCTGGAGTCTTTTATGAGGTACTTTGTCAAACGCCTTCTGAAAATCCAGATACACAATATCAACCGGCTCCCCTTTATCCACATGTTTGTTCACCCCTTCAAAGAAATGTAGTAGATTGGTGAGGCAAGATTTCCCTTCTCTAAATCCATGTTGACTTTCCAGCTTATTTTCGAAAGAGAAAACGCCTATAGTGCGACCTAAATTGGGAGATAGATGTTTGTCTCGCAAAGGCGCCCAAATCGGTTTAATCGAAAGCCAATTTTGGGCGTTTCCAACTGCACTCCATCACGGAAACGAATAAAGCTGACGGGGGCGTGTCGGTGGCGTGGTGGAGGCGGGTCTGGGGCGTGGTTATCAGCCGAGGAGAGATGGGCGTCTTTAATCGAAAAAAAAGGCGTTTTGACCGCGATTTTGGGTCACTTTTTTTGGACCCTTTTTTTTCACGAACAAGTCCCAAAAAAGTGCTCCAACTGCCCAGATGACCACTGGGTCAGATGTGGCTCTCGGGTGCAGTACAGGGTCACATCAGCATTGCATTGTGGTGGGTGTAGGGTATTGGGCTCCGTGATTTCATTAGCTTGTGTTACAGTCTCACGATGTTGGTAGTCGGTAGGCTCTTCTCCCATGGTGCTTTTCCCCCTGCCTACTGGGTCAGAGTGTGCCCTGTTGTGTTTCCTGTTGTAGTCCATGCGGTAGTGGCCATTTTTGTAAGCCAGTTTTAGTTCCCTTTCCTGTGTTAGCCACGTTAGACAACTTAGTTTTTACCTTGAATGTGGCTGAAAGAGGGCATTGTACAGCATTCTGCCAGCTCTGACCTACTGCTCATTTCAGTACCAGGGAGACTCGTTGCCAGTGGGGCACAACCTCTGATCTGCAGTTAACTGTGAGTAAAGGCGGTTATTCCAATAAAGGACGTTTTGGAGAGATTAGTCTTCAGGTGTCAACTGGTGTGCCAATGTTTGGTACTAACCTCGCAATACAACAAGAATAAATTTACCACTATCAACACACCTAAACTAAATTTACCAGTCTCGGATTCCCTAAAAATCCTTGGTGTCACAATTGACTGACACCTAACACTTGAGAACCACGCAAATAACACTACTAAAAAGATGTTTCATGCAATGTGGAAACTAAAAAGAGTCAGACCATTTTTTCCAAGAAATGTCTTTCGCAATCTGGTACAATCATTGGTACTTAGTCATCTGGATTACTGCAACTCACTTTACGCTGGCTGTAAAGAACAAATTCTTAAAAAACTCCAGACAGCTCAGAATACATCAGCCAGACTAATATTTGGCACACCAAAATACGAACGTGAAACCCTTGCGGGAAAAACTACACTGGCTCCCACTAAAGGAACGTATCACGTTCAAACTCTGCACCCTGGTCCACAAGATCATCCACGGTGACGCCCCAGCCTACATGTCAGACCTGATAGACCTACCACCCAGGAACGCAAAAAGATCCTCTCGCACAATCCTTAATTTACATCCTCCCAAATGCAAGGGTCTGAAATACAAATCAATGTATGCATCTACCTTTTCCTATACAAGCACGCAACTTTGGAATGCGCTGCCACGTAACCTGAAAACGGTCTTTGAATTGACCAATTTTCGCAAACTATTGAAAACCTATCTTTTCGACAAGATATATCACAAAGATCAGCATGTGTAACTGTATAATTCAACATATGTAACTGTATAGTCTTAAAACTTCTAGACTGTCTTATAATGTGTTATAATGTCTTTCTGCTCTAACGCCCTCATCTATCTAACTACCATGTAACACAAAACCCTCTGTAAACCAAATGTATACTCAATGCTACTTCCAGTATCCATGACGAAATGTAAGCCACATTGAGCCTGCAAAGAGGTGGGATAATGTGGGAAACAAATGCCATAAAATAAATAAAATATAGCAGCAACCAGTCCTAGAGGCCTGCGCGTATGCAGGTCCCTGGAGCACTTTTAGTGGGTCCCGCAGTGCACTTCAGCCAGGTGGCCCCAGGCCCATCCCCCCCCACCTGTAACACTTGTGCTGGTAAATGGGAGGCCTCCAAAACCCACTGTACCCACATGTAGGTGCCCCCTTCACCCCTAAGAGCTATGGTAGTGTTGTACATTTGTGGGTAGTGGGTTTTGGGGAGGGGGGTTGGGAGCTCAGCACCCGTGGTAAGGGAGCTATGCATGTGGGAGCTTTTTCTGAAGTCCACCGCACTGACCTAGGGTGCCCAGTTGGTGTCCTGGCATATCAGGGGGGTGAGTGTACTACGAATCCTGGCCCCTCCCACGACCAAATGGCTTGGATTAGGACGTTTTTGAACTGGGCGTTTTTAGTTTCCATTATCGCTAAAAAAAAAACAAACGCCCAGCTCAAAAACGTCCATTTTTTCAAAAATACGGTTCGGCCCGCCCTTCACGGAACCGTTCTCGGAGATAAACGCCCATGGAGATAGGCGTTTCCATTCGATTATGCCCCTCTTTGTCTCATTAATCCATGGTGGGGTTGTATCATACTGTGTCTTGCAATGAAGGAGGATTAGTACCCATGTCAAACTCAGCTACTGGTAATACAGAGTAGACTGATCTACCATCTCAGCCTGTGCTGGTGTGAAGTTTACATTATGGTTATCTGTATCACATCCTGCTAGGAAGTGCTCTGATAGTACATACAGAACACACCCTGATAGGTCATAATATATAATATAAGGACTGTACAGTAAGCCATTCCCTACTAGCACAACAACGTTCTGAACCTTGTGTTCCAGAAGCCTTGTTCAGCTTAGACCTTGTCTAGTTTCTTGCATTCCTAAAATTCTGCTTTCCTGGGTTCCAGTCTGGGTCCTATCTGCTAGATTCCTGCTAGGTATGAATCTGAGCCTTGGTATACTACATTATTCCTTGGATGACTTGTAGATCTGGCCTAATCTAGCTTCCACCTAGGTTAGTGAAATACTTTAGTCACTAGTCAGGTTATGCCAGCCCAACTCCCAAGAAAGGCTAAGAAGGATCCAAGGATGAGCATTAAACTTAATGAGAAGACACCACCTTGTAGAGGTGGAGGGGCTTGTGTATTTCAATGACTTAGAGGGCTATGCTGAAGGGTTACCCATATCAGACAGGCCTCTGAGGAGAAACCAGACAAAGAGTGTCCCAAACTGGGAGAGTGGTAAGATGGTGACCTGAAGTTCGTATGCCCAACAGCCCAGCTGCCCTCTGAAGTTTCGTCTTCTTTACGTAAATTTCCTCTCTGCAATTGCAGTTACCTTAACTGAGAGGAAGGGGACAACCGGCGGTCAGCTGCCGATGGCCAGTGTCTTATCCCCTGAGCAGCAAGTGCGGGACCGCTGTGTGACGAATTGCCCACAGATGAAAGGGTTGGCGAGTCCTTTGATTAGCGCCGGTGAAGGAGCGTCAACGCTCTTGGACCTGGAAAAAACAACTTCATCGCTCCCGAATTATTCAACCACCATGTCCAAAGGAGTGGAGGAGTGAGTTAGAGGTATATGCTGAAACGGAGGACGTTTACAGCAGAACCCGAATCGGCGGAACCACTCCTAAACACCTATGAGAAATCAACTTGGAGTTTTTGGCTCCCATGGAGGTTACATTGAATACCATCTGGAAGGCCGGGATCTAACGGGGGCAGTAAATAATTTTGTTTCAGATATAATTTTATTAGAGAGTTACATGGACAATTCAACTGAACCCTTTGAGAGTAAAAAATTGATATAACAAATGATTCTACATGAGCAAGAAGTGGTTATGATAATAGACCAGAAATTTTGAATAATAAAATGAATATTATTATAGATGATTAATATCGAGATTATTATTTTTCCCAGAGTTCCGGGTATGACTGCTAAAGTTTTCCTTAGAAATATTTCCTCAAATTATTGCTTTAAAAGGAGTGAAGCCTGTGAAAACTGGGATTACTTTAATCAGTGGAATTTGAATTAGACACTTAAGTATATGTATTGTTAAATAACTTCTGGTTTTTAAAAGAGAAAGAATGTAATCTGATGTATTATTTCTAACTAATACTGGACAATAAGTATGTTTTTCAATGAAATTATTTAACTATACACCGTATTGGCCTTGAAGAAGCCAACCAGATGATCAATGTGGAATAATGAATTAGACGAGTAATATCTGGGGATAATCAGGTTAATACCACTTTTTTTTTTTGTTTACTGTTTAATTGATCTCCTTATCTTGTTTCACTCACCCTATTTAGTGGTCTAAGGAAGAGAATAGAATTACCTGACTGAAATAATTCCTATATATCACTTTCTCTGTATTTCCAGCAAGTTGTTTTATCGCTTGTAAAAATTCAAATGGTTATAAATAAAAAATTAAAAAAAAAACTTAATGAGAAATTCTGTAACAGCTGTGCAAGCAATAAAAGTGCAATTACACTAACTAGAACAGTAGGTAGACTCCTTGCAGAACCACAATACCACCCAGTAGAAATAGGCCCAGAAGCCTCCATCCTGGTAGCAGAACATTGAATGCAGCTCCCCAAATCAAGAATACATGGGACAAGCACAGAGGATCTGTAAGGGAGAGTAGATGGTATTGATTAACTGACTGGATAGGCCATATGGTCTTTATCGGCTGTCATTTTCTCTGTTTCCAAATAAATTTGAAAGAGAAAATCATTTGATGCTTATAAATTAATGCTGTCTGTTGTTTTACCTCCATCCTCATATCCACTGGATAGATAAGGCAGTCTTTTTAATCAACTTATTCTTCAAGGTCTCTTTGATTTGGACAAGTTATGCCTAGAACAGCTTAATCATTGACTACCTAGACTAATTTTTAGCCACAATGGCACATACTGTGAGCCAGTCTAGGAATAATTGGTAGAAAAAGTCTTATGTACAAGGATTATGCCGAGTGGTTGAATACAGGCTGAAATGCACTCATCCTGTGTTTAGATCACACTTCATTGGGAACTCAATAAACTAGCTGGACTGGACATCTTCCTAGCTTATCAGGTATTGATTACTCTCTTATATGAATTGATTAACACCTGGTGCAATATAAATCAGGATAGAAGATACAAATTCAACAAAGATTAGGAAGAGAAGACCACAATGGAATTATAAAACAATATTTATCAGTCATTTGAAAGGAGAGACATCATTGAGAGAGACTTTATATTACAGCAGACAACCAGACCACCAAAGAGTCAGGTGATACAAAAATCCGTAAGATCAGAACTATCCCACTCAATATTTAAAACAGCTCTAAATACATTTTTATTTCAAGCTGCATTTCATACTTGAAGTATAGATTATGAAACCTGCATTTTCTTTATTTTTCTTTTTCTTTGGTTCCCCTGCTAAGGATGAGGACATCAGCTGTCACCTTTTGCCACATTTGGCCTGTGAAATGAACAATTCCAACCCTAGTACAGAACCCTAGTTGTGGTGTGAAGTAAAGACAACTTGTAATTTAAAATGGATACAGGGTAGCCTAACCTCACAAATGTTGATTTCAGTTTGGCTCCCATGGGAAGACCAAGAAGTGGGTGGTTTGCAGTTTCCCTCTGCAGCTAAATTTCAACCACTCAGAAATGGAAAGCTCAAGGGGTAGAATTTAGTTGATGGAGGAAAATTAGGCACATAGCAACGATATTAGGACCAGGCACATTCAGTCCTTAAAAGGCAATTCTAAATATAGGAGCCTTATGTGCACACAACAGCTTTCTATCTTCCCATAGTCTGCCAGTCAGCAAAATCCCCCAGACCTCATCTTGACCTCTCAATAATGAGGCGAGGCTTGGGCCAGGCAAAATGACTAGTTCTTTAACTGTCTATTAGATGCCTAGGTTTGCAAGAGTGAATGAAGGAATATTCTTTAGCTGAAATAAACTTTAAACACAAAAGAGCGAGACTTGCAAATTCCTATAATATAATGTGAGCCATCAGTGATAGTGATCGGATGCCTGCTGAGAACACTGGTAAGAAATGCCTGAACTCTAATCCTGTTATAGATAGAGATATTGTCACGTCCCTCACCTGTTCGACGCTCCTCCCGGCTAAGTCATCCCTCAGTTCCGTCTGAAAGGGACAAGGATCAGTCTTAGGAAGGTCTGTTTCTATTTCCCATTTCTGGCAGCCGTCATCTTGGGTGGATCAATGGCCGCAGCCATCTTGGATAGCTCAAGAATCGTAGCCATCTTGGATAGCTCAAGGGGTACAGCCATCTTGGTTAGATCATATCCTAGGAAGCCATCTTGGAGTAACGAGGACAGGAAGGAAGCCCATATTTGGTCCTTAGAGATCTCCTGTGGGGGCAGCCATGTTGGATTCAGCTGAGAATGGTTGACTCTGATTGCCTTACTATTTTAAGCCTTGCCTTCAGTCATTCTGTGCTTTGGCTTCTATTCAGTTCCTGGGTAGTTGCAGTGCAGTTGGACCTTTTTGTTTCTGGTCCTGATTTTTGACCTTGGCCTGTTTTGGACTCTGTTGTTTGCTGTCTGCCCTGACCTCGGACTGAATCCTGGCCATTGCTTGTTTGCTGCCTGCCTTGACCGCGGACAAGATCCTGACTACCTCCTTCTGGGTATCTGTTTTACATCCATGTCTTTCCTGGGCGACAACCCTGTGTGGTTCTAGAAGCCCTGTAGACCACCCGCACCTGGAGGCTCAACTTCCAGGGAACGATGGCCTTCCCAGGCGAAGATTCGGGGTTGTCCAGCCGCCTTCTGACACCGGCGTTGGACTCAGCTAAGGTGTGGGATCAAGGTACAAGGGCTCACAGCCTGACAGATATGTTGGTGCAAATGAGGGTATGCTTTCAGAAATGCATTCACAGGCAGGTAGACACTCACCCCAAATGATAAGTGTGTGGTTGAAACCTTGGACAGCTGGATTTCAGGCAGGGAAACAAAGGAAGGTAGGGGGAGAAGAACCATTGAGAGCTGGAATCATAAGCAAATTGACAAGCCATGGATGTGATGGAACTGGAACTTCTGGTGGTGAAATCCCATCTAATTAGGAAGATGCACTGGGATTTTAGTGTGGTAACAGAGCCTAGGGCCCAGCAGTTGAAAGGTGGTAAAGTGAAGGCCCTCCAGGTGGAACAATAGCAACTAATAAGTGATGGAGCTACAGTCTCTCAGGCAGAGTGGGGCCTAATGACTGAGAGGTGGTAGAGAGACAGCTCAAGGAGTAATGGGGTTCAGCAGTCTGAGGTTCCAGAGCAGCAGACCCCCAGAAGGAGTAGACCTAGTGGCAGAGATAAAACTTTAGGAACCAACAATAGAGTAGAAGATATGATCAGGCTAGACATGACATTTCCAAGCATGACTCACAGATCCACTGGACTTGTGGCACTCGTTCATATGGGTTAGACTTGGGGTACAGAGGGAAGGGGGAGGATAACTGTTATGGAAAATGGTAAAACAGGGTTTTTCTAAATCTAAATGGTAACTTTGTGTGGAGATTAATTTCCCTAATAGGAGGAAATATTTTTTTCATTCAACAAATAGTTAAGTTCTGGAACTCTTGCGGCGAATGTGGTAACAGCATATCTGTGTTTAAAAAAGGTTTGGACAAGGTCCTGGAGGAAAAGTCCATAATCTGCTATTGAGACAGACATGGGGAAGCCACTGCTTACCCTGGGATTTGTAGCATGGAATGTTGCCATGATTTGGGTTTCTTCCAGTGCTTGTGACCTGGTTTGGCCACTGTTTGGAAACAGGATACTGGGCTAGATGGACCATTGGTCTGACCAAGTATGGCTACTCTTATGTCCTGTTCATAGAACATACCAACAGCACATTTAAGGAGCTGGGATATTAATCCTTTCAAAAAGCAGAAAGAATCTCCAGCATATTCCTACGGTAGGAGATAGCCATCTAGACAATTTGACAAAGGCATGAACACATAGCAGGTTTTGATGTGGCATAAGTGCTCACGCCTAAAGTTAAGCATGAAATTGCAGACTTAGGTTAGTATTTTATAACATAAGTTCTGCATAGAACTGCTGTTAGAATTTGTGCGTAGCTCGCATCATCCTGGCACCTACATTTTGGTTCTTTTTCTTGAAATGTACCTGGTATAATTACAATTAAAGAACTGAATAAGAACAGAAATGACTGAGTTTGTTCTTGTGCCTCATGTTCATGAATCATCATTTTGTTAAGGCTGTTTCATACTGATGAAACAGTTGCATGCAAATATGTGCATATCAGGCAGATTTATAATTAGTATGAATCTCACTTTGCAGGTAAATTAGGTTTTACATTCATGAGTCACTGACATTCTGCTAAAATGTAGATCTGTTTTGTTTAATTACAGAGTCATTAGTCTCCTCTCAGGGGTTTTTGATTTTGAAAATAAGCTTTCATAAATGAATGAAACACAGAAAAATATTCCTCCCACATTCATATGAATGAAAAATAGGTGTATGAACTGAGACTAAATTAAAGCTATGGCCAATGATTTTCTTGCTGACCTGGATAAGAAGTCACCAGGATCTTCCACATCCTACCCATCTAGACCAAGGAAGGGTACATATGGTGTACAGATGCCCACACAAGGGGAGTGCCACCTGCCTCCAAAGCCCCAGGGGCCTCATCCGTAGAATGGGTGTATGTGGCAGCCTGCTTTCCCATTGTAATATGCTGACCGAGCAGAGAAGAATTCAGTCTCTGCGGAGTCCTCTGAAGGATGTGAACTCTTGTTTTCTGGGGTGGGTGCTTTCTCACTTTCTCCAAAGCAGATACCACAGACTTGTCAGTACCCCATGGAGATGTTACAGCCTCCTTAGAGAGCTGCATGGTTTGACATTACTGCTTGGACTTGAGTTTTTGGTTGCTGCAGGATTTTTGTTTTCCTTTGGAGGGGTACATAAGTATTGCCATACTGGGAAAGACAAAGGTCCATCAAGCCTAGCATCCTGTTTCCAAAAGTGGCCAATCCAGGTCACAAATACCTGGCAAGATCCCAAAAAAGTTCAAAACATTTTATACTGCTTACCCCAGAAATAGTGGATTTTCCCCAAGTCCATTTAATAACGGTCTATGGACTTTTCCTTTAGGAAGCCGTCCAAACCTTTTAAAACTCCGCTGAGCTAACCGCCTTTACCACATTCTCTGGCAACAAATTCCAGAGTTTAATTACACGTTGAGTGAAGAAACATTTTCTCCGATTCGTTTTAAATTTACTACATTGTAGCTTCATCGGATGCCCCCTAGTTCTAGTATTTTTGGAAAGCGTAAACAGACGCTTCACATCTACCCGTTCAACTCCACTCATTATTTTATAGACCTTTATCATATCTCCCCTCAGTCACCTTTTCTCCAAGCTGAAAGGCCCTAGCTGCTTTAGCCTTTCCTCATAGGGAAGTTGTCCCATCCCCTTTATCATTTTTGTCGCCCTTCTCTGCACCTTTTCTAATTCCACTATATCTTTTTTGAGATGCGGCGACCAGAATTGAACACAATATTCAAGATGCGGTCGCACCATGGAGCGATGCAAAGGCATTATAACATCCTCATTTTTGTTTTCCATTCCTTTCCTAATAGTACCTAACATTCTATTTGCTTTCTTAGCCGCAGCAGCACACTGAGCAGAAGGTTTCAACGTATCATCAACGACGACACCTAGATCCCTTTCTTGGTCGGTGACTCCTAACTTGGAACCTTGCATGGCGTGGCTATAATTCGGGTTCCTCTTTCCCACATGCATCACTTTGCACTTGCTCACATTAAACGTCATCTGCCATTTAGAAGCCCAGTCTCCCAGTCTTGTAAGGTCCTCTTGTAATTTTTCACAATGCTCCTGCGAATTAATGACTTTGAACTTTGTGTCATCAGCAAATTTAATTACCTCACTAGTTACTCCCATCTCTAGGTCATTTATAAATATGTTAAAAAGCAGCGGTCCCAGCACAGACCCCTGGGGAAGCCCACCAACTACCCTTCTCCATTGAGAATAATGACCATTTAACCCTACTCTCTGTTTCCTATCTTTTAACCAGTTTTTAATCCACAATAGAACACTACCTCCTATCCCATGACTCTCCAATTTTCTCTGGAGTCTTTCATGAGGTACTTTGTCAAACACCTTCTTAAAATCCAGATACACAATATCAACCGGCTCACCTTTATCCACATGTTTGTTCACCCCTTCAAAGAAATGTAGTAGATTAGTGAGGCAAGATTTCCATTCACTAAATCCATGTTGACTTTCCAGCTTATTTTCGAAAGAGAAAAACACCCATATTTTGACCTAAATCGGGAGATGGGCATTTTTCTTGCAAAAGTGCCCAAATCGGTATAATTGAAAGCCGATTTTGGGCGTCTTCAACTGCACTCCATCGCGGGAACGAATAAAGTTGATGGGGCGTGTCGGAGGCGTGGTGAAGGCGGGTCTGGGGCATGGTTATCGGCCAAGGAGAGATGGGCGCGCTCGGCCGATAATGGAAAAAAGAAAGGCGTTTTTAGCGAGAATTTAGGTCACTTTTTCTGGACCCTGTTTTATCACGAACAGGTCCCAAAAAAGTGCCCTATATGACCAGATGATCACCGGAGGGAATCGGGAATGATCTCTCCTGTCTCCCCCAGTGGTCACTAAACCCCTTCCACCCTAAAAAACAAAATGTCTAAATATTTTTTCCAGCCTCTAGGCCAGCCTCAAATATCATACCTAGCTCCATGACAGCAGTATGCAGATCCACGGAGCAATTTTAGTTTAGTTGGTGGTGCATGGGACCCATGCAGAGAGCAAAAATCGGAAGAAAAAAAACCATGCAAGTGCAGTCAGGGACGTCCAAATTAAAACAATAGTAATAGGGGGATTTGAACCAGCCACCTTCTGATTACAAGACCTGTGCTCTAACCACTGCACCACTTATTCAGCTGTTTATACACCCTTCCCTTTCCATTAAGTCCCTCCAAGTTTCTGTCAGCCAATCACAGCTGTTTAGCTGACACCGGATCTCCTCTGGATCCTTTTTTAAAAATCAGCGTTACATTGGCCACCCTCCAATCTTCCGGTACCATGCTCGATTTTAAGGATAAATTACATATTTCTAACAGTAGATCTGCAAGCTCATTTTTCAGTTCTATCAGTACTCTGGGATGAGTACCATCCAGTCCAGGAGATTTGCTACTCTTCAGTTTGTAGAACTGCCCCATTACATCTTCCAGGTTTACAGAAAATTCATTAAGTTTCTCCAACTCGTCAGCTTCGAATACCATTTCCGGCACCAGTATCCCACCCAAATCTTCCTCGGTGAAGACAGAAGCAAAGAATTCATTTAATCTCTCTGCTACGGCTTTGTCTTCCCTGATCGCCCCTTTTACTCCTCGGTCATCTAGCGGTCCAACCGATTCTTTTGCCAGCTTCCTGCTTTTAATATACCCCAAAAGTTTTTTACCATGTGTTTTTGCCTCCAACACAATCTTTTTTTCAAAGTCCCTCTTAGCCTTCCTTATCAGCGCTTTGCATTTGACTTGACATTCCTTATGCTGTTTCTTATTATTTTCATTTGGGTGAGAGAGATTCATGCATCCTAGGTGATGCGGGGCTACTGAACGGTGGCTGAGGGGGATTAGTCTGGGAGGGGGGGGGAGTTTGAGGCGGAAGTCCTATTCCCTTATCAGGTGGAACAGTATTCTATGGGATGGGGGAGGTTGGGGGAGGGCCCATACCCTGGGAGGGTGGGATGTAAGCAAGACGATTTAGGATATGATGGGGTTTTCATGGAGAGAGGGAGTGCTCTGGTGGTCAGTGGAGATGTTTCGATGTGGGGATGGGGATGGTATGGAGTGCAGATGAATTATGTTGGCAGAGAGGGAAGACACTGAGGGGTGATACGTCAACTTATTTTGGATCAGCAATCGCTGGTGCTATGCAGTGTCTATGTACCTAATCAATATAATTCTAAATTTTAACAGCACCTGTGGAATGTTTTATGGTGTTTTGGGGGTGTACCTATTATAGTGGCTGTATTAATAAACATAACTATGAAGAACAATTTATCATTACTTTATTACATTAAATTATCCATCAAAAAATGTTTTTAAAAACATTTCTTAAAAATAGAACTACATACACTTCAGCACTACCTGAAAAACACAATGTGGAATATGTTATGAAAGTCCTCCTAAAGAAATCCAAATGTAGCAATGACCCAACTTGGGGCTATATTTCGCTACTCAGTGTCATCAGGGGTCATAACTTACAACAAAATTCAAAACCTATTAGCATATTACATAAGAGCTCCTATCTCTCAGGGAACATGTCCGTTCTCTTGAGGCTAGAGTAGCAGACTTTGTGGAGCTGAGGGAGACCGAGAGGTACATAGAGGAGACCTACAGGGATGTTGTAGAGTCCCACCTCCAGTCTGGTAGCCCTTGTGCTACCTTGGAGGAGGGAGGTCTCCTAGAAGGAGAGCATCACCCTGGTAAAGTAGGAAGTACTCCTGTAGCCAGGACCTGCCCACCAGGGGATATACTATCCTCTCGCACCGAGGATATGTCTCCAAGTGCTGCCCGGGAGGGAAAAGTTAGGACAGCTGTTGTAGTTGGTGATTCGATCATTAGGCATATAGATAGCTGGGTGACTGGTGGATGTGAGGATCACCTGGTGACTTGCCTGCCTGGTGCGAAGGTGGCGGACCTCACGCGCCACCTAGATAGGATTTTAGATAGTGCTGGGGAGGAGTCGGCTGTCTTGGTTCGTGTGGGTACCAATGACATAGGAAAATGTGGGAAAGAGGTTCTGGAAGACAAATCTAGGCTCTTAGGTAGAAAGCTCAAATCCAGATCCTCTAGGGTAGCATTTTCTGAAATGCTACCTGTTCCATGCGCAGGGCCCAAGAGACAGGCAGAGCTCCGGAATCTCAATGCGTGGATGAGACGATGGTGCAGGGAGGAGGGTTTTAGATTTGTAATGAATTCTCTGTAAACCTGGAGGATGTAATGGGGCAGTTCTACAAACTGAAGAGTAGCAAATCTCCTGGACCGGATGGTATTCATCCCAGAGTACTGATAGAACTGAAAAATGAGCTTGCGGAGCTATTGTTAGAAATATGTTATTTATCCTTAAAATCGAGCATGATACCGGAAGATTCTAGGGTGGCCAATGTAACGCTGATTTTTAAAAAAGATTCCAGAGGAGATCCGAGAAATTATAGACTGATGAATCTGACGTCGGTGCCGGGCAAAATGGTAGAGACTATTATTAAGAACAAAATTACAGAGCATATTCAAAAGCATGGATTAATGAGACAAAGTCGACATGGATTTAGTGAATGGAAATCTTGCCTCACTAATCTACTACAATTCTTTGAAGGGGTGAACAAACTTGTGGATAAAGGTGAGCCAGTTGATATTGTGTATCTGGATTTTCAGAAGGCGTTTGACAAAGTACCTCATGAAAGACTCCAGAGGAAATTGGAGAGTCATGGGATAGGAGGTAGTGTTCTATTGTGGATTAAAAACTGGTTAAAAGATAGGAAACAGAGAGTAGGGTTAAATGGTCATTATTCTCAATGGAGAAGGGTAGTAAGTGGGGTTCCCCAGGGGTCTGTGCTGGGACCGCTGCTTTTTAACATATTTATAAATGACCTAGAGATGGGAGTAACTTGTGAGGTAATTAAATTTGCTGATGACACAAAGTTATTCAAAGTTGTTAAATCGCGGGAGGATTGTGAAAAATTACAATGCAGGGGGGAGGGGGAGTGGGAGCGGCGGCGGCGACCTCGGGCGGGGGGGGGCGTCGGAAGGGAAAAAAAGAAAGCAGTGCTCGTCAGGGACAACCTTGAAGGACCTCAATGTTAGGCATAGACGCGCATCTTGTTTTTTTTTCCTTTCCCACAGCAGCCCCTGCCTAACGAGAGGTGCAGAACTCATGTTAGGGTTTCCACCGTAAGGGGAATCGGTAAACGTTAGTACATATCATTATAATAGCCTTGCAATGGTACTGCAGCTCATTATAATGATTTGCATTTCCGTTTTCGTTAGCTGCTACCATGATCGGGACATGGCGTTTAGTGCATGCCAGGGTTTACTACTTGCTCGTTAAGTTTAGTGCACCTGGCCCTGAGACCAACATGATTAGAAAAATAAAATGACCAGACCATTAAGGTAGAAAAAGGAATTTTGTTTTCTATTTATTGTTTAGAATGCATCAGTTTTTGGAATGTATATGTGCCACCAGAGCTAGTTTTAGACATGGCTAGGGACCTCAAGAAAAATCTCCATCTTTGGGATGGTTCACCCTTGGCATCTCTGTAAAAATGAATATTTTAATATTAGAGACCTCCAATTAATGTATCTAAGCAAGTACAAATTTATTTAAATACCTAACATATAAATCTAAAATCACATAACCAATGCAAGAACAATTGCAATTGTTATCATTGCCATTGATGTGTAAATCACTTTCAGATAATAAAAAATACTTTTATTACTACTAAAATTGCTCAAAGTTTGTACTTATCTGATAACAAGGACATACTGCTCCACTGATTAAAATTATAAAGTCTCCCCAAAGTTGAAAACGAAATGAGTCTTTGAACAGCACACAACAATTCTCCTGAGAAACTTCCCTCTGAATGATGTCCAAAATTGTTTTGTTGGAAATGCCCAAACTTTCCTAACAAAATGTCCCAATTTGTTCCATTAGAAAATGTCCAAATTTTTCTAACAAAATGTCCCAAATTCTAATGTTTCAAATGGGCATATATAATATGATCACTTGCAGGCTTATTTTCGAAAGAGAAGGATGCCCATCTTTTGACACAAATCGGAAGATGGGTGTCCTTCTCACAGGGTCATCCAAATCGGTATAATCGAAAGCTGATTTTGGACGTCCCCAAGTGCTTTCTGTCGCAGGGACGGCCAAAGTTCACAGGGGAGTGTCGGAGGCGTAGCGAAGGCGGGACTTAGGCGTGCCTATCACATGGACATCCTCGACCCATAATGGAAAAAAAGGGCGTCCCTGATGAGCGCTTGGACAACTTTACCTGGTCCTATTTTTCTTATGATCAAGGCACAAAAAGGTGCCTGAACTGACCAGATGACCACCGGAGAGAATTGGGGATGACCTCCCCTTACTCCCCCAGTGGTCACTAACCCCCTCCCACCCTTAAAAAAATCTTTAAAAATATTTTGTGCCAGCCTCTATGCCAGCCTCAAATGTCATACTCAGGCCCATCACAGCAGTATGCAGGTCCCTGGAGCAGTTTTAGTGGGTGCAGTGCACTTCAGGCAGGCGGACTCAGGCCCATCCCCCCCCCCACATGTTATACTTGTGGTGGTAAATGTGAGTCCTCCAAAACCCACCACAAACCCACTGTACCCATATCTAGGGGCCCCCTTCACCTGTAAGGGCTATAGTAGTGGTGTACAGTTGTGGGTAGTGGGGTTTTTTTTTGGGGGGGGGGGTTGTGAGGCTCAGCACACAAGTTAAGGGAGCTATGTACCTGGAAGAAATTTATGAAGTCCACTGCAGTGCCCCCTAGGTTACCCGGTTGGTGTCCTGGCATGTCAGGGGGACCAGTGCACTACAAATGCTGGCTCCTCCCACGACCAAAGGGCTAGCATTTGGTTGTTTCTGAGATGGGCGTCCTTGGTTTCCATTATCACCAAAAATCAGTGCATTTTGTCTAGCAAAAAAGGTGCCGGTACTCAAATGCCTGGCCATCCTTCAGGGGTCGGGTAATCACTGAGGAACCCACCCCACAATAGCCAGGACTCCTGCAATCAGTCACAGAATCTATGACAGGGTAAAATTGGTGTGTAGAGCCTGAGCTGTTTCATTAAAACTTGGGGACCATGGGTCAATTTTAGCAGACAATGGAAAAGGTGATGGTACTCAGTACCCCCTCAAAAAAAGCCCTGCCAAAAATCAGAAACGACCAAGTCTAGGGATGACCATCTCTAAGGACGACCTAAATTTCAAGATTTTGGTGTCCCCGACCGTATAATCGAAACGAAAGATGGACGGGTTTCCCCGCCCCTCCATTGGGATGTTTTGCAAGGATGTCCTCATCAAAATTTGGGTATCCCTTTTGATTATGCCCCTCTTGATGTCATATCCATTGATATATCTAGTTTCCTGGTCGGATGCATTTGTCAGCAATTGAGTTGTATACCGGGAACATGTTCATCTTGAATGTGACCGAGTATTGTTTTCAAGATTTGGATTTAGGTAATTTTTTTTATTTGATAATGTGTATTTTGAAGAGGTTACTATATAGTGTTAATCATGTTTTTTATTTACAGTCTTGTCTCCTGAAGTTGCCCAGGTAAGTGAAACATGGACCCATGTAGACTACAAGATGCAGTATTTTTTTGGAGTACAAGATGCCGTATTTTGTGCAATTGAATATGATCATTACAATTGATGAGTGGATTATATAGATGCCCATTTGGAACATTAGAATTTGGAAAATTTTGTTAGGAAAGTTTGGACACTTCCTATCAGGACAATTTTGGACATCATTCAGCAGGCAGTTTCTCAGGAGCATTATTGCTCACTGTTCAAAGACTCATTTTGTTTTCAAAAGTATAAAGTCTCCCCAAAGTTGAAATCACAACTTCCTAGTTTCCAAAAATACCTTCAATTTGTTTGAGGTAAATAACACAATGCATTTACAAGGAAAATGTAACATAAATGTGGCACCAAGCGAAACTACTTGGTGCCTCATCAAAAGAAATTTCTTTCTCCTTTCTTGTGTTGCCTTTGTTAAATCTGGAAAAATCCAAACTTTTTGACCCAGAAACTGTTTTTTCTGTGGCAGAATTTCAATACATGCTCCCCTGTCCAGTGCACTGTCCAGGCCCCAGGGTCAGGATGAGCTGAAGTCTGATAGCACTTCCTCTGCAAAAATAGAAGTCACCAGTAGAGTCCCTCGAGACATAACTTCTGAATCTTATTTTTCAAGAAATGCTGTTAAATCCAAACTGTCTTGGGAAATTTCTTCCAGTTCTAAAGTTGAAAGCGCACCAGAGGATTGTGTCTGAACTTTAGGTGCCTTAAGTTTTGAAGAAATGTAATAAGACTTAGAAATTGGTGGAAAGGCTTTCTTTGGTATCATTAGGATATCCTCCAAAAAGCTCTGCAAATGCAGATTGGAAGAGAAAATTGGATGTTTTGGAAAATTTAATAAACGTAAGTTCAGATACCTCACCTCGTTTTCCAGATTCTCAATATATCTATTTGTAATAATCGTATCTTTTACCAAGGCAGTATTTAATTTCTGGGTTTCAGTACTCTCACGGTCCAATTTTTTAACTGAGGTTGGAATAGTCGACAGTGAGTTCTATTTTTTTACCAATAAAGAACTAAACATTAATATTACTGAGTTCCTGGAAAGTTCATTAGAGGTGATAACACAAAGAATAACTCTCCTAGTGACATTTGCACTTGAGCCAGACAGAAATAATATCTTTTGGTTATATTTTAGACATATGAATGCACAATTTCTTGGAGCCAAGATTCAAATATTTCCTGATTTAAATAAAGAAACACAAAAAAGAAGGCGAGAATTCATGGCATTAAAACCAAGAATACTCGCTTTAGGTGGAACATATGTATTAAAATATCCTTATAGGTGTTTTGTTACTGTTAACCAAGTAAATTATGTATTTCTTGACCTGAAGAAAATGCAAAATTATATAATTTCTAAAGAAGAGGGTAATGGTGGTGATCCTACCTGAATCTCCTCACAGATTTAATATGCTGGTAAAGCAGCTAGCAAGTATTTGTGTTTTCCCTTTCTGATTGATTATTGACTGATAATAATATTTATTTTCCTTGTATCTTGTCCCAAATAGTGGTCAATGTTAAAAGTTTATTTCCCGATCTTGTTTTGAGAGATGAATAATTTACCATTTGTATATTTCTAATATCTTCACATTTGTATAAGTTATGAATGTAATATTGAAAGATTATGAATAAAATGAATAAAAACAAAAAGAACTAAACATTGTCACAGCCTTTATTAAAGAGGAAATTTCAACATACAGGGAAGATAAGCCATCCCAAACCAAATCCAATGTCACTGTTACTGGTCTTACCAGCAGGGAAGGAACCTTCAGTGCCTCTAAAACAGATTCCTATAGTAATTCATGAGGTAACCTCTTAGCTGCAATCAAAAGGCTCTCATCCTGCTGTTCTGAACCAGCTGTCTCCTGCAAAGTTGTCCCCGGAGCATTATCAAACCGCGGGTTCTCCTCTCCAAGAAATGTGCCATCTTGCGACGCTATTTGCTGCAACCCTTGTGTGATTGAATGTTCCAGTGCCAGGAGAGGAGGCGCCTGCTTCAGGCAGCTCAGCAGGAGGAACCAATGATTTTGTTAATGTAAAGGTTTCAGCGATGGAAGTTTGCCGGTAAGAAGTAGCCTGCTGAGACTCGGAGGGAAAGTCTTGCGGCTTACCCTTATGTTTCTTGATGCTCATGGATGGGAGGGAGAGAAGGGGCAAACTGCACATGGATGAGAGGGAGAGAAGGGAGAAAGCTGCACATGGATAGGAGGGAGAAAAGGGGGCAAGCTGCACGTGGATGGGAGGGGGAGAAGGGGATAAGCTGCACGTGGATGGGAGGAAGAGAAAGGGAACAAACTGCTCATTGATGGGAGGGAGAGAAGGGGACAAGCTGCTCACAGATGGGAGAGAGAGAAGAGGACAAGCTGCACACAGATGGAAGGGAAGGGAGAAGAGAGGGGGATGTGTTGCATGTAGATGGAAGGGAAGGGAGAAGAGAGGGGGATGTGCTATACATGGAGGGGAGGGAAGGGAAAATGGGGAACTGCAGCACATGGATAGAAGGGGGTGGAGAGGAGAGGACAAGGGGACATGCTGCTCATGGATGTTTGCTTTTTTTGGAAATGTACATATTTTCTAATTTTGTATTTAGCAGAGTACAGAAGAAAATGTATTTCTGTCACTTTTATCAGTATTTTCACTTCTTATAGAATTTGGCTTTCTTGGGGGGACAAGGTGACTGTTGGGAGGGCAAGGTGTGGCGGGATGGCATTTTTTCTGTCCTCTTTTTTTTTTTTTTGTCTCCACAAATATAGTAACTCTAGTATGGGAGCCTCTGAGAGCATCTATAGCCCACATAGCTGCCAGCTGAGACATGGAAAGGCACTGCCAGCAAGGAGAGGCACTGCTAAGACTGTACTGTGAAGCTTTGGTGAGAACTGACAGCACCAGACGTCCTGTTAACTTTTCCATGGTAAAGCTAGGGACTGCTTCTGTGCATTGGGTCGGAAAACAGCTATGCATCACCTTGCATGCATATTTTTTTTTTGTTACATTTGTACTCCGCGCTTTCCCACTCATGGCAGGCTCAATGCGGCTTACATATACAGATACTTATTTATACCTGGGGCAATGGAGGGTTAAGTGATTTGCCCAGAGTCACAAGGAGCTGCCCGTGCCTGAAGTGGGAATCAAACTCAGTTCCAGAGTCCACCATCCTAACCACTAGGCCACTCCTCCACTAGTTATAGTTATTAGCTCATTATAATAGCTTTGCATTCCGTTTTTGTTAGCTGCTACTGTGATAGGAAAAGAGCTTGGAGAACCCCTTTGTGCATGTCTTGTTTTACTATTTGCTTGCTAAGTCGGCTAGAACCAGTATAAAAACTATGTTGCTGGCTTGTTAGGTTTTGTGCATCTGGGCCTCAGACTTTCATTGAGCTCAAGTTAATCTTAAATAGGGGTTGCACTCTTATCTAGGATCTTCATTTAAGGGAGAAAACATATTGACAAAGGGAAAGAAGGGTACAAAGGACATTAAAGCTGGGCTTATGAATAATGAATTAAGGATACTGAATGCCAAAGCCTAATTTGGGTTAGAAGAATGGAGTGTTTTTGAGAACTGTTTGTTCATTCTGTTGTTGCTGTTGGTCTTGCTTTGATGATTGACTGGGCCAAAGTGCTTTTGCTATTGCTCATTCTAAGTTGAAAAACCCGATTTTGTTTAGTCTTTTTCAATATTCTCCTACCTAACCCCAATTGACTAAATAAAGCTGTTACAAAAATACCTTAATTCTGCCTTGTCTCCCACTGCCCCCCCCCCCCCCGGTAATAATGCTAACCATTTCTTACAGCAACAGCCCCTCACCCCTACCTCGGGGGAAGCCTCACTTAAGGGTATATTTTGACCTTACAGAGGGGTGGTATCTCTGCTGTACCTTGCCCTGCCAGAGAAGTTAGAGGTCCTGAAAAGAAACCACCAGGTGACACGAAGACTGAGGGGAGCCTAGACTACCTACCCCACTCTGCCTGGTGAAAGAGCTACACCAAGTTGTAGATAGATATTAGATAAGATAGAGTAGCGAAAGATTACTCATAATATTTAAAAAGCATTCTTACCACTCATTTAGGACTTCTTTTACAAAGCCGTGCTAGCGATTCCCGTGTGGCAAATGAGAGGAAGCCCATAGGAATTGAATGGGCTTCTTCTCATTTGCCACACCAAGAATTGGTAGCATGGCTTTGTAAAAGAGGCCCTTAATATGTTAATTGTAAATCTGGATCACATTGATTCAACCAAAAAACTGTGTCAACTAATCATTATTCCCAGTCCAAGTCATTAATATGTAATTAATAAATTGATGCTGTAGTTTAATTTTGGAGACAAGTTGGGAGACTGACAGTCATCGTTGTTCAAGCTTACCCATTTAGCAGTTAGCAACCTTGGGTATGTCTTCAAGATCAGCATGCTTTTTACATTGTTTGTAATGTTCTTTCTAATATTTGCTGGCCCATGTGTGCATGAAAAACATTTTTGTGCGCACGTTTTCAGCTTCGACTTGATGTGTATGGTATAGCCCATGTTTACAATAAAGAAATCCAGCAAAATGTTTGTGTGCACAGTTCCTAGGCATGTGTGCTCCCTTTCTGACCTGCATTAATGCACAAATACAACGGCATAGAGGGAACATTGATTGTTTGATGCTATTGAGGTAAGTGGGCACAGATTTCCTGATGGCAGTGTGGGGTGGTTTGGCCACATAGGAGTTACGTCTGTGCTTTCCTCGCCCTCTGGTGGCCAGAACGGGTGGCTGCTATGGAACATCACCCGTTCCAGATTTCTGCTCACTCCGGTCCGGATCTTCCAGGCTGCTAAGTTTGGACTGATGAGACAAAGTCAGCACGGATTTAGTGAAGGGAAGTCTTGCCTCACCAATCTAATGCATTTTTTTGAGGGGGTAAGCAAACATGTGGACAATGGGGAGCCGGTTGATATTGTATATCTGGATTTTCAGAAGGCGTTTGACAAAGTGCCGCACGAAAGACTCCTGAAGAAATTGCAGAGTCATGGAATCGGAGGTAGGGTATTATTATGGATTAAGAACTGGTTGAAAGATAGGAAGCAGAGAGTAGGATTGCGTGGCCAGTATTCTCAGTGGAGGAGGGTAGTTAGTGGGGTCCCGCAGGGGTCTGTGCTGGGTCCGTTGCTTTTTAATGTATTTATAAATGACCTAGAGATGGGAATAACTAGTGAGGTAATTAAATTCGCCGATGACACAAAATTATTCAGGGTCGTCAAGTCGCAGGAGGAATGTGAACAATTACAGGAGGACCTTGCGAGACTGGGAGAATGGGCGTGCAAGTGGCAGATGAAGTTCAATGTTGACAAGTGCAAAGTGATGCATGTGGGTAAGAGGAACCCGAATTATAGCTACGTCTTGCAAGGTTCCGCGTTAGGAGTTACGGATCAAGAAAGGGATCTGGGTGTCGTCGTCGATGATACGCTGAAACCTTCTGCTCAGTGTGCTGCTGCGGCTAGGAAAGCGAATAGAATGTTGGGTGTTATTAGGAAGGGTATGGAGTCCAGGTGTGCGGATGTTATAATGCCGTTGTATCGCTCCATGGTGCGACCGCACCTGGAGTATTGTGTTCAGTACTGGTCTCCGTATCTCAAAAAAGATATAGTAGAATTGGAAAAGGTACAGCGAAGGGCGACGAAAATGATAGTGGGGATGGGACGACTTTCCTATGAAGAGAGGCTGAGAAGGCTAGGGCTTTTCAGCTTGGAGAAGAGACGGCTGAGGGGAGATATGATAGAAGTGTATAAAATAATGAGTGGAATGGATCGGGTGGATGTGAAGCGACTGTTCACGCTATCCAAAAATACTAGGACTAGAGGGCATGAGTTGAAGCTACAGTGTGGTAAATTTAAAACGAATCGGAGAAAATTTTTCTTCACCCAACGTGTAATTAGACTCTGGAATTCGTTGCCGGAGAACGTGGTACGGGCGGTTAGCTTGACAGAGTTTAAAAAGGGGTTAGATAGATTCCTAAAGGACAAGTCCATAGACCGCTATTAAATGGACTTGGAAAAATTCCGCATTTTTAGGTATAACTTGTCTGGAATGTTTTTACGTTTGGGGAGCGTGCCAGGTGCCCTTGACCTGGATTGGCCACTGTCGGTGACAGGATGCTGGGCTAGATGGACCTTTGGTCTTTCCCAGTATGGCACTACTTATGTACTTATGTACTTATGTTTGAGCCTGCACAGCACCCGTAGCTGCCTGGTGATTGCAGCAGCTGAGCCTCAACTGCTTCTGGGCTTATTAGCCATCTGGAAACATTTCTGTTTTGCCTTTGCATCATCTAAGGCCCTGGTATGTTGGGGTGCTGGTGCACTGCTGCTGTTTCCAGTTTCTAGTTTATTCCTGCCTTGATTCTTGTCTGTTCTTGCTAGTCTGTGGATAGTTAGATTAGATTGTTGGTTGTTTGTTTGCTTGTCTTGTCTCTGAGTTGTAGTTCTGTGTTTAGTCCTTGTCTGTTTGTATTTTACTGGCTGCTCTGCAGCTTTTAGTTTTGTGTCTTGTTAGTCAGGATTTTGCTCCCTGTTTTAGTGGCTGTTTTCTGCTTTCAGTCCTGTCCTTTATTTTTACCCATTCCTTGCCCTGCTGTCCCTGTATGTTCCTTTCCCCTCTGACCCTCAGTCCCTGTGCTGCCTTGCTGATATCCAGTCCTGGCCCTGTCCAGTAAGTCCTGCCGGCCACCTGAAGCCAGAAGCTCAACTTCTGGTGAAAAGCGGCCAAGTGCAGGTGAAGCCTAACTGTTCATTTAAGCTCTGCCTTGCCATTGGTGTGGGGTGGTTTTGCCTGCCGCTGCCGCTCCTCGGCAGTGGCCCAAGGGCTCGCAACCTAGGTTCCTGCTTGTATACGTGACAATAGGATGCAAGAAAGACGGGGTACAAAAAAATCACTCCCCTCCATTGTCTCCCCTATGGTGGCAGCAGCAGTGCACTGGGTATTATTATGGCTCCAATACACCTGCTCTTCTTGGCACTATCCCTTCCCAATCTGTTCCTCCTTATGAAACCACTTCCCACTGTTGGAGCACATTGTCTTCCCTCTGTATTCACCATCTCTCTATCCCTCTCTTCACCATCTCTTTTTTCCACCCCCTTCTTCACAGCTCTCAACCTTCAACACATCCTTCCTTCCATTCACCCCTTGACTTTTTACCTGAATACATCTCGCTTTCGTCACCGTCGTCATACTTCTCCTCCGTACTCTCCTACTCCTTCTCCTGCTCTCCGCTGGTGACATTAATTCCAATCCTGGTCCCCCTCATCAGCCCTCATCTTATTCGTGTAGGCCTTATGGTGAAATTCCTCTCCACCCCCCTTCTTCTCTACGCTTCTCTTGTACTCTATGGAACGCCCGCTGTGTCTGCAACAAACTCTCCTAAATCCATGACCTTTTTATCTCACATAACCTTCATCTGTTTGCCCTAACTGAAACCTGGCTTCACCCTGAAGACTCTGCTTCAATTGCGGCCCTATGTCATGGAGGTTATCTCTTCTCCCATACCCCTCGCTCGGTTGGCCGTGGAGGCGGTGTTGGACTACTACTCTCACCCTCCAGTAAATTTCAACCCATTCTTCCACCTCAATCTCACTGCTTTTCTTCCTTTGAAGTCCACTCAATCTGTCTATTCGCTCCTCTACCTCTCCGGGTTGCAGTCATTTATCGACCCCCTGCTAAATCCCCCTCTTCCTTTCCCACTGACTTTGATGCCCGGCTCTCCTTCTTTCTTGAACCCTCATCTCCTTCCCTCATTCTTGGGGATTTTAACTTTCATGCTAACGACCCCTCTGACTCTTATGCTTCTAAATTCCTTGCCTTAACATCCTCCTTCAATCTTCAACTGTGCTCCATGTCTGACACTCCACTGCTCCTACTCACCAGAATGGCCACTGTCTTGATCTTGTACTCTTCTCCAACTGCTCATCCTCCAATTTCCTTACCTCAACTTTCCCCCTATCTGACCATCATCTTATAACTTTCACACTTCAACACCCTCCTCCCCAGTCCCGTCCTATTCTAACCAACACATTTAGGAATCTACAGGCTATTAACACCTTCTACCCTGTCCTCCAGTATCTCAAATCTCTTCTCTACTGCTATGTCAATGAGGCTATCTCTTCCTATAATACTATTCTGTCATCTGCTCTGGACACTCTCGCTTCTCCCATGTCTCGTCCCGTCGAACGTACCAAACCCCAACCTTGGCTGACCCCTACTATCCGCTGCCTACACTCTTGTGCCCACTCTGCTGAACGCCTTTGGCTTAAATATCGTACCCTTGCTGACTTCATTCACTTCAAATTCTTGCTGACCTCCTTCCAATCTGCTCTCCAACTTGCCAAACAGACTATTACATCCATTTGACTAACTCTATTGGTTCAAACCCTAGACGTCTCTTTGCCACGCTAAACTCTCTCCTCAAAGTGCCTTCTCCTCCTACTCCCCCTTCACTTTCTCCCCAGACTCTGGCTGATTTCTTTCATGATAAGGTTCACAAGATTAAACTTGAATTCACAACCAGCTCTCCTCCACCCCTTCTTCCCTTAGTCCAGTCTCTCAACCCTCTTACCCCTGCCTCCTTTTCTTCTTTTTTCGAAATCACTGAGGAAGAAACTTTACTTCTTCTGTCATCCTCAAAACTAACCACCTGCTCCACTGACCCTATTCCCACTCATCTACTCAACACTATTTCTCCTGCTGTCACCTCTTTCATCTGTCATATCCTCAATCTGTCACTTTCCACTGCGACTGTCCCTGATGCATTCAAACATGCCGTGGTCACCCCACTCCTCAAAAAACCTTCTCTGGATCCTACCTCTCCTTCCAACTATCGCCCCAACTCCCTCCTCCCTTTCTTATCCAAGATACTAGAACGTGCTGTCCACCGTCGCTGCCTCGACTTTCTTTCTTCTCAATCTATTCTTGATCCACTCCAATCTGGCTTTCGTCCTCTTCATTCAACTGAAACAGCACTTGCTAAAGTCTCCAATGATCTATTCCTGGCTAAATCCAAAGGGCTCTATTCTATCCTCCTCCTTCTCGATCTTTCTGCTGCTTTTGACACAGTTGATCACAGCCTACTTCTTGACACGCTGTCCTCACTTGGATTTCAGAATTCTGCTCTCTCATGGTTTTCTTCCTATCTCTCACCGCGTTCTTTTAGTATATTCTCTGGTGGATCCTCCTCTTCCTCTATCCCGCTATCAGTGGGTGTACCTCAAGGATCCGTCATAGGACCTCTCCTTTTCTCCAGCTATACTTCCTCCCTTGGTGCTCTGATCTCTTCCCACGGTTTTCATTATCACCTTTATGCTGATGACTCCCAGATCTACCTCTCCACACCAGAAATCTTGGCAGAAATCCAGTCCAAGGTATCTGCCTGCCTCTTTGACATGGCTACCTGGATGTCTCACCGCCACCTGAAGCTCAATATGTCCAAAACTGAGCTCCTTATCTTCCCACCTAAACCAACCTCTCCCCTTCCCCCATTCTCTATTTCTGTCGACAACATGCTCATTCTTCCTGTCTCATCTGCTTGTAACCTTGGGGTCATCTTTGACTCCTTCCTCTCCTTCTCTGCACATATTCAACAGATTGCTAAAACATGTCATTTCTTCCTTTATAATATCACCAAAATTCGCCCTTTCCTTTCTGAACATGCTACCAGAACCCTCATCCACACTCTCATCACCTCTCGCTTAGATTACTGCAACTTGCTTCTCACAGGTCTTCCACTCAGCCACCTCTCTTCTCTTCAATCTGTTCAAAATTCTGCTGCACGACTAATATTTCGCCAAAGTCATTATGCACATATCAGCCCTCTCCTGAAGTCACTTCACTGGCTCCCTATCCGTTTCTGTATAAAATTCAAGCTCCTCTTATTGACTTATAAGTGCATTCACTCTGCAGCCCCTCACTACCTCTCCACCCTCATCTCTCCCTACACTCCCTCCCAGGAACTCTGTTCACTAGGCAAATCTCTCCTAATTGCACCCTTCTCCTCCATCGCTAACTCCAGACTCCGTTCCTTTTGTCTCGCTGCACCTTATGCCTGGAATGGGCTTCCTGAGCCGTTACGACTAGCTCCATCCTGGCCGCCTTCAAATCCCAGCTTAAGGCCTCCCTGTTTGATGCTGCTTTTGTCTCCTAACTTGTCACTTACTCATAACCTTTATCTTGTCCTCCTCTCTTCAATAGTCCCTTCCCTATGTGTCCTTCTGTCTGTCTTACCCTTATCCTTATTGGTCCTGTCTGTCTGTCCTGATTTAGATTGTAAGCTCTTTTGAGCAGGGACTGTCGTTTCTTCATGTTCACTTATAAAGCGCTGCATGCGACTGGTAGCGCTATAGAAATGATTTATAGTAGTAGTAGTAGTAGTGGGTGGGGTGGGGACTCTAGGAGGCATGTTGAACAGGGCACAACTTTAGCTCAAGATGTTCCTGCTGTTGGGTGATTTCTTGTCGCATGAACACCGTGTTTTTCTAGGAAATGGTTATGGACATGGTGGATGATTTATATGCAAGGGCAGACCTACATTTAACATGGAAGTTCTAGATAAACATTAAGGACTGATATTCTACTGAAATTTGCACAATTTTAGGTGTACTTTATAGAGTAAGCCTAAATTTCTGCCTGGTTTATAGAATATACTGAGCGCCCATCCGTGTGACTAAATTTAGTCCCAGGCAGTTATGCCAAATAAAACTTGGTGTAAATCCCAATGCCTAAATTAGGTGTAGATCGGGTGTATTCTATAACAATCATTTATCGTTTATCGTTTATTCATTTTACTATACCGTCTCAAATTGTAGTTACAAAACAAAAACGGTTTACATATTAATATAAAAAATAGTAATAAAAACATAAAAGAACTCCATCAAATTGATAGGAAAGCAAACTAAAACAGCCATTCATAGTAACATAGTAAATGACGGTAGAAAAAGACCTGCATGATCCATCCAGTCTGCCCAACAAGACAAACTCATATGTGCTACGTTTTCTGTATACCCTACTTTGATTTGTACCTGTCCTCTTCAGGGCACAGACCGTATAAGTCTGTCCAGCACTATCCCCGCCTCCCAACCACCAGCCCCGCCTCCCGCCACTGGCTCTGGCACAGACCATATAAGTCTGCCCAGCACTATCCTCACCTCCCACCACCGGCTGGCTCTGCCACCCAATCTCGGCTAAGCTCCTTAGGATCCATTCCTTCTGAATAGGATTCCTTTATGTTTATCCCACGCGTGTTTGAATTCTGCTACCGTTTTCATTTCCACCACCTCCCGCGGGAGGGCATTCCAAGCATCCACTACTCTCTCCGTGAAAAAATACTTCCTGACATTTTTCTTGAGTCTGCCCCCCTTCAATCTCATTTCATGTCCTCGTTCTACTGCCTTCGCACCTCCGGAAAAGGTTCGTTTGCGGATTAATACTTTTCAAATATTTGAACGTCTGTATCATATCACCCCTGTTTTTCCTTTCTTCCTTTATTCTTAAAAGATAAAACACCAATTTTGCTAAACAGCCATTCATAACAAAAACATGACTAACATATAAATTTTACTGCATAATCAGTTCTATCTAGTGTTGCCATTTTATCACAGATTATTTTCAACCATCTCCTGGAATAAATATGTTTTCAAAAATTTTCAAAATTGAATGTAGGACTCTTCCAATCTAAGATGTTTTGGGAGACAATTACAGAGAGAGGGGGCCAAGAAAAAAAATGCTGAATTTCTAGTGGACTCCCATCTAGCCTTCTGTGGTGATGGGATAATCAATCTGTTATCTGTAAGTGAACGAAGAGTTCACCTGGGCGAATATGGCAGGATAAGATTCGATAGATAAGATGGAATTAGTGAATATAGTGCTTTGTGAGTCAATGTAAAGATTTTAAATTTTATTTTCGCTTCAACTGGAAGCCAGTGAAGTTGATATAAAAGTGGCATCATTCTGTCGTATTTTGAGGCCCTGCAGATGACACGAGCTGCAGTATTTTGTATCATCTGTGCATAGATTTTAGAAATGTCCTCGACCTGCCCATTCCACGCCCATGGCCATGTCCCCTTTTCAGCTACGAGGCTTAGAATTTACACACATTATGTTATACAATATGCTTACACAGTTGTGTGCATAAATTCTAATTAATGTTAATTAGTGTCAATTGCTTGTTCAGTGGCAATTATCAGTGTTGATTGGCTTGCTAAATAATTAAGGGCCCTGTTTACTAAGCCACACTGTAGGCATTCTAACTTTTTAGAGCACACTAAAGATTAGCGCACACTAAAAAGTTAGCACGCATATAGCATGACTTAGTAAACAGGGCCCTAAGTTGCGCTCGCAAATACAGAATATGACTGGATTTGCGCATGCAACTTAAGGCACGCTATATAGAATCCAGGGGTTTATTATTATTATTTTTAATATTGTTTGCTTGCTTGTGTATGTTCCTACTTGCCTCTGTTTGATTGTTTGAAAATTATTCTTAGAGCATTCTGGAAGAAACCCTGGTGCATGACCTTCTTCTGACTGTGCTGGAAGAAAAGAGAGAAAGAAGGAACTACTAGATCTAAAGACAACAGAAAGAGGTAGAAAAGTTTAATTAATGTATACTTGTTTTTAACTAGAATCTCATCCGCGTCAATCTTTGTTTCCTGTGGCTATGCAATCTGGGTTGCTGTAACCCCACTCATATTATCTATTTATTTTTCATTCCAGCTATTAAACATTCCACCTTTGTACCATGCATAAATGTGACAGCTACACAAATCATACCTTGCTCAGGGCTGTTGACAAATCCAGTATATTAAACCTATCAGTCATACAGTTAAGCTATATGAAATGAAACTTATCAGACTTTCCAACCAAATGCATTCTTTAACAAAGACATTCTGTCCACCTGATGGGTTTATCATGTGTATCACCTTTACATCTAAAGCTACTTATTTATTCTATTTATTTATTTGTTTCATTTGTATCCCACATTTCCCCACCTATTTGCAGGCTCAATGTGGCTTACATGCAGTGGTGTGCTGGAGCCGGCTCACACCGGCTCGCAAGAGCCGCTTGTTAACTTTTCTCGGCTGTTGCGAGCCGGTTGTTGAAACCTGCGAGCCGGCTCTCCTCCCTCCCTCTTCCCTCACATCACCGACCTGACGAATTCTTCGGGGCAGGCAGTCTTGCCTGCCCGCTGCAAGTGCTGACTCTCCCCCGCCCGCTGGCGCTGCAGGTTCGCGCTTTAAAAATGGCCGCCGAGACTTCCAGAGGTGGCCTCGTGAGACTTCGCCCTTGTAAGTCTCAGCGGCCATTTTGAAGCGCGAACCGGCAGCGCCAGCGGGGGACTGAGTCAGTGCTTGCAGCGGGCAGGCAAGACTGCCTGCCCCGAAGAATTAAAGGAGTCAGATCGGTGACGGGAGGGAGGAGAATTCTATTAACAACTCGGGAGGGGGGTGGCAGGGGAGAGAACTAGGGAGTCGCTGGGCATGGGTGGATCATGGAGGGGAGAGAAGGGTCATTGCTGGGTATGGGTGGATGGAGGGCAGGGGAGAAGAGGGTCACTGCTGGATTGGGTGGATAGAGGGCAGGGGAAAGGAGGGTCACTGGGTATGGGTGCATGCAGGGCAGGGGAGAGGAGGGTCACCGGACATGGGTGGATGGAGGGCAGGAGAGAGGAGGGTCACTGGGTATAGGTGCATGGAGGGCAGGGGAGGGTCGCTGAGTGCATGGAGGGCAGGGGAGGGTCACTGGGTGCATGCAGGGCAGGGGGAGAGAAGGGTCACTGGACATGGGTGCATGGAGGGCAGGGGAGAGGAGGGTCGCTGGACATGGGTGGATGGAGGGCAGAGGAGAGGAGGGGAGAGAGAAGAAATGCTGGACATAGATGGAGGGGAGGGAAGAGTGAGGAAGGAGATGAGATGAGGGAAAAGGAAGAGAGGAGAAAAACTGCATATGGATGAAGAAAATAGGCAGAAGTTGAGGACCAGAAATGAAGAAGAAAGGAAAGAAATAAATGGAAAGGAAGCCCTGGAAATGGAGCAGAATCGGATACTGGGCCAGCATGATCAGAAAAACAGTCACCAGACAACAAAGGTAGAAAAAAATCATTTTATTTTCATTATAGTGTTTGGAATATGTTCACTTTGAGAATCGGGTGCTCAACATTAAAAGTTTATATTTATTTACTTATTTATGGCATTTTATCACACATTAAACATGAATTAGATTGGAACCTGGGATCATTTAATTTTTTTTTTCCTGGAGAGAGTAATGCATTGCCGCCCCCCCCCCGGCTATAGCCAGCTCTGCAATTTTGGGGCGGCGCAGAGGTGGACGGGGGGGTGGGGGCAGAGGTGGATGGGGGGGTGCAAGGGTGGACGGGGGGGGGGGTGCAGAGGTGGACCGGGGAGAGAGCCTGTTGTTAAAAATTTACCAGCACACCACTGCTTACATGGTACCGCAGCAGCGTTCGCCAGTTGCGGTATGAAACAAATACAGGTGTTATTGTGGTAAAAGAAGATTCGTGTTTGGTAGATATATTGGGGAAGTTAGGGAGAGGGGATGAGGGTTAAGGTATGTCCATTACAGTCTTTGGTTTTGCAGTGTCGCAGGAAGTTAGGTTTTTATGTTGGGTTGGTGGGGTATGCAATGTCATCTAACAACAGTGATACCAGTAAAAAAAGTTTCATGTAATATTCTTTTTGTTTGTTTTTATTTAACCTTTATTTCTATATTTTCAAGTGGACTAACATGGCAACCACACTTCAATATTTTTATTGAACTCATAAGAATTTAATATTCAATTTTATATATAATTTCACTTTTAAAAATAAGGGGTCTATTTACTGAGCTGCATTAGCTATTAGCATTGCAGTTAGTGCATGCCAACAGCATGGCCTCTATATTTGCAGTTAATACAGTTAGCACACTTTAATGTGGAATGGGTAGAGGATGGGCAGGGCAGTGGCATCTCTAGACAGAAATATTTGGGGTGGCAAGCTAGTTATGGAGGGAGGCAAGCCAAAGCGACACTTCCACACATCATTATAATTGATAGTATCATTCGACAAATTCTTCTATGTGGGAATGAAGTCTGGATTTTCTATAGGATTGGATAGAATCTCAATATAAACCTTGCATCTCCAGTTGTGTATCACAGACTCCATATTTCCCAACAATGGAGCTATCTCCCTTACAACTTGCCAATAAAAAATGACAGGTAGTAGTGGTTGGTGATTCTCTTCTGAGTGGTACAGAGGCGCCTATCTGCTGACCAGACATGATGTCCATGGAGGTGTGCTGTTTGCCTGGTGCCAAGATTCATTATGTAACAGAAAGTCTGCCAAGACTCATCAAGCCTACTATTATCCTATGCTGCTCATCCATGTTGGCACAAATGTTGGACTTCTACGGTCTGTGCCCTGATCGTGGCTGAGCTGGAGTGTAAATTTTAAGGGGCTTTGATGTTAGCTTCAGAACTTTTAGTACAGGAACAGTACTGGGCAGACTTTTACGGTCTGTGCCCTGAGAAAGACAGGGACAAATAAAACGCAGGTATACATATAAAGTATCACATACCATATAAAATGAGTTTATCTTGTTGGGCAGACTGGATGGACTGTTCAGGTCTTTATCTGCCATCATTTACTATGTTACTATGTAAATGAAGCTGCTAGATATCCTACTGAATGTATCAAAATTGACTTCATGGCTCTGGGGCAGAATATGAAGCAGATAGGTGCATAGGTGGTGTTCTCATCAATCCTTCCTGTTGAGGGTAAAGGCCAAATCAGGGAAGCTTGCATCCTGGATATGAACGTAAGGCTATATGGATGGTGTTGAGAGCGCTTAGGGTTCCTAGACCATGGGATGATTTTCCAAGAGCTAGTGAGCAGAGATGGTGTTCATCTACTAAAGAAGGGATAAAGTGTCTTCTGTACTTTGATCACCCCCAGCTAAAGCTAAAAACAAGATGTGACACTAGAAAAGAAAGCAATGAAAACAACAATCTTAGTAAATCACTTCTTATCAACACAGCAGAAAGTGAAACTAAACAGAAGACAAAAATGCCACTGAAATGTAGATGGAAAGCGATGACCACAAATGCTCGCAGTCTAAGCAACAAAGTTCATGACCTGCAAGCCCTGATGTTAGAGACAGACTTAGACGTTGTTGCAATCACGGAGACTTGGCTCAATGATTCCCATGAATGGGATGCAAACATACCAGGCTATAATCTATTTAGGAAGGATAGAGATGTTCATAAAGGTGGAGGAGTAGCTCTGTATGTGAGAAATGATATCGCAGCGACTGAAATGACAGGGGCCTGGGGAAAGGAAGAAGCGATATGGATCACCTTAAAAAGAGATGATGGAACCTCTGTCCACATGGGTGTTGTCTACAGACCTCTGACACAATCGGAAGAACTAGATAAAGATCTGGTCACAGATATCCATAAGTTGGGAAAGAAAAGAGAGGTGCTGTTGCTGGGAGATTTCAGTCTGCCAGATGTGGATTGGAAAGTTCCATCTGTGGAATCGGAAAGAAGTAGAAAGATCGTGGATGCTTTTCAAAGTGCTCTACTCAGACAAATGGTGATGGAACCCATGAGAGAGGAAGCAACGCTGGATCTGGTGCTCAAAAATGGGGATAGTGTGTCAAATGTCTGAGTGGGTGCCTACCTGGACAGCAGTGACCATCAAACAGTTTGGTTTGATATAGCAGTTGAAGTTGAGGGCAGCCACTCAAAACTCAAAGTCCTGGATTTCAAGCTTGCTGACTTTAGTAAAATGGGGGAATACCTGAGGAAGAGCTGATGGGCTGAGGGAACATACGAGAAGTGGAAGGGCAGTGATCCAGGCTGAAAGAAGCTATAAATATGGCCACAAACCTTTATGTAAGGAGAGTAAATAAAAGCAAGAGAAAAAGGAAACCGATATGGTTCTCCAAGCAAGTGGCTGAGAAAATAAAGGCTAAAAAGTTAGCATTCATGAAATACAGAAAAACTCAAGAAGAGGAACATGGAGAGGAATACAGGATGAAACTGGAAGAAGCCAAGAGAGAGATACGACTGGCGAAAGCGCAAGCGGAAGAACAAATGGCTAGAAAGATAAAGAGAAGCGACAAAAATGTCTTCAGGTATATTAGTGAAAGGAGGAAGACTAAAAATGGAATTGTGATACTGAAGGATGCTGCGAACCACTATGTGGATAATGATGAAGGAAAAGCAAATTTGCTAAACAGATACTTTTGTTCTGTTTTCACTGAAGAAAATCCTGGAGAAGGACCACAATTGATTGGCAAAAGTACATATGAGAATGGAGCAGATATAGCACCGTTCACGGAAGCGAGTGTGTATGAATAACTTGAAAATCTAAAGGTGGATAAAGCCATGGGACTGGATGGGATCCACCCCAGGATATTGAGAGAGCTCAGAGAGGTTCTGGCGGGTCCTCTTAAAGATTTGTTTAATAAATCCTTGGAGACGGGAGAGGTTCCATGGGACTGGAGAACAGCGGATGTGGTTCCTCTTCACAAAAGTGGTGATAGGGAAGAAGCTGGAAACTATAGTCTGGTAATGTAATACAGGGAAAGAGAAAAAAATAAATAATATAAAAAAACTTACCTGGGAGGTTTTTGGAGGGTCTCCGATGGCTGCAGGAGCAGGCAGCAAGGTTTTGGGAGGCTTCTGGGGTCATTCGTGGCTGGGTTTCGTTTCAGGGCTGTCTTCGGCCGGTGGGGCAGTGAGGGAGACGCAGCGTCGGGTTTTTCTGACTCCCGGGGGCAATGAGGCATGTCCCCGGGAGTAAAGAGGCATTCGGGCCCGAGAATCGCGCCAGCAGGAGGGAGGGAGAAGAGAGATGTGTTGCAGGAAGCAGCGCTGAGGTTTTTTTGGGGCCGGGAGCGGTTTTGCGAGACTGAGGCGTGAGCGGCGCGGGGGGATGACTGGGCATCATTTTTGGTGGCCTGAGGACGGTTGGGCACGTCCTCGGGTGATAATGGTGCGGTCTGGGGTTTTCCCGGGGTATCTCGGGGCTTTGGGGGCTGTGCTGGTGGGTTGGTGGCGCTGCGGGAGTCAGCGCCGCAGTTTTGAAAGTCCGGCGGTTTTGGGGCCGGTGTGGTGGCTGTGAGCGCTGCAGGAGACAGCGGGACGTTTTCCGGTCTTCTGGGACACGTGAGCAGCGCTGGGGGGGAACCAGAATTGTTTTTTTTTAGGAAAAAGAAGATGGCCAACGAAGAAGACGTCGGCGCGAGTGTGCATGAGGCGGCGCACCTCATGCACATATCAGGATCGCGCGTCTTCGCGAGTAGGCCGAAGCCGGGGCCTAAATTTTGGACCGGCTTTGGAGCTTTTTATTTTTGGCTCCGATTTTGAACAAGGACGTCGAGGATCGGAACTGAAGGCAGGGTTCGAGTGAGCAGAAAATCCCGGTACAGGTAAGGGTTTTTTTTTTACCCGAAATTGTAATGTATTTATTTTTCAAATGTGTAAATATGGTTTTTGATTTTTAAAAATTTAGGGATTGGTTCAATTTAAATTTGGTTTGCATATTCGTGATCGGGGAATTTTTCTGGATTTTTGGGGTGGGTTAGTTTTTAAATTTAAGTATTTTTAGGGGGTATTTTGGAGGGGGGCTATTTTTAAGGGGTTAGGAAAGGGTTAACAATTTGAATTCGATGTAGCAGGTAGAGGGGAAGGTAAGAAAATTTTTAAGGTGGGTTTAAAATAATTTTGGGATTTTTGGGGGATTTTAGGGGCAAATATTGTGGGGCGGGTATTAAAAAGGGTTAAATTTGAAAAATAAATTCATAGATCAGGAATATAAGTAGTGCTTGGTGGTGGGTGTAAATTTGGGACATTTTGATGGAAATTTTGGGGTTAAATTCTTATTTTTAGTAATTCTCCATTAAAGTCTATGGGAAAAATAAAAGTAAAATGGGGATACAGTTGGGTTTCTCAGAATTCCGTTTGCTACTGGAAAAAAATGGAATTCTGACGGTGAGTCTGATTGGCTGAGGGGGAGCGGAATTCTGCGCTGGGGTTCCGTTACCTAGGAGACGGTGCGTTGGCTGTGGTCAGAGGAGGCTGAAGACAGCGAGGCGAGAGGGTGTGTGTAAGCAGTGCTGGCGGAGCTTGTGAGAAAGGGGAAGGAATTAAAGGAAAATTTAAGAAATAAATGTGGGAGAATGAGAATGTTAAAGGGTGTATGAAGGGTAAATGAGAGGAATAGGGAAATTGTGAATGTGTACCTAAAGTGTCTGAAAGGGGTGTTCTAAAGGATTGAGAAAAAGAGTGTATGGGGTGTTAACCTGTCAGGAAAGGGGAAAAATAGCAGTGAGAAAGGTTTGGGTTGAATGAGGATGCATGGGTTCCTGAAAAGTTGGGTGCGCCTCCTTTATAGATAGGGAAGCAGTGATTGAGCTTAGGTTAAAAGGATATAGGGAAAATTAATTTGATTTTATTTTAGTGAAACCGGCCACAGTTTTATTGTCCAAAATTTAAAACCATCTAGGATAGGGAAAACTCATAGGAGTTAGGGAGTGAGGGTTTTATTTCCATTTAAGTTTTTAAGAGTGAGGTTTAGGGTGAAGATGAGCTAAAAGAACCGGACATCGGAGGAATCAGTTCCAGGGCCCCAACGCAAGACAGATTTCCAGAGGAAACAACACAAAATTTTCATTGACAGTTAAGTGAAGGTTATTCTGTGGGAAAAAACCCCCAATTCATTTAAATACTTACCCGAGGAGACAGCTGATCCATGGTACCTGGAAAAGAAAGAAGGGAAAACCCCCCCCCCCCCCACAAAGAATCAATTTCTTGCAGGGGATACACTTAATAGTTGGAAAAAGGGAAAAGTAACTGTCTATTTTGGCTGGGGAATTTAGGAAAGAAACTTAAGTACTTATCTGATATTTTTTCTGTATGAAGCAAGAGTTCCTGCAGGGAGATAAAGAGGTGACATAAGGATACTGAAATCACATTGATTCATATTACATAAAATTTCTAGTTAGGTTTTTCTGAGTTTATTAATGCTACCGTAGTTGTGCATACAATTGAAGCATGTTATAAATAAATCTTTTAAATTGTTTTACATTCTAATTGAGAAGTTGTGTTTTGTTGTCCACAAAAGGGGTAAAATCCTGAATTTAGTTTCAATTCCTCGCTTATCCTTTGAGGGTTAGCGACGAGGTTAGTTTTTGTAGCTTGCCCCTCATGCCTGTGATCTGGTAACTGGGAAGTCGTCACGACTATCAACATCTGGCTTCTCAGTTTCCTGATCTATTTTCGTCATCCACAGGTATAGGTGGGCCTCTTGCTTACAGTAAGCCTCACTTCGGTTATTGGAAAAGTAATGGAAGCGATGCTGAAGGAAAGGATAGTGAATTTCCTGGAAGCCAATAAGTTGCAAGATCCGAAACAACATGGTTTTATCAAAGGTAAATCGTGCCAAACAAATCTCATTGAATTCCTTGCCTGGGTGACCGGAGAATTGAATCAGGAATGTGCTATAGATGTAATCTACTTAGGTTTCAGCAAAGCTTTTGACATGGTTCCCCACAGGAGGCTCTTGAATAAGCTTGACAGGCTGAAGATAGGACCCAACGTGGTGAACTGGATTAGGAACTGGTTGACGGACAGATGCCAGAGGTTGGTGGTAAATGGAATTCACTCGGATGAAGGGAAAGGTGAGTAGTGGAGTGCCTCAGGGATCGGTGCTGGGGCTGATTCTGTTCAATATATTTGTGAGTGACATTGCTGAAGGGTTAGAAGGTAAAGTTTGCCTTTTTGCGGATGACACCAAGATTTGTAACAGAGTGGATATCCCTGAGGGCGTGAAAACATGAAAAAAGATCTGCAGAAGCTAGAAGAATGGTCTAATGTTTGGCAATTAAAATTCAATGCAAAGAAATGCAAAGTGATGTACTTAGGGAGTAGAAATCCATGGGAGACGTATGTGTTAGGCGGTGAGAGTCTGATATGTACAGGCAGGGAGTGGGATCTTGGGGTGATAGTATCTGAGGATATGAAGGCGACGACATAGTGAGAAGGTGGTGGCTGTAGCCAGAAGGTTGCTAGGCTGTATAGACAGAGGTGTGACCAGCAGAAGAAAGGAGGTGTTGATGCCCCTATACAAGTCGTTGGCGAGGCCCCAGCTGGAATATTGTGTTCAGTTTTGGAGGCTGTATCTTGCTAAGGATGTTAAAAAAATTGAAGCGGTGCAAAGAAAAGCTACAAAAATGGTATGGGATTTGAGTTACAAAACGTATGAGGAGAGACTTTCTGACCTGAACATGTATACCCTGGAGGAAAGGAGAAACGGGTGATATGGTACAGTCGTTCAAATATTTGAAAGGTATTAATCCACAAACGAACCTGTTCCAGAGATGGGAAGGCGGTAGAACTAGAGGACATGAAATGAGGTTGAAGGAGGGCAGACTCAAGAAAAATATCAGGAAGTGTTTTTTAGTAGAGAATCCACAAACGTGGGGAACTCAACGAAATCCCATGGATAGTCACAATATAACAAAACAGTGGGTAAAAAACCAGGAGTTCCAGAGTAAAGATGAACCAAACTTTATTAATCAGTATATTGACTCGACACAACGTTGTGTTTCGGCCAAAGGGCCTACATCAGGAGTCTACAAATAAAAACAATATATAAACAAAATATAAAAGAATATAACACTAAAAACAAATGATAATACATATATAATCTGAAAACTATGCAAATATCAAATGAGAAAATGAAGGACAAAACAGCTAGAACATTCATATGTCATGAAACATGAACATCTTGAAAGTAAATAAAGCTTAAAACATATATATAACAAATATAAAATTTAAAATTTAAATGCTATGCAAATGTGATGTGATTTTAAAGTGAAAAGCTAATATAAAGAACAAAACAGCAAGAGCATTCATATAACATGAAGCATAATAATAGTAAATAATAAAACCTAAAACATTGATATGAATAAATACTTCCATTTTAAAAAAATGAACATACACAAAATGAAACAATCCAGAGAAAAAGTAGAACAAACCTAAATACTTGAGAACGATAATGATGATCCAGAATTAGCAATGTTGTAAAATGCAGTCTGTATTGTAGTGATCTGTGAAAATAGTAAAAAGCACACCACAGTAACTAAACAGAATAGGAAAACCTGAATACATATGGAAGTGCTTGGTATGGCTGTTAAAACTAGAGCCTAAATGTGACCATTAAAAACGAGAATTGTTTTAAACCAGAAACAGGGGTGAAGTCTAGGTGTGACTATACAGAGAGATACAATGAAGTGGAAAGCCACTGCAATATGAGACACTGTTAAAACGAGAGCTCAGTGAGACTGTTGAAAACAGCCATACTAAGCACTTGTTTACGAGATCTTCAGGCAATGTCTCACATTACATTGCATTTCTCCTTGCACACCTAAACAAATTCTTGGTTTCAACAGTCTCACTGAGCTCTCGTTTTAACAGTCACATTGAGCTCTTGTTTTAACAGCCATACCAAGCACTTCTTTATGAGGTCTTCAGGCAGTGTCTCATATTGCAGTGGCTTTCCAGAGAGAGTGGTGGATACTTGGAATGCTCTCCCGCGGGAGGTGGTGGAGATCTGCATAAAACAAAATATTTATTTTTTATTTTGACTTATAATAAAAAACCTGCCTCAGAGTCAGCACCTCTCCTGAAATCCAACGTGCGGCGCGCCACAATTTCCTTTTGAATTTGGTAGTAAGTCTGGGAACACTAGTATTCAAGCTCAGACAGCCACTGGGTGGATAGTATTCACAATGAGCTTCTTTTAATAACGACCATAGAGATAAGAGTTTTCAAATTTCATTTTTGGCACAGTATAAGTCATCACAAACAAAATATAAAGAAACCAATGGACTGCATTAGGGGCTTACAGCCCATTTAATTATGTTTAAACAAAAGAGATCTGCATGAAACAAAATATTTTTTATTTTGACGTATAATATAAAACTAAACCTGCCTCAGAGTCGGCACCTCTCCTCCTGAAATCCAACGTATGTGTGGCATGCCACAATTTCCTTCTGAATTTAGTAGGCCTGGGAAAGTATTACAGCCACTCTTAGCCAGCCTTCCCTACTGACGGTGACCTGACGGGTCCCGCCCGCGCGTTCCCACTTTTGCGAAACAGGAAGTTGCATGATGCATCAAATGACGGGAGCCCTGGTAGGGAAGGCTGAGGCGCAGGCGCTGAAGCAGATGAGATTGCTAATCGAACGATTGCTACAATACAGCTACTGGTAACATAGCGATCAAGGGAGCAGTGGAGCACTCAGCAGGACTCAATGCCAGCCCGGAAGTGAGAGTCATGTGGCCCGCGCGGGGGAGGGAGTGAGGAGAAACCGCGGGGCGCTGCAAAAAAGAGAGGAGTGGCTCCTCCCCAAGCCTCTTATACCGGGCGCCTATGATCTCACGAAGAGTTAACACGCCAGTTTTACAGTTACCATGTGTTAATTTTGGCAATAAGGTGTTTATTTTAGAAGCCTTATTTTTGATTTGGACATAAACAGGCATTTTGTGTTATATTGCATACATTTAAATCCTGATTTTAAAAAGCCAGGATGTACACTTCCAAATTGCAAATACATCTATGGCAAGAGGATGTGGTCTGGATGTGTTTTTGGTGGGACTAAGATGGGGCTAAAATATACACATGCATTCCACATTTCAGAAAGGCGTTTGTCCCCTGAGATCAATGTTAGGATATACACCTGCTTCCAGGGATATCTCTGTTATAGAAATGTTCTCCTTTTATGCAGCGCTCAACAGGAAGACTCAGGAGAGGTCATTCCCTTAATCCCTCAGTATTTATTTGCCCCTCTTCACCCTTTGATACTGGAAATGATATTGGACTCTGTAACAGCTTGCGGAAACACATAAGCGTTTGTTTCTTAAATGGCAGCCATACACTAATATGTTCTGAAATACCAACCCCGTTGATATTTTAGATGTCAACAACTGGAAAATGGATGCTAATACCACATGTAGCTGCACATACATGACCATTCTTGCATGTATTTAGGCTCTTCATTGGCATATCCTTTTTTAAAATACTAGTGGAAATGATGAAAAGGATGGAACTGCTCCCATATGAGGAAAGGCTAAAGAGGTTAGGGATCTTCAGCTTGGAACAGAGGCAGCTTAGGGGGGATAAGATTGAGGTCTACAAAATCCTGAGTGATGTGAAGAGGGTGGAGTTGAATCGATTTTTCACTCATTGCAAAAGTACAAAGACCAGGGGACACTCAATTAAATTGCATGGAAATACTTTTAAAACAAATAGGAGGAAATATTTTTTCACTCAAAGAATAGTTAAGCTCTGGAGCTTGTTGCTGGAGGATGAGGTAACAGCGGTTAGCATATCTGGGGTTAAAAAAGATTTGAACAAGATCCTGGAGGAAAAGTCCATAGTCTGTAACAGTGGCGTAGCCACAGGTGGGCTTGGGTGGGCCAGGGCCCACCCATTTATGGCTCAGGCCCACCCAACAGTAGCACATGTTTAGTGGTAACTGGTGGGAATCCCAAGCTCCGCCAGCTGAAGATTTTCCCCTGATGGTAACGAAAACGCTACTCTCCATGATACCGGCACCTGCGCATGCTCAGTTTTCAGTGCATGCCTGCTGCCAAGGTGGAAAGAAGCATTTTCCCACCAGCTGAGATATTTGGGGGGGGGGGGGGGGAGGGGGAAGAACACTTGGTGCCCATCCAATTCTTGCCTAGGCCCACCCAAAATCTGTTGTCTGGCTATGCCCCTGGTCTGTAATTGAGATGGACATGGGGGAAGCCACTGCAGGCCCTGGGATTGATAGCATGGAATGGTGCTACTAATAGGGTTTCTGCCAGGTACTTGTGACTTGGATTGGCCACTGTTGGAAACAGGATACTGGGCTAGATGGACTATTGGTCTGACCCAGTATAGCTATTCTTATGTTCTTATGACCCATCCTGACCTGGAAGTCTCAATTCTGATTTGTATGTTTTTTCTAAAATCCACCTTCACATCAGAGTAACTGCAAAATCTTACCTCACTGTAGTAAATAGGGCCCTTTTAGAAACATCATATAGGCTGGGGGATCCAAGATGGCATTAGGTTAAGATGCTAGTGTGGAGTTGGTGAGGAAAAGCACATAGGATCTCTAAGGAAGAGGAAGGGTAATAGATGGTATGGATGGGCAGACTGGATAGACCATATGGTCTTTATTTTCTGTCATTTTATAGTTTTCTGTTTTCTCTAGTTACTTTTTTGTCATATGAATGCAGATAGGCTGACCTCATGTGGCTTACTTCACAATAGACAGTCTGTATATTTACTATTAGGTTTTGTTTATTCAAATCCATTTCCCAGTCATGCTATATCTACTTTCTCCTGAGAGAAAAAATAGTACATCAATAGTACATCTATATGAACCAAGGAGAAAAGATTCCACATATCTAGCCTCTTTTGTGCAACAGCACTAACCTGACTGCTAGATTCTAATCATTAGTCCCAAAAAAACCTCCCCCCATATTATGTTTGTATTTTTAGCTCCTTTCCCCCTTCCTCTTTTAATACCAGTAAAAATATGTATCTGCAATTGTAGATGAAACCAAGTCCAACAAAGGCCTTCATTTTGCAATTTGCTGGATCAGGGACACGTATCTTCATCCTCTCTCAGTAGGCACACATGGTCCCAACAATGGTGGCAATAATGGTGATAAGTTTATATAGAAAGACAAGTTTAAACCAGCCAATCCCAGAGATCTAACAATCCACCAATCACAACAAGAATTCCGACACTCCATATTAAAAAAAAGACTTTCCTCTGTCTCTAATGAAAATGAGATGGTCATCTTCCTAATAAACTCAGAGAATGAGAGCTCCTCTGGGATAGATGTACTCCTCTTGTGTGATGGGGCGGTATTTGATGGAAGGCCTGTTGACATTTAAGAAGACTCTTGGCTCTTCTCCAGATACATGGAAGCACTCAGATTCAGACTCATAAAAGTATTCAGCTAGAGACATTCGAGTCTCTACTGCCTCATATGATTGACCTCCTGGTCAGGACTGGAGCTGAGGGCGCCAAGGCATTGGGGACCTCCAATGTGCCAGGGAAGCTTCCTCTCCTGATTGACTAGAGATTGACACTAGTATAGTTGGCATCAACTTTCTTTGAGTCTCTTCAAAGTCTCGGTGTCAATGCATCTCTTGCAGGTATTGAATGGGTGTCAAGAATCAGCTGGACTACTTCAAGCTTTGGTATTGATGCAGTTAAAGTAGCAGCTTTGTGTTGAGAAAAGAGATACTTCTTCATGAGCTGCTCCTCAAAGGCTGCCATTGACAAAGGCATGAGCATCACAGTCAGAATGGCTACATCCTCCTAAGTCATCTGGAACTTATTGGAAGCTAGGTTTCAACTCATTTTTCAAGACCTGGGCACTGCATCAATAATCTTATGGTCAGAATGCTAAGAAAAACTTTAAAACAATCCAGGAGCATAAGATTTTTGAAGTTAAGATGATGAAATATTTTGTCATCCACCTGACAGCAAGGATCTTGGATTGTTTTATTATATTACAAACGATAAAGCTATACTGTTGTCACTTTCTGATCACCCGTCCATCTCTTCCTGTTTTTCACTCTTCTTCCCCCACCCCTGCCTTTCCCCTTGAAACTGCTGTTGGAATGTTTTTATGTTTTACTAGTATATTTTGATATTGTCATCTTTTGCTTATCCCTGACCTGAGGAAGAAGGTTCTGTTCTGTCCCCTGACAGCCTTACACTAGTTTATAGTGTGACCCTAAAATGTGTTTAATGCCTTTACTGCTATTCTCATTTCTAAGGATTTTTACTGCTGCAGCAGGGGCGTAGCTACAGGTGAGCCTGGGTGGGCCCAGGCCCACCCAATTTCAGCTCTGGTCCACCCACCTAAGCGCACACACACTGCCCTCCCACTTTTCCTCCAGGCCCGCGCCAGCCCCAGCTCCCATTGCCGGCCACTGCTGCTTTTCCTGTTGAGCAGCAGGGCTGGCGCTACAAAAAGAAGCGCTCAGCTGATTGAGCTGAGCGCTAATGACAAAAAATGTTTTTTAAAAAAAGCGCGGCACCGCAGGCAGCCTTGAGGCATTGGCTGCTGGCTCTGCAGGCTCCTCCTGTCTCTTACATCACTGCCCCTTGAGCGAAGCAGGGGCAGTGACGTAAGAGACAGGAGGAGCCTGCAGAGCCAGCAGCCAATGCCTCAAGGCTGCCTTCGGTGCCATGCTTTTTTTTTCAACATTTTTTGTCGTTGTCGTTAGCGTTAGTGCTCAGCTTAGTCAGCTGAGTGCTTCTTTTTGTAGCGCCGGCCCTGCTGCTCAACAGGAAAAGCAGCAGTGGCCGGCAATGGGAGCTGGGGCTGGTGCTGGCGGGTCTGAATCGGGAGAGGGAAAACAGATGGCAGGATGGGGAGAAAGAGGGAAAACAGATGGAAGGATGGGGAGAGAAAGAGGGAAAACAGATGGAAGGATGGGGAGAGAAAGAGGGAAAACAGATGGATGGGGAGAGAGACACTGGAAGGAAGGATGGGGAGAGAAAGAGGGGAGATGGATGAAAGGATGCAGAGAGAAAGGGGAGAGACTGGAAGGATGTGGAGAGAGAAGGGACACTGAACAGAAAAGGGTAGAGAGATAGAGAGACACTGGTTAGAAGGAGGGAGAGAGAGATATTAGATGGAAGGATCAGGAGAGAGGGTAGATGGGTGGAAGGATGGGGAGAGAAAGAGGGAAGACGCTGGATGGAAGGGTAGAGAGAAAGAGGTGACACTGGATGGAAGGATGCAGAAAGAAAGAGGGGAGACTACTGGAAGGATGGGGAGAGAGAGGGGAGACACTGGAAGATGGGGAGAGAAGGGATGGAAAGGGGAGTAGTGAAATACTGGAGAATAAGAGGAAGGGGCATGGGGAGAACAAGGGTGAGAACAAGAGGAAAAGCCATAAGTAGATGAAAGAAATTAAAGAATGGATAGTAAGAATGAATTAAATCTGGACAGAGAGAGAGAGAGAGAGAGAGGCAGAAAAATATTGAAGAAAGCAAAGAAAAAGGAGAGAAAAATGACAAATGGCCAGGAAACCGTGGCAGAAGAGTTAAGCGAAAACGAAGGAAAGCAGAATCTAGAGACTGGGAGCAACACAATGAGAAAAAGTAAATGGCCATACAACAAAGGTAAAGAAAATAATTTTATTTTTAATTTAGGATAAAGTAATATGGTACCTGTGTTAATAAAGTTTCAGAGACCAATACTTCCTTCCATAGGTCAGGAGAGGATACCGTAACAGCATTATACTGACCTGAGGCAGGAGATTTTGGCCTCTGAAAGCTCACTGAAAAGGGTGTTAGGCTATTAAATAAATTGTCTGAAATCTGATGCACTGAAAAGCAGCACTTTACCCTGTGTGACAAATGCATCTGATTAGTGTGACTAAATTTTGCTGGGGGAGGGGGGTAGAGAGAAAATTTTGTGCCCACCCACTTTAGGTTCAGGCCCACCCAAAATTGGCAGTCTGGCTACGGCACTGTCCTCACAGCAAAGATATATTAGCAGTGCATTGTGTGTAATGTGGTCTCACAAGTAATGCAGTCACTCCTGCTTGTCTGTATAAAGTCTGTTACTATTGGTCTATTCTCCTGCAAAGACCTCCTCTCTCTTTCAACCAAGCTTGGCTCTTTTGTCTACCTGCTATCATTTCCTAGTCTTTCTTACTATCTCTGTCCTGAGATGTCAACTGGGTATGACTTTTCCCTCCAATCGAGGGCTGCACCTGAGACCACCCTTGCTACCTGATGGCAGGCTCTATTGGTCCCTTTCTTCCTCCTCCCTGGGCTTGTGTGAGCCCCTTCTTGACCTCTTCTCCATGAGGCAGTCTCCATCTTGCTTCAGAGAGCACTTGTCCTGCTAATCCCCCTTGTAACAAACCCATTTTTTACCTTGTCCATTCTTTCTCATAAGATATTGCATATTCCAGCCACCCAGCTCTGAACTGCTTGCATCTGTTTATTCTCCACCTCTGCAATAAAGCTCCTTCCCTTCGAATTTCTGTCTCCAACCACTGATACAGCTCTCAGAATTATGGAGTCTCTGTTGCCTTGGGGCAATACTTCTGAACATCTGACTGTGAGTCAACTATCTATATTTATTCAATACAGGAAATTTCAGAAAATAAGAGGCTTCAGGTGTGCACCAGTGTGCCGAGGTTATACTTCTGGGACATTAAGGCTTCATGGATATTAAGCTTTAAAAGGCCTTCACAGGTCTTGGCTTCAAAAACTTGCCTAACTATGTATTAAATTGGTTCATTAAAAAAGGTGTCACCGTATTTTCCTTTTGTTTTGTTTTATTTCTATTTATTACCTGTTGATAGCTGGCAAAACAAATAGGAGGAAATATTTTTTCACTCAAAGTATAGTTAAGCTCTGGAACTTGTGGTAACATTGGTTAGAGTATCTGGGTTTAAAAAAAGTTTGGACACGTTCCTGGAGGAAAAATCCATAGTCTGTTATTGAGATAGATATGAGGGAAGCCACTGCTTGTCCTGGGATTGATAGTATGGAATGTTGCTACTAATTGGGTTTCTGCCAGGTATTTCTGACCTGGATTGGCCACTGTTGGAAGCAGGATACTGGGCTAGATGGATCATTGGTCTGACCCAGTATGGCTATTCTTATGTTCTTATCTCTCCACAATACTTAGTTGGGTCTTAATGTGAAATCATGTGAATCCCAAATGCCATTAAAACAAAAAGTATTATCTGTAATTGTTGATTTCCTATGTAGGCTACAGCTGGCCATAATCTAGATTTCATCCGGATGTTATTAGTTAATTAATACTCGTCCCTCCACAAACTATGTAAAAGTGCTGTAGCGTCCTGGATATATGATTCACTCTTAGCCACCAATGGACACAGATACCCACCCACATAAATAGACAAGGGATGAAGCACAGACCCTGTGCCTGCTACTGACAGACTTACTATTTTATGTATCTTTGGTATTAACGTGCTGGAATTATAGGATACTTCTGAAATAAAAAGTCATGTTTTATCAGTGATAATATATTTTCACCTCAGCTTGTATTCAATGGTAGGATTAGATGGCAATAGCTGATAAAAATTCTGACCCAAGAGCAGAACTGTAATTTTCCTATTAAGCTGAGATCAGTATTTGATTGTGATTTTCTTTAGTGGCGCATGCATGGTTATAATTACTGAAATAAAGCGGGCATATCAATTTGTTGCCACCATAACAACAAAAAATATCTTTCATCAAAAAAGAAGACTAAAGCTTTGGGAGATCTGACACTGAACAACTGAAATCAGCTTTTGGTCTCTGGAATTGTTTATTACCTAGTTTAAATGTGCCTTCTGATCCTTTTATGGATGTGCATTTTAATGTGTTCTACAGACTGCTAAAACACCTGTGGTAGATGCATTCTTTAAAAGAAGCCAGCTGTCACTGTAGAAATAAAAATAAAAATCAACATGCCACTTGTCTTTCTATTTTCTGCTCCTTCTTGATAGAAAATGCATGTTTGAAATTCTTGAAAGCTTCTTCTGCCTTGACAGTTCTGTCATCGTGAATGCAGAATACGGGGAAAGTAGGGCACTGCCACACTGCTAATGATCAGAAATATGTGTGAACCTTGTTAGTACAGAATCCAGCATGAACATTTGAAGATAATTCTCAGGGGAGCAGAGTATAAAAACACACCGTGAATTTGTAAAACTAATAAATAATTGTAAGTTGTAACAAAAGTCTGTCTACTACAAGTAAAGGACTTAGGGGTGCAGTTATCAATGTGGGATACCTTTACGACGTGTTATTTTACCACTAACTGGTGCTACTTTACAACAGGATTCATTTTACTAATAACTGGGATTAACAGTAAAATAACACACCTTAACAGTAGCCCACCTTGATAACCTCTTCCTTTCCCCCCCAGATTCCGTATAGGTCGCCAAAAGTTAGGTGCTCAATTTTACATGCAGATCACAGATCCATGCGCAAAATAATTTGCAAATTGGTGCATACAATCAATTGGTATCATCAAACACTTAATTGGCAGGAATTAGGAGTTACTTGCAGATGTGCCTTATGCCCTATTCTATAACTGGCATACCTAAATTTCAAGCGCATCACCTCAAAGGGGGCATGGCCAGGTCAGGGGCACTCCTAGAATTCAGGCGCAGTGTTATAGAATACCTACATTTGCATGCCTAATTGCAGTTAGATGGGCATGAGCATTTACACTAGTCTTGGGCAGGTGTAAATTTTCATGTCCAAAGTTAGGTGAAAAATGCGGGCTAAACTAATATTTGATAAAGGCTGTTCTGAGCAGAGTGCCCTTTACAGAATACTAGTTAAGGAGATCTTTTACAAAGTGACGGTAAACACACCGTAGGCTTATTGCGTGCCAATCTGGAGCTACCGCCAGCCCAACGTGGGCACCAGTGGCAGTTCCACCCCCAGTGTGGGGCATTTCTGGTGCTAGTGGAAATATTTAATAAATATTTCTGCAGGGGGTTACCTAGCGGTAATTGGGCAGTGCCGTACGCTACTCGGTTACCGCCAGGTTAGAGTGGGAGCCCTTACCACCACCTCAGCGGGTGGCAATAAGTGCTCCCCCCCCTCTCATGCCTCAGCATGTGGCAAAAATGGCCGCTGCTGCTACTGCAGGGCCCCTTTGACCGCAGCTTGGTAAAAAGGTCCCTTAGTTCAGATCATCATGGCACCTAACTTTAGGTGTCATCAACTGAATCTACCCTTTAATGCCTAACTAGTGTATTAGGTGATATTAATACCCCAAATGTGGGCACATTAAAAATAATGCCATTGAATTATTTTTTAACATGCATCCTGTTAGAGAGCTCAGTACCCATTATTGTAATATCTACAAAAAAGAACTACATTTACTTTGGCTGCATTGTAAAGGCAAATTTATTTATATAAATATAAACCACCTTTATAGAAACCTTGCAGTAGCATACAAATTAACATAAATACAAGGCATAATATAAAATTTAGTGAAATCAACAAGTTAATGTATGTAATTAATTATGTGATTTTAATTGGTGCCCAGGAGGTATGGTTACATGCTGACCAGATAGCAGGTACCAATAGGGACAAGGCAATATCTTGGAGCATATTCCTAAGGTACCAAGAATGCAGCTCAAAGTATGAAAAGGCAAAACTACCATTCAGAATTAAGCGCTGCATATGACTGGTAGTGCTATAGAAATGATTTGTAGTAGTAGTAGACTGGCAAAGTGATAGGATGGAGGTATATTGCATTTTATCTTCTCCTGTGAGTTGGGAGGTGGAGGGTGAACTGTGAGTTGGGGGAGGGGGGGTCTAGCATCTTTAGGTGGGAGGACTTATGGAACTGGCTGTCCTGTTACATTCCAGGGAATTGGGGGGGGGGGGGGGGGGGATACAGAGAGATGCTGTTTTAGCGGTCCCTGTTTCCCCAAGTGGGATCCCATGCAGCCTTTGCTAACCGGACACACTTCTCTGGTTCTGTTAACACAGGAACAAGTTAGTGTTCAAAACAGTTATCAGACAAAAAAAGCAACACTGGGCCTTCAAGACTGGGACAATTGAAGTTCTTTATTAATGACCCGACACGGCCCGTGTTTCGGCGTTAAACAACGCCTTCTTCAGGGGTCAAAGAGAAACACTGTAAAATGCGCGTGGTATAGATTCAATGCCCCAGCGTGTAGTCTAAAAAATCGCTGTACGCCGCAATTGCAAAAATAAAGCTCCGTGAAGAGCCTTCTCGTATGCATAAAAGCGATAGTGTATACTTTCTATGTATGCTGTATTACCCTCTCTATTTGTGTTGCAAAACAGTTATCAACAATAGATTACATCACTTCTACTTTAAAGTGCGTGAGTGACCTAAAGATTATGCAGCAAAGCTATGGAAAAGTGTCTGCATCATTAACTTAAACTTCCAGTAGCCATTGGCATTACTTTTCATAAACAGCACTGGACGAACACTATCAAACAGTAAATAAATGTCATCAATTATGAATAAGGGAACTGTGACTGACAAGTGATAATTAAAACCCAGCTTTCATGCGACCTTGTGATAAATTAATAGAGCAAAGCCTGAACAGATTGTAATAACAACCAAGCTTCTTGATAAAATAAGCCTCCAGTAAAATTATCATTCCTTTTATATATATATATATATATTGTAAAGAGTATGTAGGACAGGCCCCAAAGGAACCCTGGGATAGGCCAGAATACCCCCGTTATAGGCAGGCATTCCCCAGGGAAAAACTAGAAATAAAGAACTACAACTCCCAGCATGCCCCAAGGGAGCCCGGGGATAAGAGAAACTATGGGCATTCCCAGGAGTCTCCAGAGGAGGGCCGCAGGGGAAGGAGTAACGCTGATTCTCCAACCGGGTGGAAGAGGTGGTGGAACAGGTGGGTGGAGAAAGAAGAGACACCAAAGAGCTTTAATGAAAGAAAGGGTGAGCAGCTGGGAGAAGGGCGGGGCGAGGAGAATATGGATTGGGCTCCTGAGGAGAGAGAGAAAGAGAGTGAGCCTTGCCCTATGGAGTTGACTGAACCGGAGAGCGCCCTGGAAGAGCCGATGGACTTTTCAGCTCTGGCTCAGCGAAAGCCAAGGAAGTAGCGGGGCCAAGCCGGGTCAAGCGGGAGGAGGTCAGGTAGGAGTATGACTGACCAAGAGGGTGGGACCCTAGGCTTTGAGCCCGCGCAAAGCCATTACTGTGTGTTTTGAAACCCTGGCTAAACTGAGCTGTGTTTTTGAAAGCTTGGCTAGAACTGAACTGTGTTTTGAAAGCCTGGCTAAACTGAGCTGTGTTTTGAAAGCTTGGCTAGAACTGAACTGTGTTTTTGAAAGCCTGGCTAAACTGAGCCGTGTTTTGAAGCTTGGCTAAAATTGAACTGTGTTTTGAAAGCCTAGCTGGACTGAGCTGTGTTTTTTTGAAGCTTGGCTAAAATTAAACTGTGTTTTGAAACCAGGGCTGAATTGCGCCGCGTGGTTTTTTTTTTTTCTTGTTACTGCTACTCTCCATGGGACCGGGAGAGAAAGCAGCGGTTAAAGCCTGCACCGTGTAACATGGTTTGTTGTTTTGGAGGCGCAATTGAGAGAAAGAGGGACGACCCTCCTATTCAATAAAAAGCTTCATTATTTTTGCTATACAGGAGTGTGGTTTTTTTTGTTTTTTTTTGTTTGGAAGAGCTGCAACCCCAGGAGAAAAGAGGATCCACTTTACAATTGGTGTCAGGAGTGGGATAGCTTCGCGGACCTGTCGCTCGAGGAGGCCAAGACCAGCAGGACAGAAAAGCCCGACGGAGGGGCCAACGCTGAGAAAGGCGCAGACCCGTCTGGGGTTCCGGTAAGCGGGGCCTAGATTGGGGGAAATAAAGGGATCCTAGTAAAAGGGGAAACATAAGTAGTGAAACCGCACTTGGAGGTGTCCTCTGTTTTTTTTTCCCCACCAGGAGTCGCTGTTCCGGAGCAAGGATGGACCCCAAGGAGATCTTCGCTTGGATGACGATGCAGTTCCAGAAACAGCAAGAACTGACGGGGAAGATGGTGGAAGACTCCTTGACGGCGGCACGAGAGCAGCAACAACCGGTGCTGAATATGCTCCAGGACTTTTTTCAGCGAGGGATCGAGGCTCCCAGGGGCGGTGGAGCCGGAGCAACTGGACAGGGGCCAGGAGGAAGCGGTGCGGTAGGACCTTTATCCCTGAACTCACTTACTTGGGGAAAGTTGTCTGAGCAGGATAATGTAGATGATTTCCTGACCACCTTCGAGAGGGTGGCAGTGGCCACAGGATGGCCACAAGAGCAGTGGGCCATGCGGTTAGTGCCTTCATTATCTGGGGAGGCTCTAGGAGCCTTTAGAGACTTGGCTCCTGGGGACGCTGCCAACTATGGGAGGTTGAGAGAGGCCATTAAAGACCGGTATGGACTGAGTACCCAGGCTTATAGGCGTAAGTTTCGGTCCACTAAATGGGAGAAGGGGGAAACCCCTAAATCGGTGGGCACTAAACTGATGGACTTGGTAAAAAAATGGTTGGAACCTGAGCACCACACCCCGGGAGAGATTCTTCAAGAATTGGTAGTGCAGCAATTCCTGCAGGGCCTTCCCAGGGAGATTAGGGCAGGATTGGTCCAAAGGGGCTGTAAGACGGTGGAGGCCGTGACAGCCGGGTTGGAGTGTTATTTGGAAGCCCAACATTGGGGAGGACCCGACCTGGAGGGTGGGAAACCCCGACCGGGGGGAGGCTGGGGTTCCAAAAGTTCCTTCTTTAAGACAGATCCCCAGGGGGGGAAACCCGATTACGGCTGGGGGGGTAAAAAGCCCGTAGTGCCCTCAGGCCCTGAAAAAAAGGCCCCCTCGTATGAAGGAAAAATCTGTTATAAGTGTGGGAAGACTGGGCATTTCCGGAGGGATTGCCCAGGTCGAGAGGGATGGACCTCGCAGGTTGCCCAAGGGTTTAGGCCTCGGTATACTGCTAAGGTGGAGGTTGAGGGTTTACCGATTGTAGCCATGTTAGACTCCGGGGCAGACCAGTCCATGATCTCTAGGAGGTTATGGGAACAAATAAGAAAGAGGAGGACAGGAGGTAAGGATACCTATGAGGGAGCAGTGGCTATTCAATGTATACATGGGGCCAGTACTCGTTATACCCTCCATAGGGTTCACATGAAGGGACCCACAGGGGAGATAGAGATAGCCATTGCCGTTCTGCCCAGACTGCCACAGGAGATTATTTTGGGAAGGGACTGGCCCCCCTTTACCGAGTGTATTAGTGAAAAAAGAGTGTTGGTCACTACCCGCTCTCAGGCTCGGCGAGACCCTGAGGCTGAGGAAGAGGGAATAGGAGGTATTTTTCCTTTTCAAGGGGAGGTCTTAGGGGAGCCGGGAAAAGAGAGAAAGGGGAAAGCTTTGAAAAAAAAGGAGCAGAGGGGCAGACGGGAGGCCTTGGAGCAGGCAAGAAAAGAAAGTTATCTGCCAGTGGCCCCGAAAGAATTGAGCGAGCAGTTTCCCCAGTTTCATAGGGAGCAGGCCTCGGACCCTACTTTAGAATATGCCTGGGAACGGGCCCGACAGGGGGAGGGCCAGGAAGCCCCGGGGTTCATGATAGAGGGGGACATTCTATATCGCAGGGTACCCAATTGGGAGAACTCTGAAGCGGGGAGACAGCTAGTAGTCCCCCAAGCTTTCCGTCCCCTAGTAGTAAGGCTCGCGCATGATCACCCTTTGGGGGGGCATAAGGGCTCCCAAGCTACCCTGACTCAGATATTGGGCCGGTTTTATTGGCCGGGAGTTTATGGGGAGGTGGAGAGGTATTGCAAGTCCTGCCCCAACTGTCAGAAGGTGGCAGACCGGCTACCGCCTAAGGCACCTTTAAAACCCCTTTCTAGGGTGGAACAACCAGGGAGGAGAATAGCCATGGATATTATCGGCCCAGTAACAAAATCTCAGAGAGGCTTCCTCTACGTTTTAGTGGTTATGGATATGGCCACTAGGTACCCCTGGGCCATACCTTTGAGAAGCATATCAGCGAAGGGCATTGCCAGGGAACTGATAAAAATCTTTTGTGAGGTGGGATTCCCCCAAGAAGTTTTGACAGACAGGGGGTCCAACTTTATGTCAAGTACCTTAAGGCAAGTGTGGGAGGCTTTTGGGATACAACATATCCGTACAGCGGCCTACCATCCTCAAACTAATGGGATGGTGGAACGTTTTAATAGAACTTTAAAGGGTATGTTAAAAAAAGCGTTAGGCGAGGATAGGACAGGTTGGGACCAACTGTTACCCTTCGTGCTATATGCCTACAGGGAGAAGGTGCAGGACTCATTAGGAGTTGCGCCTTATGAATTGATGTTTGGACGGAGGCCCAGGGGAATTTTAGATATTTTACAGGAACACTGGGTACCCCCGGACACCTCCGATCAGTCAGTGGTCGAATACCTACAGGATCTGAGGACCAGATTAGATAAGTTACAGGAATATTCCCAGGATAGGCTTGAACAGAGCCAAAATCGTCAAAAGGAATATTATGATAAGGGTACTCGAGAGAGGGAGTTTGTAATAGGAGATAGGGTCCTTATCCTAATCTCGGAGGATCCTCATAAGTTTGCCTCTAGGTGGAAGGGTCCCTGGGTGGTGAGGAGGAGACTTGGGCCTCTTACATATGAGGTGGCGAACGAAAAGGGGCGGGTCCAAACCTTCCACGTTAACCTGATGAAACCCTGGGTAGCAAGGGTAGGCTTTCAGACCCTGGGGGAGGAAAAGGAGGGAGAGGAGTTGGGACCGCAAATAAGAGATATTTTCAAGCCCGGTGAACCAGGGGTTAATCCCCGGTTGACACAAGTACAAAAGAAAGAGATAGGAAGGCTCTTGAAAGGGTTTGATGATGTGTTGACGGCCTGCCCGGGAAATACTCACCTAGTGGAGCATGACATCATAACGGAAAGGGGTAAAGTAGTTCGGCAAAAGCCATATAGGCTGTCCCCCATGAAAAGGAGGGAGGTGATAAAACAGGTCCAGGAAATGTTAGACTTCGGGGTGATCGAAGAGTCAAATAGTCCCTGGTCTAGCCCAGTGGTGTTAGTACCAAAACCCGAAGGGGAGTGGAGATTCTGCATAGATTTCCGCCAGCTTAATAATATCTCGCAAGCAGATGCATATCCTATGCCCTATATTGAGGAGCTGGTGGACAGGCTAGGATCTGCACAATATCTCACCACCCTGGACTTGACAAAAGGGTACTGGCAGATTCCCCTTACGTCAGGGGCACAAGCTAAGACCGCCTTTAGTACGCCCATAGGCCTGTACCAGTTCAAAAGATTGCCCTTTGGCCTTAATTCAGCAGCTGCAAGCTGCCAGAGGTTGCTGGACAGGGTTCTCCAACCACATCAGGCATATGCCGCCGCATATATGGATGATGTGGTAATACATAGTGGAGACTGGAACACCCATTTAAACCAGGTAGAGGCAGTGCTGCAGGCTTTTAGGGATGCAGGTCTCACCCTGAACCCAAAAAAATGTTATTTTGCGCAGTACCGGGTGAAGTATTTAGGGTATAATGTGGGAAGGGGAGAGGTCCGGCCCTTATTGAATAAGGTTAAAAGCATCCAAGAGTTTCCAGACCAAACACCAAGAAACAATTGCGTAGATTCCTGGGGATGGTAGGGTATTACCGCAGGTTCATCCCTCATTTTTCCGCAATGGCCACTCCCTTAACTGACATGCTGAGAGGGAAGAATCCGGACCACTTGAGGTGGGGAGGGGAGGAGTTGAGGGCATTTGAGCAGATGCAGAGGGCCCTGTGCCAGGGACCTGTGCTGAAGGCAGTTGATTTTGAAAAGCCCTTTGTCCTTCAAACAGATGCTTCGGGGAGGGGGTTAGGCGCAGTGCTGTCCCAAGAGCATGAAGGGGAGGAACACCCGGTGCTTTATTTAAGCCGGAAGCTCCTGCCTCATGAGGAACATTACTCCACCATAGAAAAGGAGTGTTTAGCCATACGATGGGCAGTGCAGGAGTGTAGTGTCTATTTAGAAGGGAGAAAATTTAAGTTGGTAACGGACCATGCTCCCTTGAAATGGTTGAATGTAATGAAGAATAATAATGGGAGACTAATGCGATGGTACTTAGCATTGCAGCCTTTCCAATATTCTGTGGAGCATCGTCCCGGGCGATGTTTAGGAAATGTTGATGCCCTGTCCCGGGTGGAGGAGGAGGAGGAAAAAGAATGCGGGGTGGAAATTTAAGGGGGGGGGTATGTAAAGAGTATGTAGGACAGGCCCCAAAGGAACCCTGGGATAGGCCAGAATACCCCCGTTATAGGCAGGCATTCCCCAGGGAAAAACTAGAAATAAAGAACTACAACTCCCAGCATGCCCCAAGGGAGCCCGGGGATAAGAGAAACTATGTGCATTCCCAGGAGTCTCCAGAGGAGGGCCGCAGGGGAAGGAGTAACGCTGATTCTCCAACCGGGTGGAAGAGGTGGTGGAACAGGTGGGTGGAGAAAGAAGAGACACCAAAGAGCTTTAATGAAAGAAAGGGTGAGCAGCTGGGAGAAGGGCGGGGCGAGGAGAATATGGATTGGGCTCCTGAGGAGAGAGAGAAAGAGAGTGAGCCTTGCCCTATGGAGTTGACTGAACCGGAGAGCGCCCTGGAAGAGCCGATGGACTTTTCAGCTCTGGCTCAGCGAAAGCCAAGGAAGTAGCGGGGCCAAGCCGGGTCAAGCGGGAGGAGGTCAGGTAGGAGTATGACTGACCAAGAGGGTGGGACCCTAGGCTTTGAGCACGCGCAAAGCCATTACTGTGTGTTTTGAAACCCTGGCTAAACTGAGCTGTGTTTTTGAAAGCTTGGCTAGAACTGAACTGTGTTTTTGAAAGCCTGGCTAAACTGAGCTGTGTTTTGAAAGCTTGGCTAGAACTGAACTGTGTTTTGAAAGCCTGGCTAAACTGAGCTGTGTTTTGAAAGCTTGGCTAGAACTGAACTGTGTTTTTGAAAGCCTGGCTAAACTGAGCCGTGTTTTGAAGCTTGGCTAAAATTGAACTGTGTTTTGAAAGCCTAGCTGGACTGAGCTGTGTTTTTTTGAAGCTTGGCTAAAATTAAACTGTGTTTTGAAACCAGGGCTGAATTGCGCCGCGTGGTTTTTTTTTTTTCTTGTTACTGCTACTCTCCATGGGACCGGGAGAGAAAGCAGCGGTTAAAGCCTGCACCGTGTAACATGGTTTGTTGTTTTGGAGGCGCAATTGAGAGAAAGAGGGACGACCCTCCTATTCAATAAAAAGCTTCATTATTTTTGCTATACAGGAGTGTGGTTTTTTTTGGTTTTTTTTGTTTGGAAGAGCTGCAACCCCAGGAGAAAAGAGGATCCACTTTACAAATATATATATATATATATATATATATATATATATATATATATATATATATATATATATATATATATATAATGTTTAAAATAGCAAAGGAATCCATCAGGAATCACCTGTCATGAATTCTGATCACTGAGTTAGAGTTGTAAAGTAATCTGAGAATTAGATGTTTCTTTTTGGTCATGCTGCAGGGCACTTTCTATATTTGTCCAGCTAAAGATTTTTACTACTGTAATTGTCTATTGCTTATGTTTGACTAATTCTTGCTGTTCACCGCCTTGAGTGAATTCTTTCAAAAAGGCGATAAATAAATCCTAATAAATAAATAGATGAACCATAGCAGCACCCTCTTTCTTGTATTTCTGGAAACGGTATGTCACATTATATTATATTGTATCTGTAACTAGTTGATTGTTTCATTGTAAACAGCTTTAATGCTCTAGTATTAAGCAGGAAATACAATCAATAAATCAAATTCAAGTGTAAGGCACTGCCAAGCCAACCTTTTGTTTGTATATGAAGCCTACACAAAACTAACCCCCCCTGTTTACTAAGTTGCGTTGGTTTGCTAATGTCAACACTTTGAATGGGCTGTGTCGGCATTGCTGCACGGCTTAGTAAACAGGAGGGTTAAAATGACTTCTGCTACAAAGCACTATGAACTTATTACACAGTCGTTTCTGCCATTCAGCTGTGTGTGAAAGATCAGGGATGGTGCGTTTATTCCTCTCAGCAACCTCACTTTAAATTGCCAGGAATATAGTCACAAGGCACTTCTTCTGAAACCCACTTCTTTTATTTTATATTTTAATGATGGAGAAAATGCCTCAAACTTAAGTGCCAGGCACACAGGGGATATACCCACAACTTTTTCCTATCTTCATTACTAGCACTGGCAAAAAACTACATTAATTAAGTTATAAGTATTAAATAATCATGTGGGTTACACAGTAGAAAGTGACTTAAACTCAATGTGCACTAGAAATATTTTCACTTATCTGTAGTTCTTCCAAACACTATTCCAGGAACTCCAGAACTTTTCACCTCGTAGTACCTCTACATATGTACTTTTATAAAACTCAGTCCATGCTGCAGATTCTAACAAAACACCTGACAAGGATCCTTATTCCTGATTCAAAAACCTCTTCTTCCTCCCTTATTTTATTGTAATTCCTTCTAAATATTTTTTGATTTTTAAATTTTTCTAATAATGTCTTTTCTTATTCTTCAAAGATGTAGATACTGATTTTTATAACTTAAAAACGATGGACATAGCAAAAACTCAGCTTTCCAATTGGCTTTTTACTCCATTAGCTTTACTTCCTTGGCATGGCTCTTTTCTTACGGAGCCTCTCCGTTTCACATTTGTGCTTTGTCAGGAGCCGCCGAAATTTTTCTGCAAGTTACTCCATCTAGAAAACCGAAGTATTAGTTCAGCAATGTCATTGAATTGGTCCTATTGAAAAGTATATGTATAATAACTTACACTTTTTAGTACTTTCTCTCGTAGGTCTATATTCCTACTGCATTGAACCCTATTCACCTGAACTTTTAAAGATGCCGATTGCTAGGCATACGTAATTTCCGGTTTAGTAAATTCTGGTCTGATGAAATACATATCGGTCTTTTCATAGAAATATATAGAAAGGATTTCTAATCTTTATATCAAGTCCATCTGCTAAATAAATAGAATGCTTTCCAGTTGATTTGAATTCAAACGCGATATCCATTGTTGTTCCCTCCGCAACACTAATTTTCCTTTATCCTGTCCTGTCCAATATTTTGTCAATCATGAAACAGCGTAATTCTTCAAACTTATGTTGTTTTATTAGATAGTGGGCAACAATGGATGCTTCCTGTTTAGTATGTGTTAAACAAAATTTATGCTCATTCATTCTTATCTTAAGTACCAATATAGTTTGTGGCAAGGGCATTTAATTGCATAAACAACAAAAGTACTGTTACAATCAGTACAGTAACAGAGTTTGTAAATTTGTTTATCAATTGGATTAACAAACTATCCACCTTATAATTGAAAGAGAAAAACGCCTAGATTTCGACCCAAATTGGGAGATAGACATTTATCTCACAAAAACGAATAAATCGGTATAATGGAAAGCCGATTTTGGACGTTTTCAACTGCACTCCATCGCGGAAGCGTACAAAGTTGATGGGGGCGTGTCGGAGGCATGGCGAAGGCGGAACTGGGGCGTGGTTATCGGCTGAGGAGAGATGGACACCTTTCGCCGATAATGGAAAAAAAGTATGCGTTTGTAGCTAGAATTTAGGGCACTTTTCCTGGACCCTGTTTTTTCACGAATAAGGCCCCAAAAAGTGCCCTAAATGACCAGATTACCACCAGAGGGAATCGGGGATGACCTCCCCTGACTCCCCCAGTGGTCACTAACCCCCTCCCACCACAAAAAAATGATGTTTCACAACTTTTTATTTTCACCCTCAAATGTCATACCCACCTCCCTATAAATAAATACTGCTCAACTTCAATCCTATTTTACGATATATATATACTCCTAGCTTACTGAGTTCAAAATCACAAAAGTATATATATGTCTATATATAAGGATCTCTCAGACCGGCGTACCTTCCCTTAATAAGGCTAAAATGAGCCTAGCATATATTTCAGAAGGGGGTAACGCATTCGTCATTGATCCTCAGACATTTTTCGTATCTTTTTATATATACATAAAGTATTTTTCAATTTTTTTCTTTAGTACATAATTTTTCTCATTTCTTTAGTACTGAAATATATGCTAGGCTCATTTTAGCCTTATTAAGGGAAGGTACGCCGGTCTGAGAGATCCTTATATATAGACATATATATACTTTTGTGATTTTGAACTCAGTAAGCTAGGAGTATATATATATCGTAAAATAGGATTGAAGTTGAGCAGTATTTATTTATAGAATGTGAGCTCCCTTCAACATAAATAAATATTTGGGTGCGTATTAAGTATTTGATACCCACCTCCCTGGCAGCAGTATGCAGGTCCCTGGAGCAGTTGTTAGGGGGTGCAGTGGACTTCAGGCAGGTGGACCCAGGCCCATCCCCCCCTACCTGTTACAATTGTGCTGCTTAATGCTTAGTCGTCCAACCCCCCCAAACCCACTGTACCCACATGTAGGTGCCCCCCTTCATCCCTTAGGGCTATAGTAATGGTGTAGACTTGTGGACAGTGGGTTTTGAGGGGGATTTGGGGGGCTCAACACACAAGGGAAGGGTACTATGCACCTGGGAGCTCTTTTACCTTTTTTTTTGTTTTTGTAAAAGTGCCCCCTAGGGTGCCCGGTTGGTGTCCTGGCATGTGAGGGGGACCAGTGCACTACGACTCCTGGCCCCTCCCACGAACAAATGCCTTGGATTTATTCGTTTTTGAGCTGGGCGCTTTCATTTTCCATTATCACTGAAAAACAAAAACGCCCAGCTCACAAATTGTCGAATAAAACATGGACGTCTATTTTTGTCGAAAATACGGTTCGGTCCGCCCCTTCACGGACCCGTTCTCGGAGATAAACGCCCATGGAGATAGACGTTTTCGTTCAATTATGCCCCTCCACGTGATTTTTCTAGTAATATCACAGGTTTTACATTTACTGCATTTGAAATGTCCTCTCATTTCACTTGAATCCTTTATCTCGCCACTAGATCTTTTCAAAACATCCTGTAAATTAGGGCATCTAGAATAATCCACCTGCATATCTTGATCTTCAAACACAGGATGCACCTGCATTATTCGCCAATGTTTTTGAACGATGTTAATGGCTCTTCTGTGACTCTTTTATAAAAGTATTCATAGTAGTATCTGTAGTTTTCATTTTTCCTTGTAATAATAACTCATGATGGTTGTATTTAAAGGAAGATTTTAGTATATTTTTAAGATACCCTCTATGCTCTAATTTTCACATAAAATGCTTTGCATGTCGTTTGAATGTTTCTTTTTCTGTGCACACCCTTCTAAAATGTATAAATTGCGAGAAAGGCAAGTTGTTTTCAACGATCTTGAATGACTACTGTCAAAGTGCAATATGGTATTTCTATCTGTAGGTTTGGTACACACTCAGGCTCATTTTTGAAAGACAAGGACACCCATCTTTCGACACAAATCGGAAGATGGGCATCCTTATCACAGGGTCGCCCAAATCGGTATAATCGAAAGCTGATTTTGGGTGTCCCCAACTGCTTTCCATTGCAGGGACGACCAAAGTTCAAGGGGGCGTGTTGGACGTGTAGCGAAGGCAGGACTTGGGCGTGCCTAACACATGGACGTCCTCAACCCATAATGGAAAAAAAGGGCATCCCTGACGAGCACTTGGACGACTTTACCTGGTCCTGTTTTTTTTTACGACCAAGGCTCAACAAGGTGCCTGAACTGACCAGATGACCACTGGAGAGAATCGGGGATGACCTCCCCTTACTACTACTACTACTACTATTTAGCATTTCTATAGCGCTACAAGGCATACGCAGCGCTGTACAAACATAGAAGAAAGACAGTCCCTGCTCAAAGAGCTTACAATCTAATAGACAAAAAATAAATAAAGTAAGCAAATCAAATCAATTAATGTGAACGGGAAGGAAGAGAGGAGGGTAGGTGGAGGCGAGTGGTTACAAGTGGTTACGAGTCAAAAGCAATGTTAAAGAGGTGGGTTTTCAGTCTAGATTTAAAGGTGGCCAAGGATGGGGCAAGACGTAGGGGCTCAGGAAGTTTATTCCAGGCGTAGGGTGCAGCGAGATAGAAGGCGCGAAGTCTGGAGTTGGCAGTAGTGGAGAAGGGAACAGATAAGAAGGATTTATCCATGGAGCGGAGTGCACGGGAAGGGGTGTAGGGAAGGACGAGTGTGGAGAGATACTGGGGAGCAGCAGAGTGAATACATTTATAGGTTAGTAGAAGAAGTTTGAACAGGATGCGAAAACGGATAGGGAGCCAGTGAAGGGTCTTGAGGAGAGGGGTAGTATGAGTAAAGCGACCCTGGCGGAAGATGAGACGGGCAGCAGAGTTTTGAACCGACTGGAGAGGGGAGAGGTGACTAAGTGGGAGGCCAGCAAGAAGCAGATTGCAGTAGTCTAAACGAGAGGTGACAAGGGTGTGGATGAGGGTTTTGGTAGAGTGCTCGGAAAGAAAGGGGCGGATTTTACGGATGTTGTAAAGAAAGAAACGACAGGTCTTGGCGGTCTGCTGGATATGAGCAGAGAAGGAGAGAGAAGAGTCAAAGATGACCCCAAGATTTCGAGCTGAGGAGACAGGGAGAATGAGAGAGCCATCAACAGAAATAGAAAACGGGGGGAGTGGGGAGTGGGGAGGTGGTCACTAACCCCCTCCCAACCTCAAAAAAATCTTTAAAAATATTTTTTTCCAGTCTCAAATGTCATACTCAGGTCCATCACAGCAGTATGCAGGTCCCTGGAGCAGTTTTAGAGGGTGCAGTGCACTTCAGGCAGGCAAACCCAGGCCCATCTCTCCTACCTGTTACACTTGTGGTGGTAAATGTGAGCCCTCCAAAACCCACCAGAAACCCACTGTACCCACATCCAGGTGCCCCCCTTCACCTGTAAGGTCTATGGTAGTGGTGTATAGTTGTGGGTAGTGGGTTTGGGGGGGGGGGGGTTGGAGGGCTCAGCACACAAGGTAAGGGAGCTATGTACCTGGGAGCAATTTCTGAAGTCCACTGCAGTGCTCCCTAGGGTGCCTGGTTGGTGTCCTGGCATGTCAGGGGGACCAGTGCACTACGAATGCTGGCTCCTCCCATGACCAAAGGGCTTGCATTTGGTCGTTTCTGAGATGGGCATCCTTGGTTTCCATTATCGTCGAAAATCAGAAATGACCAAGTCTAGGGACAACCATCTCTAAGGACGACCTAAATTTCAGGATTTGGGCATCCCCGACCGTATTATGGAAACGAAAGATGGACATCCATCTTGTTTCGATATTACGGGTTTCCCCACCCCTCCATCAGGACGTTTTGCGAGGACATGTCCTCAGCAAAACTTGGGCGTCTCTTTTGATTATGCCCCTCACTGTTGTTCCACTGTTACGTCTAAAAAATATTAATGCCAAATCCTTCTTGTTGTTCTACTGTTATATCTAAAAAGTGTATCTTCTGTATGTAAACCTTACATTGGAATCCCTTGTATCCAACCACTTAAATAAATCTTGCAATTGGACTTCTTCACCCATCCATAAGAAAAATACATCATCTATATATCACCACCACTTACAGATGTATCTTCTCCATTGATGAGATTGTAGCCATTTTCTCTCAAAGTATAACATATATAGACATGGTACAGAGGGTGCAAAAGTTGCCCCCATTGCAACTTCTTTCTTTTGGGCAAACAATTGATTGTGAAAAAGGAAAAAAAATCTTGTAATGCAATTTTGGCTAAATCAAGTATGAAACTATTTGAAACTTCTTGTGGTCTTTCTCATAGTTCTAATGCCCAATGTAACACTTCTAAACATTGTGGGAGCGAGGAGGTTAAAGATATAATATCCATGGTGACCATCATACATGGAAATAAAGTATGAGGTGTTTCTGCCAATATGTTCAAAAAGTGGGTGGTATCTTTTATAAACAATTCACTAGTTTCCACTAATGGTTTAATAAATGAATCTACATGTTTGGATAATTGCTCAAATGACAGAAAGACACTATAAGGCATCCTGGAGGAGTTGTCGTTCTTATGTATTTTAGCAACACTGTAAATTTCTGGTATCACTGGATGTTAGATATTAAGAAACTGAATTCATGTTTAGTTAGGTAACCCTCATTATTTGTAAGAAATTTTATCTATTTGTTCTGTGGGGCCTACATCCAATTTTACATATGTTTCCATATCTGATAATTGTCGTTGGACTTCCATGTTGTATTTGTGTGTCCATCACTACAATAGCTTCTCCTTTGTCAGCTCTTGTTATATTTTTGTCATCTTTTAACTTCTTCAGAGCCAACTTCTCTTCTGGAGATTTTGTTGATATCTCCAACTCCCTTTCTGTTGTGTTGTCTCTTGTACTTCCAGTTTCTTGAAAGTAGCCAATATTGGATCTAATCTTTCCGGAGGTATCCAAGTTGATTCTTCATTTTAGATGTATCTAATTGTATCTCTTAACTGAAAAGAAAATTTTTAAAGATAGCGATTGTATGAATATTTTAAAATTAACTTGAAACTGGAAAAAATCAAATGGAATGCTAAGAACAAAGGATACGCCTTTTGTCAAAAGTTGTAATTCTGGTTCTGTTCGTTGTTTTTTTGATAAATTAATGACTAAGGGCCTTGTTTACTAAGTTGCACTAGTGAGTTTAGCATGCACTAAACACTAGAGACACCCATAGGAATATATGGGTGCCTTTAGCGTTTAGCATGCGCTAAAAACGCTAGCCTGCCCTTAGCACTGCTTAGTAAACAGGGCTCTTAGAGGGGCATTTTCGAAAGGGACGCAAAGTTTCAATTTGGACGTCCTTGCAAAAGTTTAAATTTCGCCGTCCCTAGATTTGGACGTCCCTAGACATGGATGTTTCTGATTTTTGGGTTGTACATGAGGAATTGTAATGTTGAATAAATAAGTGTGTGTTTGTATCCCTAGTTATGCATTCAAAGTTTATATAATTTGTTTATAGAATTCTTTGAAGAAAGTCAGTTAATCATTTAACTTATTAGTGAAACGTAACCACAGAGGCATAGTATGGTCACATTTCTAATAGGGTAATACTAGGGCCCAGCTAAAGAGCAGGTTACTTTGAGTTAGTCTTCACTAGATCAAACTTGCTTTCCTTGTGCCATCACCATAGAATTCAGTTATATCATGTGAGCAAGTACATAGACATGTCTGAAACATTTGACAAAGTTGAGATTAGCATATATACCAACTGGGATTTAAAAGTCTGTCTTTAGTGATGTCGCATGTTCAGGAATTGTAGCCATAAGTATAGACAGTTATTCAAATATTATCACATGCACACACCAGAACTGGCATCCATACACACAGTACACAACAACAACTTCTACAGAGTACATCCAAAACTTATTTTTTATTTTCTCATTTCCATCTTCCAAAATTTTAGACAGCAGATGTACAGATCAGCAGAACCCAAAGCAGTCCAAAACAAGTAAAGTCAGAAACAAGAGTTTATACCTAATTGTTCAACCGCCCTTAGGAGTCACCTTTGGGTTTAAGAAGCAAAATCCTGCGCATGTAAGGACTGAATAAACAATTTACAACAAAGTTTAAAGCAAATGTCCTTCCTATGCATTCAGCTTCTCCTATATAAGCACACAACTATGGAACAGATTGCCAAAAGCAGTGAAAACGATCTACGACCATTTAAACTTCAGGAAATCATTGAAAACCTACCTGTTCAATAGGGCATATCCTACTGACCCAATATAGATGTCTACACTCTGCATCACAGCAAACCCAATGATCGTACTGGACTTTATTTAACCTTCCCTCCCTATGACCCCCCATTATGTCTGAATCAAATGCACTTTTACTCGACCACAATATCACCTTGTATTTTTTTTTCTCTACCGGTCATGGCAAACGCCTTATGGTACTATGTAAGCCACATTGAGCCTGCAAATAGGTGGGAAAATGTGGGATACAAATGCAAAAAACAAACAAACAAATAAATAAATAAATGTGTAATGCTTAGTAGCAATAATGAAACAATGATGGATTTTCAGTAGTGAGCAGCCTGAGCCAACAGATTTATTTCCACTGAACAGAATTAACTTTGTATAAACTTGGCGACTAATACTGTGCTGAACTGGACAATGTTGGCACATTTAGACTGACTGGACATAACTTCTGCATAAAGGACACCCTCCCCTCATTATTCCATACCTCTCTCTGATAGTAATAAAAAAAGGCAAGTGCATTTTTATAATATACCACTGCAATCCACAAAACAAAAGAGCAAATTCCCACATACCCTCTTTTTCTTTTAATGTAGGCACAGGAAAAAAAAAGATTAAATGCTCCCAGGTTTCAACCTAATTAATGTTTTTCTTTTTTTAATTATACTTTTAAATAGTAAGTCTGATTGTCAAGTGCCTGAAAACGTTTCTGCATACATGATTAGCTCTCTGCTTGCTGGAGAGAACAAGGGGGGAGCCCACCGTCTCTGAAATGCACCCAGGTGGCCATGTAAAAGGAACCGAAAATATTTACAGAAACAAAAAAAGCATAAACCAAGCCCCCATGCCAGCAGTCGGAAAGCCAGTGGAACTGTTGGGTTGTTCACTCAGCAGTGGGTGGTGGTTCTGTGCTTCCTATCTGATTCCCTTCTCCATGTCTTTCTCCTGCCTGCAGATCTGCAAGTAACATGGGGGGGGGGGGGGGGGGGAGAAGGGTTGATAGCTTCTGCAAACAGAAACAACCAGTGCCGCGGAAGCGGAACCCTTTACCAGTTCCAATCCAACTCCATCCCCCCCCCCACACACACACATGAGCCAGCCAGAAGAGACGGTCCCTTACACCACTACAGCCAGCAGTCAGAAGAAAAACAGCTCACACAGCCGAGGCCAAGAGCTGAACAGCCTGCACCACAGACCGCGCCTGAGCTGAAGAGGATCCTGGGCCCTGGCCCCGCAATGCTACCTGCACTCCTTGAAGCCAGGAGAAGAAGAACGTTGTCGAGTGAGCTCAGCCGCAGCCGCCATTGCTGTAAGTTACCACAACGGCCGCTGCAGCTGAGCTCTCTTGACGACTTTCTCTTCCTGGCTTCAAGCAGTGCAGCCAGCACTGTGGGGGCAGGAGACGGGAGTGTACGGGCGCTGGCCAGCAGCAGTAGTCTGTTCACTTCTTCGTGCACTGTTAGAGCAAGCACAGCAGGCGACGACGATGACAATTACTGCGTGTAAGTGGGAAGGTGGCGGCGCATGCGTATAGGTGCTGTTTTTTTGACAAATCTATTTGGGGGAGCAACCGCTCCCCCTGCGCCCCCCCTAGCTATGCCACTACCCCAATATGGAAAGAGTGAGTGCCAAATAGACCTGGATCCTCTCCCACACCAATCAGACTTTTGCACAAGACAGCTGCAAAGTGGTATTTTGTCAAGGCCGATCTGTCCGCAATCACTAGTAAGGAGCAAGGGACAAGGGGACGCACCACTAGAAACTCGCACAACAAGGACACAGAACAGGCAATAACACCAGGTATTTGTTTTAACACAATGTCTCACCCTGCGCCTCTCTGATCAGTCTTAGAGTGCAATAGTCTAATGCGCAAAACATCACCCTGAATATTCACATGTTCCATCAAAAGTCCACCCGGAACAGCAACCATCCTAGCACTGCCCAAAAGCTCACCCAACCAAAAGGCCCCATAGAAGGCCAGCGTAAATGCAACCATGAAGATGCTCATCCCATATGCTGAATAGGCCATTCGAGGGGCAGCATTGCAAAAGGCGCATCAGTAAATCATGAGTGATCGGGCGACGTGCATCCAGCATGGGGGGGAGGGGGAGAGGATTGACCCCAACCCTTCAAAGAGCATCAAACCAAAAAACTGACAGCGGCTGACCCCAGCCAAATGCTTTGCTGAAAAAGGAAAAGCCCGCCAAATGATGAGACAGTGCTCCGAGAACAGCTGAGCACTTTGGCATGTGCATACAGGCAACCAGCAGCTCAGCAGATGCCACCTTGGAATCTCAGCCTTCACTCCTTAGACAACTTGCCACCCTGTCACAACTGGAGAGATAAGCAGACCAAGTAGTTGGTGCCATCGAAGCTCTCAAGATCTCCCACACTTCAGGTTGCCTAGCTGCCAGAGATGGACCAGCATTGGCAGATCATCCTTGTCTGCTTCCAGAGAGAGGGCACGAAAAGCCTGAAATTGAATGCGAGAAAGGGTATCAGCGAATCTATCGTTAACCTGATTCACGTTCCAAGTCCGCAGGTGCATATTCAGCCTGAGATACTGGAGGACCAATTCTCTGATCAAAGAGTTCACCAGCAAACATCTAGCCACTTGCTTATTAACCTCCTATATTACTCCACGGTTCTCACACCACACCAAAATATTTTTATTCTGGAGTCTATCGGGCCACAGCTCACAAGAAAACACCAATGGGAAAAGCTCTAAAAAGGTGATATTCTTTGTTAAACCAGATGCTTTCCAGTGGTCCGGCCAGGGGACCGCACACCAAGATCCTGCACAATACACTCCAAAACCCAAGTCCCCTGCTGTAAACAGTTCTAAGTCTACAATGGACACCTCTGTACTCCAAAATGCTAAGGTCCCATTGAAAGATGACAAAAACTCCAACCATAAGTACATAAGTAATGCCATACTGGGAAAAGACCAAGGGTCCATCGAGCCCAGCATCCTGTCCACGACAGCGGCCAATCCAGACCAAGGGCACCTGGCAAGCTTCCCAAATGTACAAACATTCTATACATGTTATTCCTGGAATTTTGGATTTTTCCAAGTCCGTTTAGTAGAGGTTTATGGACTTGTCCTTTAGGAAACCGTCCAACCCCTTTTTAAACTCTGCTAAGCTAACCGCCTTCACCACTTTCTCCGGCAACGAATTCCAGAGTTTAATTACACGTTGGGTGAAGAAACATTTTCTCCGATTTGTTTTAAATTTACTACACTGTAGTTTCATCGCATGCCCCCTAGTCCTAGTATTTTTGGAAAGCGTGAACAGACGCTTCACATCCACCTGTTCCATTCCACTCATTATTTTATATACCTCTATCATGTCTCCCCTCAGCCGTCTCTTCTCCAAGCTGAATAGCCCTAGCCTCCTTAGTCTTTCTTCATAGGGAAGTCGTCCCATCCCCGCTATCATTTTAGTTGCCCTTCGCTGCACCTTTTCCAATTCTACTATATCTTTCTTGAGATGCGGCGACCAGAATTGAACACAATACTCAAGGTGCGGTTGCACCATGGAGCGATACAACGGCATTATAACATCCTCACACCTGTTTTCCATACCTTTCCTAATAATACCCAACATTCTATTTGCTTTCTTAGCCGCAGCAGCACACTGAGCAGAAGGTTTCAGTGTGTTATCGACGACGACACCCAGATCCCTTTCTTGGTCCGTAACTCCTAACGTGGAACCTTGCATGACGTAGCTATAATTCGGGTTCTTTTTTCCCACATGCATTACCTTGCACTTGCTCACATTAAACATCATCTGCCATTTAGCCGCCCAGTCTCCCAGTCTCCCAGTCTCGTAAGGTCCTCTTGTAATTTTTCACAATCCTGTCACGATTTAACGACTTTGAATAACTTTGTGTCATCAGCAAATTTAATTACCTCGCTAGTTACTCCCATCTCTAAATCATTTATAAATATATTAAAAAGCAGCGGTCCTAGCACGGACCCCTGAGGAACCCCACTAACTACCCTTCTCCATTGTGAATACTGCCCATTTAACCCCACTCTCTGTTTTCTATCCTTCAACCAGTTTTTAATCCACAATAGGACATTTCCTCCTATCCCATGACCCTCCAATTTCCTCTGTAGCCTTTCATGAGGTACCTTGTCAAACGCCTTTTGAAAATCCAGATACATAATATCAACCGACTCCCCTTTGTCCACATGTTTGTTCACTCCTTCAAAGAATTGAAGTAAATTGGTCAGGCAAGATTTCCCCACACAAAAGCCGTGCTGACTTGGTCTCAGTAATCCATGTCCTTGGATGTGCTCTGTAATTTTGTTTTTAATAATAGCCTCTACCATTTTCCCTGGCACCGAAGTCAGACTCACCGGTCTATAATTTCCCGGCTCTCCCCAGGAGCCTTTTTTAAAAATGGGCGTTACATTGGCCACCCTCCAATCTTCCGGTACCACGCTCGATTTTAAGGATAAGTTGCATATCACTAGCAGTAGCTCCACAAGCTCGTTTTTCAGTTCTATCAGTACTCTAGGATGAATACCATCCGGTCCAGGAGATTTGCTACTCTTCAGTTTGCCAAACTGCCCCATTACGCGCTCTAGGTTTACCGTGAAGTCAGTAAGTTTCTCCGACTCGTCCGCTTGAAATACCATTTCCGACACCGGTATCCCACCCAAATCTTCCTCGGTGAAGACCGAAGCAAAGAATTCATTCAGTCTCTCCGCTATGTCTTGATCGCCCCTTTTACCCCTCGGTCATCCAGCGGCCCAACCGATTCTTTTGCCGGCTTCCTGCTTTTAATATACCGAAAAACATTTTTACTATGTTTTTTTGCCTCTAATGCTATCTTTTTTTCGTACTCCCTCTTGGCCTTCTTAATCTGCGCCTTGCATTTGCTTTGACACTCCTTATGCTGTTTCTTGTTATTTTCAGACATTTTCTGAAGGCGTTTCTTTTAGCCCTAATAGCTTCCTTCACCTCACTTTTCAACCAGGCCGGGTGTCTTTTGGACTTCCGTCTTACTTTTCTAATTCGCGGAATATGTATGGCCTGGGCCTCCAGGATGGTATTTTTGAACAGTGTCCACACCTGTTGTACAGTTTTTACTCTCAGTTGCCCCCCTAAGTTTTTTTTTTTACCGTTCTTCTCATTTTATCATAGTCTCCTTTTTTAAAGTTAAACGCTAACGTATTTGACTTTCTGTGTACAGTTACTTCAAGGTCGATGTCAAAACTGATCATATTATGGTCACTGTTATCAAGCGGCCCCAGTACCATAACGTCCCTCACCAGATCATGCGCTCCACTAAGGACCAAGTCTAGAATTTTTCCTTCTCTCGTCGGCTCCTGCACCAGTTGCTCCATAAAGCTGTCCTTGATTTAATCAAGGAATTGTATCTCTGTAGCGTGTCCCGATGTTACATTTACCCAGTCTATATTTGGATAATTGAAGTCAGCCATTATTATCACATTGCCCATTTTGTTCGCGTCTCTGATTTCTTTTATCATTTCTGTGTCTACCTGCTCATCCTGGCGAGGCGGACGGTAGTACACTCCTATCACCATTTTTTTTCCTTTTATACATGGAATTTCAACCCACAATGATTCGAAGGTGTGATTTGTGTCCTGCTGAATTTGTAATCTATCTGAGTCAAGGCTCTCGTTAATATACAATGCTACCCCTCCACCAGTCCGGTCCACCCTATCATTACGATATACTTTGTACCCCGGTATGACAGTGTCCCACTGGTTATCCTCCTTCCCCCAGGTCTCAGTAATGCCTATTATATCCAATTTTTCATTTAGTGCAATATATTCCAACTCTCCCATCTTATTTCTTAGACTCCTAGCATTTGCATATAGACATTTCAGAGTATGTTTGTTGTTCTTATTTGCATGATGCCTAGTACCTGACACTATTGATTTGACATCTTTTGTCTGATCTTTAGTTGTATTTAAGGGCACCTGGCCTACCACGGTCTGTTGTGCAACCTCACTATCCAGAAACCTTATCTTCCCTGTTTGTGAGGTATCTTTGCAAGATACCTTTTCCCGAACCATGCGCTTTTGAGCGACTGTCGGCCTTCCCCCCATTTCTAGTTTAAACCAGATCCAAAGATCTTGTCGAACTCCAGCAGATAGATGAACATAATGATGCGGTTTTTGCACCCTCGACGTTGCAAAGGCCAAATACCTAGAAAAGGCACGGCTCATTGAAATGTCCCGACAAGCAAAACTGAGGCTCCCAAGAAGCGACTGGGCTAAACATAAGGGGGTTTGCAGGCCAGCAGCACAGACAAGATTTGGGTTTCCAGCTGCAAGACCTTCTCTTGAGGCAAATGGGTGAGCATCGATCTCAATGTCCAAGAAGGTTAAGACAGAGACAGGGCCCTCTGTCTTATCTGAGGCCAAAGGGTTGCCAAACGCTCTGGAGACAGACATAAACTCACTCAATAAACAGCTGAAATTGACACCATCCAATGCCCCAATGAAAAGAAAATCATCTAAAAAGTGCACCAGACCCATCCTCTGGGCAGTCACCCAATGCACAAAAGAGCTGAAACGCTCAAAATTGGCACAAGAGATAGAACAGCCCATTGGCATACACCTGCCAAAATTAACGGACCCCTCCACCTGGAACCCCAGAAATGAAAAGGAAGAAGGGTGGACAGGCAGCAGCCAAAAAGACAAACTCAATATCTACTTTCGCCAATTTCGCCCCATGTCGCATTGGCGTACAAGATGCACTGCATAATTGAAGGATGTGTACTGCACCGTGCAAAGTTCTTTGGGGATACCCACATTCACAGAGCAACCGATTGGATGAGATAGATTGTGTATCAGTTTGAATTTTCCTGGCACCTTTTTTGGGATGACCACCAAAGGAGAAAGCATCAGAACCGAAAAGGCCGGTAATCAAATGGGCCAGTAATCCTGCCCAACGAAATGTCCTCTGACAGCTTCCTCATCACTACCCCTCGCAGCTGAGTGGTAGACACTGAGTTGTGCACCCTATTATGGACCAGCTGATCCTGGAACAGAACCACAAACCCCTCCCTGAATTCCATCTCAAGTATCTTCGCCGCTTCCCTATTGGGGTAATGATTTAGCCATGGCAGCATAACATCGACCCACACCAGTGTAGGGGCCTGGAGAAACCAGTCACGGCTTACCGGTGAATGGGGCACTACCAGCTCCCTTAAGGCATTTGACTGCGGGATGTCCTTGCCTGCAGGAGGAGCAGACGTGTCTAAACTTGCAATTTGGAAAGGGGCAGGACAACCTGTTGAACCTCCAGCAGACCTCTAAGGAAGAGACAGATCCCGACCCAGGGTATTACCGACATGACCTGAGGGATGAAAGGAATGCGAAGCCGCCTGAGGGGTGAGCCCTGCCTTACCCTCCCCCGCCACCCCTGCAGAAGATGACCACGGATCCATGTGTATCAACCATCGGTTAATATCTTGCATCCCCCAAGACATATGGAGGCTCTCCTCCATCTTGTCCCGAAACACCTCATCGTAGTTTAGCCATGACCACCCCCTATACCTTTGAAAAGCATCCAGCACCTTATCTGCATAAGCCAACAGTAGGCCATACTGCTCCGAGTCTCTGCACCCCCAGATGCTGGCCAAAAGCATAAAAGACCGTGTCCATTTAACCACATTTTTGGGCACCCTCCTCTCCTGAAGACCCTCTCTGTATTTCTTAGCCTTCTTCTTACCCTTCCTATGCCCTCAGCCCTCCACCAACTGCACCAAGTCAATACATTTTCACTTCCTGATCTTTCGACGCAGTGTGCACAGGACCTGCTCCCATAATTCTGAAAGGGCTACCAATGCAGGCGGGCCCCTGGCCATATCCCCCTCCGCCGACACCATCCCTGAAAGCAAGAATAAGACCACAGAAGGAGAGGAGGAAGAGGAAGAGGAAGAGGCAGAAAAAGATGAGGAAGAGCTTGAAGAAAAGGAAGAATCCCTACGCTTCTTTCCCTTTCCCCTCTTTTTTCACCTAGCACCCCGCTCCTGAGTAGTAGGATGAGAAGATCTCTGTTATCCGATCCTGAAGTTCCAGCTCCTGCCATAGAAGTCCCCAAGACTGCAGCAGGGCCTTCACTGGACGATCTCCCTGGATGTTCCGCAGCTGCAACCGCAGTAGGGGCCACAGCCCAAAAAGACCTGGGCCAGACAGGCTGCTTGTACAGGCTGTTGAAGGCCTGGGGTTCACCTCCGCAGATTGCAATGCCAATCCTCTAGTTGCACCAGGCACTGTCACAGCCTGCTCCCCAGATTCTGGAACCTGCACAGACACAACAGGAGCAGCGGCAGGACCAGTCCAAATGCCTCCCACCCCCACCCCCACTCCTAGTGATGTCACCCCCCCCAACAGAGGATCCAAAGAACGGCAGACCCCCTAATGACTGGGGGGGGGGGGATAAACCAACCCAAGGGCTAGCTAGCTGGGGAAGGGAGGGAGGGGTACCCATGGGGACCAATAGTAGGGATGCCAGGGGACCACTGGAAAATGACCTAAACCAGCAGGGGTCTCACCATCCAGAGAACTAGGAGGGATACTCCCTGAGGACCCTGCATTATAATTAGATGAAGCAGGCAATTGAGGGGCAAAAGCGCAAATTTGAACTTCCCTCCTCCTGTTCCTTGGTGGAAATCGATCTCACGATGTTAGAGAGACAGCCACTGTAGCAGAACCCTCGACTGGCTACAACAGTAATGATACAGCAGAATCAGCAGGAAGAGGAAGAGAGGCCACAGACCCAGCAGATAACTCCCCCACTAAGAACCACCCACCCTGGGACGGCAACCAAGCAGACTCATTGCCAACAGAAGAGGTAGGAGACCCAGTAGCAATCCCTTCCAACCTAGGACTTTTTCGCTATCCCCACTGTCTGCTTCTTGGCCATGGCAGGGGAAACCTTTATGCGGCGCGTCCTGCCAGCCCCCAGTGCAGCGTCCACCACTATGGCCGTCCGAGTGGTCTCCTTAGACCGGCAGGGTAAGGAAAGTGAGGTCGCTTGAAATGAAGGGTTACCCACCTGCTTGGGACTCCCCTAGTCATCAAGGGAGTCGTTTGCGCAGAGAGAGATTTCCTCCTGCACAGAATCCTCAATGGTAGCCTCCGGACCTGATTCCATACCAAAAGCTGCATCTGAGGAGCAGGAATGCCCTGATCCCTTGGAGGGGGTGAGCATTTAAGGGGGCACTCATAGCCCACCTCGACATGCCCTCCCAGCCAATCCCATAACCGGCGGGTTCCCAGGCGAACCACTTTCTTTTAAATGTGCTAATAGCAGCCGCCCAGGACCCGCTGGACCCCCCCCCCCCCCCCAACAATTATCTTCCAAGCAAGCCCAGAGCAAAAAGGTCCAGCCCTCGGTTAATCTGGGCCTGTCGAGACAAGCTCTCGGGCTTGACTTTTCACGATATACCATGAGTAATGATAATATCAAAGCAGTTCACATTAAAATCATGAATAGAAGGGGGAGGAGGGGAAACGACATAAGGAGGCCTAAGGTACAATCATAATGTAAAATAAATTGAAAGATTACCAAATATCTGTAGTAAAGGGAATAAAGAGGAGGGGGCTAAAATCAATTCTCCTAACACAATACAGAGGGAGATAGTGAGAGGAGTATAGGAATGTGAAAGGAAGGGGTTGTTAGGCCCAGCCCATGTTTGTATTCATTGTCTTTCGCTTACCAGGTGGCCAAGGTTTGGAATAGTCTACCTAACGAGTTGGTGGCCAAGGTTTGGAATAGTCTACCTAACGAGTTGCAAGTGATGACTAACTATATGATATTTCAGAACAGTTTGAAGACCATGGGGTGCTTTTACTAAGGTGCGCTACAAGATTTAACGTGCGCTGATTAGCATGCGTTAAATGATAAGATGTCCATAGGAATATAATGGGCATCTTATCATTTAGCGCACGCTAATCATTAGTGCACCTTAGTAAAAGGACCTCTATATTATTTTAAAAATATATAGTCAGATAAATGGATTAGTAGTACTTTAGTTTTTATTATTTTTATGTGATTCCTAGGATTTTCTACTTTTCTGATATTTGCACAGAGCTATAAAAGGTATTTGCAGAATACAAGAAATTGTATTGTATTCTACTGTATCACTTAAAACAGACCAGTTTGTGGGCTTTCAGAACTGGATCGTGGTACATGGAATGTACAGTGTAATGAAAAAAATATCAGAAAAATAGTTAGTGTGTTACACCAGAGATTCCCAACAAGGGGTACATGAACCACTAATAGGGGGTACGCAGCTTTGCAGGTCTTCCACCCTCCTTCTTTCCTTCTCCTCCCGAATGAACAGCTCTCTCTTCCCCGGTCTGTTTTCACTTGCCTGGAATGCTGCCGGTAGCGCAGTGATTCAGCCGGGCCTTCCTAGACCACACCCACCTTTGATGATACAATTTCCTCTTTCCTCAGAGGCAGGCCACGGCCTAGCGAAAACTGAAGACCTAGAGGCAGGCTGGCCGACTGAAACGTTGTGCTGCCACTACTGGCAGAGTTCCAGGCAAGTGAAGACAGAGCGTGGGAGGGACAGAAAGGGAGAGGAGCTGCAGAAAGGATAAGCTACTGCTAGAAAAAGGGAGAGAAGCTGCTGCTGTTTGGGGTTGGGGGGTCAAAATGGAAATGAGCATCTGCTGGTTAGAAAGGGTGAAAAGGGAGATGAGCTGCTGCTGGTTGGGGTTGGGTGAGTCGGAGATGAGCTGCTGCTGGTTTTGGGTTCAAAAGGGAGATGAGTTGCTGCAGATTGGGGGGGGGGGGATCAAAAGGGAGATGAACTGCTGGTGGTTGGGGAGGTTAAAAGGGAGAGGAGCTGCTACTGGTGGTTGGGGAGGATGCAGAAAGGGAGAGCTGCTGTTGGTTCCTGGAGGTGTGTGAGAGGAAGAAATGCTGGAGCTGGAGGGGTGAGAGGAAGAGAGGTGCTGCTGGATGGGGGGAGGACCTGGGTGGGGGAGATGAGGGGAAGAGATGCTTCTGGACCTAGGTGGGGGGGGGGGTTGGGGTTTGAGAGGGAGAGGTGCTTCTGGACCTGGAGGAGTTGAGAGGGGGAGGTGCTTCTGGACCTGGGGAGGGTTGAGAGGGGGAGGTACTTCTGGACTGGGGCAGGGGAGGGAGGAGAGACAGGTGCTGCTGGACTCAGAGTGGGAGAGGAAAAGGTGCTGCTGGACTGTGGGAGAGGGAGAGAGACTGAATTGGGGGAAGAGGGGGAGAGACACTGGACTCAGGGAGGGAGAGGTGCATACTGCAGGGGGAGGGCAAGGAATAGAGAGGGAGAGAGAGATACTAGCCATAGGCTGGGGGATGTGGGTGGGAAAAGAAGAGAGATGTGAGAGAAAGATACACAGAGAAGAGATATTGGGCATGCAGGGAGCATAGGGACAGAGACATAGAGGGGAGATGCTGGATAGAGACGGAATAGGAAAACACAGAGGGGCAATACTGATCACAGAGAGAGGGATAGGGACCCAGAGAGCAGATGCTGAATATAGGGAGAGCAAGGGACTAGGACACAGAGGTTAGATGCTTCACAGGATAGATAGGGACAAAGAAGGAAGATGGATGGTGGACATGGAAAGAGAAGATATATCAAATGGACAGGAGACCCTGGAAAGGCAGGAAAAAGGAGAAAAGCAGGAGAGATACGGACCAAATCAAATGGAAAAATAAAATGCTCAGACTACAAAGGTAGAAAAAAAATTATTTTGAATTTATCAATTGGGAAATATGCATCTTTGATATTTTGCATTTCCATTTCTCTAGTATTGTTGTATATGCAGAAGCTGACTCCTTGAGGTTTCCAGTTCAGTTTTTTTGCCTTCATATCTCAGTTACTGATCTGTGGTCCCTTGCTTCATATACGTTGAGGGTCTGTCTGTCTTGCATATGCGACAGGGGTGTGCTCTTCTGCTAGCATGTAGTGTCTGTGTAGAGATCTTGTAGCAGTCCCATGTGTTCTTTCTCACTAGGTCGTCTTTTAGTGTTTTAGGACCTAGTGTAATATTTACAATGCTATTTTTTTCACGCATAACGCTTTACTCGTTGAGTCCTGGGAGTTAGTGCTGTTATGGTATGGTAATGTTCCAACTCAATTTTTGCACAAGTTTGTGCATAGTGTTTTGTAGTGGAAGGATTGTGTATTGGCCTTACTGAGGTGGAATCAAAACTTTAATATAGTTTAGTTGTCATTACATCAGACTTCAGATATTTTAGATATTTTACAGTAACTGATATGTGTTGAGGTGCAAGAAGAGCCTATTAATCTTGTAACTCTAAATCTCATGAGACTGCAAAATCAACAAGCTCTCAGAGAGAGAGAGAGAGAGAGAGAGAGAGAGAGAGAGATTCCAATCTGCTTTTATTCAATTGCTGCCTGTGGCCACTCTGGGACTTTCCCTCTGCTGCCCTGAAACCCTGCAAAATGAGGACCTGGGAAATATTATGTTGTTGGCAGATGCAGTAAAGGGAATACTCGCAGCTAACAAAAATGACTCTTAGAGAACTTCTTCCTTTTGCTTCAAAGTACTTATGTCTCTTATCTAATAGTTTTCAAACGTAAAATGACATGACTACTTCTGTCCAGAAATCAGTACACTGAAACCGAGATTCAGAATTCTTATTTCATCTCAAAAGCCCAGATCTCCCAATAAAACTGTAAAAGCAAACATGTAGGCCTATATTTCACTACGTTTTAAGACGGTTCACACTTTCATTTTAATTAGCTGTGGTTGCATTCCTTGAATGTTCTGAAGACAGTTTCTTCTTCTGTGTCCCGCAGACGGGAGGAGCCTGCGAGCCAGCAGCCAATGCCTCAGCAGCCAATGCCTCAAGGCTGCAGAGACGAGACAGTGCCTGCCGGTGCTGCGCTTTTTTTTTTTTTTAACATTTCTCGTCCTTAGCGCTGTTAGCGCTTCTTCTTTTTTGTAGCGCCGGCCCTGCTGCTCAACAGGAAAAGCAGCAGTGGCCGGCAATGGGGGCTGGCGCTGGCATGCAGGGCGGGCCTCGTCGAAGAAAAGAGGGAAAACATGGAAGGATGGGGAGAAAAAGAGGGAAAACAGATGGAAAGATGGGGAGAAAGAGGGAAAACATGGAAGGATGGGGAGAAAAGAGGGAAAACAGATGGAAGGATGGCAGAGAATGAGGGAAAACATGGAAGGATGGGGAGAAAGAGGGAAACATGGAAGGATGGGGAGAATGAGGGAAAACATGGAAGGATGGGGAGAAAGAGGGAAAACTTGGAAGGATGGGGAGAAAAGAGGGAAAACAGATGGAAGGATGGCAGAGAATGAGGGAAAACATGGAAGGATGGGGAGAAAGAGGGAAAACTTGGAAGGATGGGGAGAAAAGAGGGAAAACAGATGGAAGGATGGCAGAGAATGAGGGAAAACATGGAAGGATGGGGAGAAAGAGGGAAAACATGGAAGGATGGGGAGAAAAGATAGAAAACAGATGGAAGGATGGGGAGAGAAAGAGGGAAAACGGATGGATGGGGAGAGAGACTCTGGATGGAAGGATGGGGAGAGAAAGGGGAGAGACTGGAAGGATGCAGAGAAAGGTGAGAGACTGGAAGGATGTGGAGAGAGAAGGGACACTGAACAGAAAAGGGTAGAGTGATACAGAGACACTGGTTAGAAAGAGGGAGAGAGACATTAGATGGAAGGATCAGGAGAGAGGATAGATGGATGGAAGGATGGGGAGAGAAAGAGAGAAGACGCTGGATGGAAGGGTAGGGAGAAAGAGGTGACACTGGACGGAAGGATGCAGAAAGAAAGAGGGGAGACTACTGGAAGGATGGGGAGAGAGAGGGGAGACTGGAAGGATGGGGAGAGAAAGAAGAGAGCTGCTGGATGGAAAAGGAGAGTAGTGAAAGACTGGAGAATAAGAGGAAGGGGCATGGGGAGAACAAGGATGAGAAAAAGATGAAAAGCCATAAGTAGATGAAGGAAATTAAAGAATGGATAGTAAGAATGAATTAAATCAGGACAGAGAGAGAGAGGCAGAAAAATATTGAAGAAAGCAAAGAAAAAGGAGAGAAAAATGACAAATGGCCAGGAAACCGTGGCAGAAGAGTTAAGCGAAAACGAAGGAAAGCAGAATCTAGAGACTGGGAGCGACACAATGAGAAAAAGTAAATGGCCATACAAGAAAGGTAAAGAAAATAATTTTATTTTTAATTTAGGATAAAGTAATATGGTACCTGTGTTAATGAAGTTTCAGAGACCAATACTTCCTTCCTTAGGTCAGGCGAGGATACCGTAACAGCATTATACTGACCTGAGGCAGGAGGTTTTGGCCTCTGAAAGCTCACTGAAAAGGGTGTTAGGCTATTAAATAAATTTTCTGAAATCTGATGCACTGAAAAGCAGCACTTTACCCTGTGTGACAAATGCATCTGATTAACGTGACTAAATTTTGCTGGGGGAGGGGGGTAGAGAGAAAAGTTTGTGCCCACCCACTTTGGGTTCAGGCCCATCCAAAATTGGCAGTCTGGCTACGCCACTGGTGCATGCTAATGGTTAGCTCACGCTGATCTATTAGTGCACCTTAGTAAAAGGACTCCTAAGTTAATAATGATAACATTGTTTAGAATTGCCAGTGTATGGTGATAATAAAAAGCAGACAGATTTTTAGTCAGTTTTATTGTTGTTTTTAAATTCTCTATAGACAACTTCTCCCCTTATTGCCTGCATCTGGGGTGGACTGTTAGCTTCTGGGTTGCAGCACTAGTTGTCAAGCTGCCCCCTCCTTCCCCCACAATCCGATCCCTCTCCCCTCCCAGCTTGCTGGTATTTAAGGGCTGACTGAGGAACTCCTGCCCACTACCACCATAGCCCCCTGAATGCCCCTCCATGCCTACACTTAATTATCTTATGGTCCAGTGGGGTCCTATGGGCAGAAATGATGGCCACTCGCTCCTATCTGTTGCAGCAGCCATTTTACACTGGCTGCCACAATGAACAGGAATGAGTGGGCATCGCTCCTGCCCATAGGATGCCCCTGGACCAAAAGGTATTTACAAGTCAGCTCGGAGGTCTGTCGGGGATGGATTTCAGTCAGTCCTTAAATATCAGCGGGGTGGGAGGGGGAGGATTGGGGTCACGGGGGATGGAGAGGGGTTCCCAGGAGCAAAAGGCATCTTATGCATAAGTCCCGGTGGTTTAATTACATTCATTTAGCTCTGGATGTTCATTGCCGGTACCGGACAAGGCCCGACATTAAATATTTGGGGCTAAATCGACCCGTGGCAGTCAGCGTTTAAAAAAACACTGACCACAGTGGGCTGAATATCGATTGGCTTGTTTTCTCTTTTTTTACTATCATTACTGACTGGATGGCTGTTCACTACCTTAAATTAAATAAGGAAAAAACTAAACATCTTCTGTTAGGGAATAGGCAGAGCTTAAATATAGACTCACAATTTAGTACTGATGATGACTTTTGTTGTGTTGCAGGGTTCAGGTATTTAGGTTGGGTCGGTAGGGCAGTCTGTTTAATTTTTTCACTTAAGAAAACTGATAATATTACTCCATATTTCATTAAACTACACTGGCTTCCAGTAGAAGCTAGAATGTTCTTTAAATTGGGGTGCTTATTATTTAAATGTTTGTTTGCTTATCAATCGGCTATTTTTTGGCCTGCTATGTTACTTTTAAGAAAGATTTAAAGACATGGTTGTTTCATAAATACTTGTTAGGGAAGGAACTAAGATGAAATGTATGTTGCTATTCCAGATCAGGATAAGTTTGTCTAATCATTGTTACATCCTAGATTTTGTCTTTTGTAATCTAGAGGCCCTTTTACAAAGGTGCGTTAGGCTCTATGCGCGTGCAGCTTGCGCCAAAATGAGACTACTGCCAGGCTACCATGCCCCCTTGGGGGTAATTTCAGATTTGCCGTGTGCCCATAACACCTGGATGATTTTATTTATTTCCTCCCTTACGCGGCGTTTCCAACAGTAATCGATAGTTGGCACACGCCAACCGGTCACCATGCGTGCAATGTATGAGCCCTTCTTTTAACTATGATAATACCACCACCATAATATAAACACTTAAAAAGAATCAGTCCCACTAAAAATAGCGCTTATTAGCCTCCCCGGAATCTGCACCACATGAATGCAAAGGAGAAAAATATACATCAGTGAACTTTTTATTTATAATTTTTTGAGGAAGAACAGGAGCCTTCAGTATAGGTTTAGATTTTAGGATTAGATTGATAAATAATAAAACATCCTCGACGCAAAGAAATTAAAACAGTCGTTTATTGGATAAACAAGGGGAAAACACCATTTCCTGTATCACTGTCTTTCTCCTCTCTCGGCTTGCCTTGGATTCTCCACTCATTTTTTTAAAATACCTTTTTGGCACTTGTGACTCCTAGATGACACACACATACAGATTTGATTCCACCAGAAAAGGCAGGCAGCAAAAGTACCTGTTGCACATAGACACTGAAAAACCCTCAAAAAGCCCTTAACTAGTTGGAAAATAACCACCTAAATTTACAATTTAAGAATAGGAGCGCAAAATATAATGGGATGGATAGTCAACCGGCGGCACTCAACATTTGCTGAGCTCCACCGGCATTATTTCCAGAAATACAATGCCGGATCATGTCTGGGCTAAGGCATTGAGGGGGTCTTTTACAAAGCGGCAGTAAGCTCGCTAAAAAGGAAGCACCGCCGGGCTACTGCAGCAGCCTGGCGGTAGTTCCCACCCCCCAGTGTATGCCATTTCTAGTGCTACAAAAATATTTTTATTTTTGTAGTTCCTTCTTCTGTGTCATTGCTATGTGCTATTTATTTTTAATTTTAATTTGGTTTGTGCATAGTAAGCTGCTTGGTTCATTGGGGCCTAAGTGTCATTGTTTATTTTTACTCAGTTTGTAAGAATAACACACCAACTGTTAAGGGGCCAAACAATTTATATGAGACTAAAATATAACAGATCATGCCAACCTTGTCTTGGTCTGTATGCAAGCTGCAGTGACCTAATCTAATCTAATAAAAGTCTTGTTGAGTTGCTAACAATCCTTATAAACAGGTCCTCATTGCCTAGTTAGTTAACTGTTTAACCACAGAATGTCAGTTTCAAAATGTCTGCTGCTCAGAGCTCAGGGATACTCGGTTGAAATTTGTTGGACGTAGGGAGTAATTGGCTTGTATACCTGGCAGTAATCAGACAGTGCTGTGGTTCACTTGCCAAACGGCCATTTCTTAAAAAAAAAGAAAGACCTACCCTTTGCCCGCTGCGGTAAAAGGGGGCCTCGGTGTGCATCAAAAGCATGTACCAATGCCAGCGCAGGCCCCCCTTTGCTGCAGCGTCATACAAGGATCTCTGAATTTTCGTGTATACGCAGGTGGTGAAAACATAGCTGGTTAAGTGTGATATTCGACACTTAAGTGGCTATGGTGAACCACATAAATATAGGACTGTTTTATGTGGTCCTATTTATGTGGTTATCCTAGCAGCTTAAGTGCTGAATATCAGCACTTAACTGGCTAAATGCCGACTCTGCCTTGGGAATGCCCACAAAATAGCCAGTTCTGGCCTGGGCGCTAATGGGGCATTTTTGGTGGCCATTTTGGACCATTTTAATCACTTTAAATATCTACCCCAATGTGTCCTCAACTGTGTGTGTGTGTGGGGTGGGGTGGGGGACAGCATATCCCATTATCGTGGGTAGTTGTAAATCCATAATATATCTGTACCACGCTTCATAGTAGTCATGCAGTCCATTTCAGCCTTCATCCTACTAAAGATGTACAGCATCCATTACATGCTACAGTCTACAACAGGGCTGGACCTGAGAAACTCTAACACTTCAGTTCACTGTGGTAAATTTGAAATTCTTTTTTTTTTTTTTTTTTTGCTGAGTTTATATTTGCCCTTGGCCAGCAAGGAGCTTTTCAGTCTGATGTTCTTTCATAGCAGCTCGTAAAATTCCAAAGTCAGACAAATTCCCCCATCTACATCCGCACTTGGCAGTCTGTTGGGCTTTGCTGTGGCATTGATTTCATTTTTGGAACAGGGGAAATCTCATCCCTGACTGCCTGTACCCAGATGCTGCCTATGCTGTGGTCTCCAGTCTGTCAGGTGGCCTGCTTTTCTTCTAGGAGCTGGAGTTGCTGTTAAATTTTCCTAAAACAGTTCTGTTAACATGTTCATAATTCCACTGCTGGGTTTCAGACAGAGGGTCACATCTGTTCATGAAAATCTTCTTTTCAGCTGGGTTGCAATCTATGCAGCTACTGCTCACAGGATGGAACAAAGTTTTGTCCTAAAGGAATGAAAACAAAAGAGGGAAAGTGAAGTTAAATGATAAATATATAAAGAAGTCTCAGAAAACAAAGAAAAAAAAAAGAACTGTGCATTTGTAAACTTCCTTCAAACAGTAAACAAAGGAAATTGACACATCTATGAAAATGAGAGCCTCACTGTGGCCTGTGGCCTGCTTTAAACTCTCCCTTCAAAGTTACAGGACTGACTATGGAAGAAAGGCAGCCTGAAAGAGAAACCCTACCTAATAACAGGGAGGCAAACACTCATTTTTCATGGTCTCTGTGTCCAGCTCCGATTGACTGCAATAGATCAGATTCCTGTCACAAGTTTTTTGTTGCCTGTTCTGTCTCAGTCTTTATGATACACAATTTGCACCACTGTGCATCAGGGAAAAACTGTGGAATAAAGTCAGGTTTACTAAGTGACTTGGGTAGACCACTGGTGGCTCTGGCAATTAACCACCACTCTACCACAAGTCCCACAACATATCCCATTATGGTCAATAATGGGGTTACAAGCTGCCTCAATCAACGAATGGAACAATATCCCCGTACTTATTACAGCAAGATGATGCCCCCCTCACCAACTGAAAAGACCAAACTATAAAAACCAAAACAAACCAGAGATCAACACTCTAACCAATACTAAAAAGATAAGCACAAACAACAATCGCAATGGCCACAACATCAAAAAAGATAGAATGCACAGACATTTACAGAATGTTAAGTACATCAACATCAACATTGAAACATATGTACCCATTCCTACAGGTTACATAAATGCGAGATCAGCGGTTAACAAGTTAACCATAATTAGAGACTGGATTGAACAGAAACGTGGCTGTAAATGCAAGATGACCCAGTACTGCTTGACTTATGCCCGCTGGGAAATAAAATAACACGTATCAACAGAACTAAAAAGAAAGGAGGCAGGGTCATCTTAATATACAAATCCTTCTTTACAGTAGAAATCATAGCTGAACATATCATTGGCGTAGATAAGGGTGGGCTCGGGTGGGCCCAGGCCCACCCAGTAGCAGCACACTTATGATGTGGCTGGCAGGGATCCCCAAGCTCCACCAGCTGAAAACTCCCGACAACTGTCCCTCCTGCATACCTTGTAAATAGCAGATCTTCACCTGCAGCAAAAAGTGACTGATACATACTGCTCACACCAGCCCCACAGCCTTCCCTCTGATGTATTCCTACCTATGTGGAAACAGGAAGTTGCATCAGAGGGAAGGCTATGGGGCCAACATGGAAGATGGTCCAACACCCAAGATGATTTCATGGACTTCATATCAAACATATGCACAAACTTCTCGAATGTCCTTCTACTAGGTGATATCAATCTACACCTAGACAAGCAACATGACACCAACACCAGGCTTCTAATAAACTTCCCGAACCAATGGAACTTCAAAACAGCACCAGCCACCTCATCTCATTTAAAAGGTCACCAATTAAACATACTAGCTTACAGACTCTTAGCCAATAACAACCATATAATAGAGAATCATAACTGGGTAGAGGTGCCATGGTCAGATCATAACAAACTCACCTTCACACTTCAATGGAAAGAGAATGGCAAAAACAGAGAACCGAGGACACCACACACTGCCCTAACCAGAGGAAAAGTGGACAACCATTGCTTTAGGTCAACAGCGATGAATGACCAAACAAGCATAATATCCACTAATATTCACTTCATGAGAAACTGGGACAAACAAAGTGGAAACACACTAAATGAAACAGCACCACTCAAAATGAAAATTAAGAGGAAACAACAACTGCACCCCTGGTTCAACAAGGAACTATTAGAGATGAAAAAGCTGCAGGAAAATGGTCCAAAAAACAAATCAGACATGAGCAAAACCACATGGAAGAAACTACTACTACTACTTATCTTTTCTATAGCGCTACAAGACGTACACAGGAAAGCCCTAAGCAAGTACAAACACACCATAAGAAGAGCCAAAGTGGAATACTATAGCACATTCATGTACCCAGAAGAGAGAAACACAAAAAAATATATGAACTAATTACAAACGTACTGAACACACAAGCTCTGCTAATATCAAACGAAAAACCACCAACAGCAGATGAGCTCGCTGTAATGCAGCATATGTAGGCTGCAAAGAAAACCTACTATGATCGTTGCAGACTCTCCAAAACACAGCAGTGAGATTGTAAGCTCTTTGAGCAGGGACTGTCTTTCTTCTATGTTTGTGCAGCGCTGCGTATGCCTTGTAGCGCTATAGAAATGCTAAATAGTAGTAGTAGTAGTAGTAGATTGATATTCAAAAAGTAAAAATATGATAGAGCAACCCACTGCTCAATGTTACATTGGCTCCCGATCAAGGCCAGACTATTTTTCAAAACCAGCACAATCATCTTCAAAATACTGTTTGGAATGTCACCAGACTACATGCTAGACATGATCAACTATCACCAAGAAATGCAAACCCAGGAACCACAGGTTACCTACTACTTCACAGGCCCAACTGCAAAAACGTACTATATAAGTCCACCTACATGGCAGGATTTAGCTACCTGAGATCAAAATGGTGGAACTCAATTCCCATAGTCATAAGGAACATCACAAAACTACCTCCAGTTCAGAAAAGACCTACCTCTTCAGAGAATTCTATGAGTAAAACATGCAGTAATCATTCTGGAACAATACACAACACAACCTCTAAAGAAATGAACTAAGACATATCTTCTCGAGAAACCCAGTGACTATTCCATACGCACTAATATTTATATTGCCAAGAACTGAAAAACACAGCATCACACAACCTTGTAAATGTAATGGAATCAATGTAATCTCTAACAACTGTTAAATGTAAGCCATATAGAACCAAAACTCATTTTTGGATAATTGTGTGATACAAGTATGTATAAATAAAATGAAAGAAATTTCTAGAACTTGGAGTAACACACTTGTGACCTAACCTTAATATCTAGGAGGAGTTGCGGACTAGTGTGTGAAGGAGTGGCCTAGGGTGTTGGGGAAAATTGTTTAAATCTCACTGACACTTCTTGTAACCTTAGTCAAAACATATTAGAGATAATTCTATAAGTGGACGCCTCCCTTTAAGTGCTTTGTTGCAGTGGAGTGAGAGCCTAGTCTGTAGCTGGTATCCAGTGAGTTGCCACCTGGACAATTCCCCCTGACCAATTACCCTCTGGACAATTGCTATCTAGGTCAGTTACCCCCTGGATAATTCCCCCCCCCCCCCTTGTCTGCCTTTTCAGTGCTCACTCGCTCCTTGTTCTGCTCTTTGAGTCTTTGGACTTCCTCCCTCCTCTCTCCCTTGTGATAAGGCTACATCCCCGATGTATAGAGTGAAGCAGCAGAACCATGAACTACATATCCCAGAATGCATTTCCAGTCCTAGCAGTGAGATCCCAGGGGATAGGCAAGCTGGCCATGTACCGTCTCTGACCACAAGAGGGAGGGTGAATGAAGGAGCCAGTTCCCGGGACCAGCAATCTGTATGTCATGCTGCCCACCTGTAATAGGGAGGGGTGGGCTGAGAAGCAGGAGGAGGATTGGATGGAAGAGGGAATTAATCAGCCTGAACAGGGGAAGAAAGCAGAACGGAATGGGAGCTTGAGGGCTGAGGAAGGCAGCCCCTGAAGGTTTGGAACCTACATGGTTTTGGGAATTTATTTTGATTTAAACCCTGCTTAAGTAGAGAAGCCTGGTTTTCTTTTGGGGGAAACCCTGAGTGGTGGGGGAATTACTACCCTGTTTTGAAACCTGATTATTGTGAGAACCTCTGAAGTTGGAAGGCTTGTTTATGAAGGAGGGCTGCCTGGTGGGAAGAGGGGTTCAGTTCAGGAGGAGAGGAGCAGTGCAGGCTGAAAATCCTTGGGCAAGACAGGTCCCTAAAGAACTGAAGCAGGCTGAAATACCTTGGGTGGAAGGAAGTCCCAAAAGTATTGAACCTCCTGAAAGTAAAGGCTGCTTGGTGATTAACACTGTCTTGAGGGGAAATCCTGCTTGTGGGACAAGTACTATTTGTTTGCTACTGACTGAGACCACAAAAGCAGGGATTTCCAAAGGACTAATGCATTCCCCTCCGGGAAGGGGGCAGAGTCTTTGTGTAATTGGTTGATGTACTAAGCAAGGCAGAACAGCCCTGCTGAGAAGCAAGTCTCTACTCTGGAATGAAGTTTTGTTTATGAATCTGGAAAATAAAGGAATGTTTTTGAAGTATTTCCTGGTGGCAGTTTTGTGAAGTTCTGGCTATTCAGGGGAGGCAGCTTCCTCCCCCATACTGGAGCAGCGGGCCCGTTTACACCCTGCATTTCCCGGCATTTCACTCTCTCTGTGTAAATATTCCTAACATATTGCTGTGAAGTAAATGGTATAGGTGTTCCCCACGGAACAACAAAAGCTGACTTTAAGTTATTCAAGAGTGCTTCAGTCAATTGTGTTGACAATATATTAATTTACTAGCTGCTTATTGCAGAAGTTTAATAAAAGTTGAGTTGTTGTTAAACTCTGGAGCGCAGCATGGTTCCTGGATTGAAGAGCTGAGTGGAACCCTGAATGGCAGTGTGTGTCCCCCAGATTGCTTTTCTGGATCTTTGACCCACCCCAGCTCAACTGTAAGTGGACTAAAAGGAGGTGTGGGGTAAGAGTGGCCCGCGTGAAAGTGAAGACTGTGAGGTTTGAAGTAAGAAAGACGGTGAACTTCTTTTGTGGCCTGAGGCCAGAGCTAGAACCAAGTGACACCCGGGTTACAATTATATTCCATGCAGTACTTTTCTTTATATAGACTAGGACTCTCTGCAGGGCCTGCACCTCTATGTGGGTTTAGGAAGCCCAGTGGGTGACACCCTTCTGATGCCAGTGAGATTTTATTTTTCAAGGGATTTTCCTCTGAGATCATAGTTATTCTAGTGGTGGTGGCCTTGTACATTGACCCTAGATTCTATATATGGTGCCCCGATGTGGGCACACTGCTGAGATGTGAGCACAACTCAATTGGCTAATGAGCTGTTAACCATCAATAATTGGATGCTGACAACCAATTAGTGACATTAATTGGCACTAATTAGGATTTGCACACGCATCTGGCTGCGTACTATTTTATAATGCTGTGCGCGTAAATCACGTAGCACGCAAACCAAAAGGGGGCATGATCATGGGAGTGGCACTGGTGGATCATGGGTGTTCCAAAAAGTTGGACACAGTGTTATAGAATAATTTATTTGGATTTTGCTCACAACTTTTTCAGTAGTAGCTTAAGGTGAGTTACATTTGGGTACTCTAGGTATTTCTCTGTCCCAGGAGGGCTCAAAGTCTAAGGGCCCTGTTTACTAAGCAGTGCTAAGGGCTTGCTAGCATTTTTAGCGCACGCTAAACACACCCATGTATTCCTATGGGTGTCTCTAGCATTGTGGCTTAGTAAACAGGGCCCTAAGGGGCCCTTTTACTAAGGCGCGCCGAAAAGTGCCCTATGCTGGTGTAGGCGTGTATTGTTTTACACGTGTAGGTAATTTTTTCAGTGTGCCTGAAAAAGGCTTTTTTTTGTGGCTAAAAATGGACATGTGGCAAAATTAAAACCAGTGCGTGTCCATTTTTGGCCTGAGACCTTACTGCCACCCATTGACTAAGCAGCAAGATCTCACGTGGCCAGTGCATGTAAACTGCCGATTACCACCAGGTAAGCGCCATGCAGTAGAAAGTAGAAAATATTTTCTACTGTGTCTTTTGGGCACGCGTACAAAATGGAATTACTGCCCGGGACTCACGATAGCTGGGTGGTAGTTCCAATTTGGCACGCATTGGATACATGTAGGGGCCTACACGCCTTAGTAAAAGTGCCCCTAAGTTTGTTTCTGAGGCAATGGAGGTTTTTTTGTTACATTTGTACCCCACGCTTTCCCACTCATGGCAGGCTCAATGCGGCAGGCAATGGCGGGTTAAGTGACTTGCCCAGAGTCACAAGGAGCTGCCTGTGCCGGGAATCAAACTCAGTTCCTCAGGACCAAAGTCCACCACCCTAACCACTAGGCCACTCCTCCACTTGCCCAAGATCACAAGGAGCAGCAGTGGGATTTGAAGCAGGTACCTTGGGATGTCACGACTGGCTCTCTAACCACTAGGCCACTTCAACTTGGGCATCGGGATCTACACTAGGTTTGAGTAGGTATATGTCTGGTACCCAGAGTTGGGTGCAGAAACCAGTGCTATTCTATTAAGGACATGTGCTCTTAGAATAACGTTTAGTGCCAAACTTTTCCAGTGCTCAATTTTGAGTGCCACTTATAGAATTTCTTCAAGATTGTACAGATCAACACGAAGTGGTATGAATTTGCACAAAGTTGCTTGAGGTGACTCCTACCTTTCTATATCTCCAGTGCTGGTTGCCTTTCATGCCATGGCAATCATAGAGTGTGACAGGACTGCTGTGAGAAATGGCATCAAAACAGAACTTCCTGGTGTGCAGAGGTTCCCCTGGACGTATATCCTCTCTCCAGCCAAAGGTAAAGAGCTAGGAAGCACAAACACACACACAGTTACTGAGACAGGGATTCTTCTCCTTACTGTCAGTATTATTAGGGGCATACCTAGCTCCATGTGTTGAGCTGCCAAGTTTGCAGGGACTTTGTGTCCTCATATCTTATAAGATTATGCAAAAACAGTGTACATTTGGAACTTCCCCCTCTGCTGGCTTAGACCCAACTGTTTAGGTGAACAGCTTGGACCTCCCTACAGCCTCCTGGTTCACCTAAACAGTAGGGTCTTAACCTGCAGAGGAGGAGGAAGTGATTTGTGTAGCTGTTCACAGGGCCGGTCTTAGCAAGTGCGGGGCCCTATGCAGACCATCCTCCTGTGTCCTTATGTGTCCTGTCTACCACCTGTAGCCCTGTTTCTATCCTTTCTCCAGTTTCAGTATCTGCCTTCAAAGTGTTCCAATCCAGCCCTTAAATTCAGCAATTTCCCCTCCATGCACATCCAGCATTTCTCCTCACTCCCCTCCTTCCATGTGCATCTACTTTCCTCCCCTCCCCTACATCCATGTCCAGCATTTCTTCTCTATCCCTTCCCCTCCATCCATGTGCATCTCCTTCCTTTGTCTTTCCTTCCTTCCATTCCTGCCCAACATTTCTCCTCTCTCCCCTTCCCTCCATGTCCAGCAATTCCCCTCTCTCCCTGAGCCCTGCCCTCCCATCCATGTCCCTCTCTCCCCTGCCCCCTCCATTCATCCCTATCCAGCAACTCCCCTCTCTCCCTGAGCCATGCCCTCCCATCCATCATGCTCCTCTGTCCCCTGCCCCCTCCATTCATCTCTATCCAGCAATTCCCCTCTCTCCCTGAGCCCTGCCCTCCCATCCATGTCCCTCTCTCCCCTGCCCCCTCCATTCATTCCTATCCAGCAAGTCCTCTCTCTCCCTGAGCCCTGCCCTCCCATCCATGTTCCTCTCTCCCCTGCCCCCCTCCATTCACCCATATCCAGCAATTCCCCTCTCTCCCTGAGCCCTGCCCTCCCATCCATCATGCTCCTCTCTCCCCTGCCCCCTCCATTCATCCTTATCCAGCAATTCCCCTCTCTCCCTGAGCCCTGCCCTCCCATCCATGCTCCTTTCTCCCCTGCCCCCCTCCATTCACCCATATCCAGCAATTCCCCTCTTTCCCTGAGTCCAGCCATCCCATCCATGTCCCTCTCTCCCCTGCCCCAACTGCCCACCCTCTTCTCCCCCCAAAAAAGATCCCTTTCCTTTTTTTTTCTTTTAAATTTACCTCCGAAGTCTGGCAGAGCAGTGTCAGTGAAAGCGCTCCCAGTGAAAGTGCTTCTCTTCGCTCAGTGACCCTCCTTCTTCTGACGTCATGACGTCAGAAGAAGGCGGGACACTGAGCAAAGAGAAGCGCTTTTACTGGGAGCGCTTTCACAGACGCTATCGCTGCGCTGCCGGACTGGAGGTAAATTTAAAAGAAAAAAAAGGAAAGGGATCTTGGGGGCGAGAAGAGGGTGGGCAGCAGTTGGGATGAGCGGCGAAACTGGGCCGGACTCGTGTGGGCGCCTATGCCTGGGAGGAGGCTGACTGAGGCGCGCCGCGTGTGGCCCCCCTAAGCGTGAGGCCCTATGCGGCTGCCTCGGTCGCCTCGGCCTAAGACCGGCCCTGGCTGTTCACTTTCTCTTCCTCCTGCTGCACGATTTCCAAGGAACAGGGGGAGAAAGAGAGAAGCTAATGTGCCAGGAGGAAGGAAAGAGGCTCAGAACAAAGTAAGAGTGCCATGGAAGGGTGGCAGAGCAAGTGAGTAAACCATAGAGAGGGGGTAGAGCGACTGAGTGTGTCAGGGGGAGGGGGTAGAGCAAGGTGACAATGAGTCATGGAAAGGGTGAGGGTGGGGAGGGGGACAGAACAATGTGACAGTGTATGCGGGAGCACTTAGTGCCTCCTAATGGGAACATTAATGCATGAACTGAATAAAAAATTACTACAAATGCCTCCATTAATTGCTGTGTTAGATTTGCAGCTAACATACTGTGTTAAACCGCATAAAACTTGATATTTCTAACACTCAAATTCTTTAATTGTGTCATCATCAAGGCGGATTGTCCCAAGGTACTTAGTATGAATTCAGTTGAAATTCCAATACTTAAAGAGATCAGAAATTTGGATGTTCATATTGATACAACTCTGTCTATGAAGAAACAAGTTCAGAACATGATTTTGAATGTCTTCTGTAAACTTAAGTTATAAGAACATAAGTGTTGCCATACTGGGACAGACCGAAGGCCCATCAAGCCCAGCATCCTGTTTCCAACAGTACCAATCCAGGTAACAAATACCTGGCAAGATCCCAAAACAGTACAGTATATGTGCTGCTTATTCTAGAAATACAACTAGATGATGGATGGAGCAAAACCAGCTGTATGTACAATTAAGTAATTAATGAGGGAGTGTCTCATACTGTCACTGAAGCACCATTGCAGTGTGCTTTATCAAAGCATATGCTTGTGTGACGTTTTTTAATCATAGACAACCTCCAACCTCCGATAGTGCACAACTTTGCTTGATAAGTGCCCTTTAAAATCTCTGCTGGTACCGGTTGCTGATGAAGTATGTGTAAAGTTGTCCCTTGACAAAGCGTTGGAATGCGAAACAGGCTCCTGTCGGGACTTGGCATATACCGGGACTAGAACTGAATGCTGATTAATGAGATTTGGAAAATGCAGGATGTTTAAACCACAGCATGATTCCAGTACTTCAAATATCAAGATAAGTTGGTTTTCCTGCATGTATTTTTAAGCTTTATGTATATCGATAGTGCTTAAAAAATAACAAAAAAACAAAACATTTGTTTTGGATTATCTCACTGGGACACTAAATATTTGAATGTATTAAGATTTTAAAGAGCACTTATCAAGCAAAGTTGTGCACTATCGGAGGTTGGAGGTTGTCTATGATTAAAAAACGTCACACAAGCATATGCTTTGATATAGCACACTGCAATGGTGCTTCAGTGACAGTATGAGACACTCCCTCATTAATTACTTAATTGTACATACAGCTGGTTTTGCTCCATCCATCATCTAGTTGTGTATGCTTCAAAAAATTAGGTTGGAGTGGTGCCATTTTTTCTAATTTTTGATTATATTCTAGAAATAAGCAGTGGATTTTCCCCAAGTCCATCTTAATAATGGCTTATGGACTTTTAGGAAAATATCCAAATCTTTTTTAAAACCGCTAAACTCTGGCAACAAATTCCAGAGTTTAATTACACGTTGAGTGAAGAAATATTTTCTCCAATTTGTTTTAAATTGAATACTTTGTAGCTTCATTGCATGCCCCCTAGTCCTAGTATTTTTGTAAAGAGTAAACAAGTGATTCACGTCTACCCATTCCACTCTACTCATTATTTTATAGACCTCTATCATATCTCCCCTCAGTCGTCTTTTCTCCAAGCTGAAGAGCCCTAGCCACTTTAGCCTTTCCTTATAGGGAAGTCATCTCATCCCCTTTATCATTTTTACTATACCTTTTCTAATTTCACTATGTCTTTTTTGAGATGCGGTGACCAGAATTGCACACAGTATTTGAAGTGCGGTCGCATTGTGGAGCGATACAAAGGCATTATAATGCCCATTTTCCATTCCTTTCCAAATAATACCTAACAATTCTATTTGCTTTCTTAGCCACTGCCGCACACTGAGCAGAGGGTTTCAGCGTATTGTCAACGATGACACCTAGATCCCTTTCCTGGTTGGTGACTTGTAATGTGGAACCATGCATCATGTAACTATATTTCGGGTTCCTCTTTCCCACATGCATCACTTTGCACTTGCTCATATTAAACATCATCTGCCATTTGGAGTCCCAGTCTTCCAGTCTCATAAGTTAGATCTTTTGTCACAGAGGAATGTTTTTGCAAGGTTGTTCAATCAGTCCTTTGATAGACTACTGTAATGGTCTGTTTTTGGGAATTGCGAGTAGTTCATTGAGAACTTTGCAGGTTGCTCAGAACTCTATTGCTAGAGTGATTATGGAGAGATCACGTTATGATATTATTATTCCCATTTTATTTATTATGACATTTCTAGCCCACATTTCCCCAAGAAAGTCTTTACACTGGCTTCCTGTAAAGTTTCACATTGAGTTAAAAGATTTTATTACTGGTTTTTAAAGTATTGAATGGTTGTATTTCTCCTACTTTGTTGCTCCCCTATCCATGGGGGCAGAGGGCATTGTTGTACATAGTGGGAAAGTTGTGTGGACGACAGTGTTTGCTGGGGCTTCCCCTCCCCCTGTTTATAGTTACAGTGTCCTGTGATTGGCTCCTTGCAAGCTTGTTCCTATTTTCAAAGCACTTAGCCTATTGGTTGTTGGCTCTGAGCTAGGGTCAACCCTTTTTCTTTGCCCCACAGGCTGGGTCTAGAGTTGCCAATTCCATGGTTCTCCCGAGGAATTGAGCGGGTTTTGCTTGACCGCCGCAGGTTTTTTTGAACGCCACGGGTTGCAGGATATTGGGCAGTTTTTGCTGCCATGGTCACGGGTTGGGTGGTTTTCCTGCGGGGCTTCTATTGGTCCAATTGGATTAATAGAAGCCCCACAGAGGTGGGCTGCTTGGTTCTTTTAAATGCCTACAATGCGCTGCGCGCGCCTTTTTTCTCTTTCTTGTGTCTCATGGCTGCCAAGCAAAAGTGGGAGTAGAGATGACCCAGACAGATTGAAGGACTGGAGGAGGAGAAGGGCAGCCTGGGCTGGGCAGGAGACTGATGCCGGACGCTCTGGTGGCAGGTCCCCTCCTGATCTGCTCTCCACTCCGACTCAGAGAGCAGATCATCAGGAGAGGGGGACCCACGGCTGCCACAGAGAGGAGGATGGAGGCAGAAAGCGCCTTGAGTCCGGGAGCCGAAATGGAGGAGGGGGAGGGAGCTGGAATGGATACTGCATCTAGGTTGTCTTGCTTAATTGTTGGTAGCATTTTTATATCTCACTTACGTTTTCAAGCATGTCAACTTGTGCAGCATATGGATGTATACGGAGAAAAGTATACATCCATATGCTGCACTTTTCAAAGGTAGAATAGTAATTTGTTATAAATTGTAATCAGTGTGTCATTTGGAGGGCCTAGTTACAGGAACACCCTAGCAGCAGTGTTGTGTTTTATCGTGAAGGGATTTTTTTTTCCTGATAAAGGGCCACTAAAATAGACATCATGTTCTGAGAATCAGAGTTTCTATCTATTTACTTATTTACTATTATTATTTTTACATTTGTACCCCGCGCTTTCCCACCCCCACACATGGCAGGCTCAATGCGGCTTACATAGTAACAATATAAAGAATTACAAAGTCGTAAGAAGAATATACAATTTGTAGTAAAAGTACTATGATTATATCCCACATTAAACATGGTTTAGGTTGAAACCTGGGAGAGTGTAAAATCTTTTTTTCCTATGCCTAGATCAAGAGAGAGAAATGGTTTGTGGTGGGAGCTTGCGTCTTTTGTTTTTTTGGATGTATGGGTTATGATAATAATAATAATAATAATAATGATGATGCTGCTAATTATGCTGATTATGATTATGCTGCTGATTACCTTATTAATATCCATATTGACCGTATTAATATTTATATTACTATTGGGCTACTTTGGGACTGGAAAGTTTTTCACCATCTGGCAACTCGGGCTGGGTCTGAGAGGCTCAGTTTGTGCCTTGCATTCCATGTCCTAGCAGCTTTTCTAAGAGCTGACCTTTCTTAGTTCCATTGTGGTTCCATCAAGGTTTTTTTTACCTTCTCTATCTCTTCTTCTCTTTCTCCTCTCTCTCTCTCTCCCCTTTAGGTTCTTTCCTTAGAGCAAGTCCCTTCCCAAGTCTCTTAGAAGATTCTCCTTTAGGTTGCTGTAAAAGGCATATTTCACTTTGTTTCTCCCTGTTTGAATTTACATGTTTTATTATTTATTTATTTATTAGGATTTATTTACCACCTTTTTGAAAGAATTCACTCAAGGCAGTGCACAGTAAGAATAAATCAAACATAAGCAATAGACAATTACAGCAGTAAAAATATTCAAATAACAATACAAAGTACGGCATAGTACACTACTTATAATGTCAACACAGTACGTAATAGAACATTTTAATAGACGGTGTAGGGTATAAGCAAAGAAGGACCATATAGATAGGTAAGAGAGTTAGAAAATAATGCAGGCATTTTCTCTGTCCTTAGAAGGTTCACAATCTAAGGTGTTTTTTGTACCTAGGGCAATACAGGGTTAAGTGACTTGCCCAGGGTCACAAGGAGCTGTAGTGGGAATCAAATCCAGTTCCCCAGTATCTCAGCTCACTGCACTAACCATTAGGATACTCCTCCACTCTTCTTGGAATAACAACTCAAGGTCTTTTGAGTTGGCAGGGGTTGTCTTAAGATTGAAGTCCTCATGTATTGCCACAGAGTTTCTACTGGAGTCAAGTCTGGGCTTTGACTGAGCTTTCTAGGACTTGCTAAGCAACTCCATTGTTCCTTTTGATTTGGCCTTAGAATCACTGTACTGCTGAAAGGTGACTTCTCCCAGTTCCAGGTCTATGACAGATTGGAACAGATTTTCCTCCAGGATTCACCCTTATTTGGAACCATCCGTCTTTCCCTGGACCTTCACAAGCTTCTCTGTCCCTGCTCCCACAACATGCTGCTGCCACCTCCAGCACTATGTTCTATAATAGGGATAATGTTAGCAGGGTGATATGGAATAATACAAACAGAGCACATCTATCATTTACCACTGAAATTAAAGCTTCATTTTGATCTTACACCTCAATACCTTCTCCCACATGCATGCAGTGACTCCTAAGTGTTTCTTTGCAAATGCTGCATAGCACATCGTATAGCTTCCTTCAGTAGTGACCTCCTTCTTGTCACCTTCCCATATGGGCCATATTTGTGGAGTAATCTGGAAATTGCTAAATAGTCATGATTTTCTCCAGTCAAAGCCAGAGACCTCTATAATTATTTTAAAGCAGTGGTTCAGGCACAGTTCTTACAGGCAGCTGAATTGTAGATCGGATTCTCCTTGTGTATTGGGAGAATTGCAGAAAAGATTTGCCTAAGAATTGAGAGTCTAGTGGTAAAGTTTTCTACTAGGGGGAGGAGGAGGAGGTTTAACTGATTGTGAGGTTATACTGGTCAGTAACACTGGACAGTGTTTGGTCTGGACAGTAGCACTGGACAATGACTTGGACAATAACACCTACACTTAGTTCCACTCTTAAGATGTTATCAACCGTGATGAGCTGTCATCTCAAAAGCAGCTGCTTGAAGTTCCATCTTTCAGGCAGGTTCATTCAGAAGAGTGCAGATCCTCTACATTTTATGTTAAAGGCCCTAAATTGTTGAATAGCTTGCATATTGAACTTCAATCTTTGCAGAACATTGACCAGTTTAAGAGAGAATTAAAAACCCATATGTTTGTTCAGAGATATGGGTCATTAGATTAATGAGAGTATGTAATGTTTCTGCATTGTACACTCTCATTTAGAGTTGTAGCAATGGATGGTTTTGTATTAATGTTATGTATTGTTGGTTGCATTGGTTTACTTTATTTTTATTTATTTAGATTTTGCTCACACCTTTTCCAGTAGTAGCTCAAGGGGAGTTACATTCAGGTACTCTGGATATTTCTCTGTCCCAGGAGGGCTCACAATCTAAGTTTGTACCTGAGGTAATGGAGGGTTAAGTGACTTGCCCAAGATCACAAGGAGCAGCAGTGGGATTTGAACTGGCTACTTCTGGATTGCAAGACTGCTGCTCTAAGCACTAGGCCACTCCTCCACTCCAATTTGTATGTAATTTTGTTCCCTTCTTAGAATGACTCAGATACAGCGGGTTAGAAATAAAATGTTGTTATTATTAACTGCAAATCTTAACGCACTTTAGCAAAGGGGCCCCTATGTTGATATGGTCCTGAAAGAAGGCGCATTCTGGACAAATGAGGGTCTTGAAAAGATCTTGACATATGGAAGGGGAAAAATATTAAAAACATAACTGTGCAGGCAAAATCTTGGGCAAACAAAATGCTAAGGAATATTTTTGCAAAAGGTCCTTTATGTTTACTGTAAAATGAGAATATCTTGAACCTAGCTCCATTTGTAGAGTGCTGAGTGGAAGATAAATCACAGGCTGATATGGATTGCTGCCAGTGTAAATGATTCCCAGTGGAATAGCTAATAGCCTAAAATTCAATGTTGTGACACTGGAATCAATTTCCTGTGATCTGAATTTATTTCTCTTCCCACCCCCAGGATTGTGTTGCATTTCTTTTTCTCTCTATCAGAGTAATCTATATACAGAAGTTAAGCCTTTGTAAATTTGTGATCCAGTCTTTGGGGACCAAAGAAAACAGCTGCTAGTGCTGTGGAAATGAAGTCCAAAAATATTCAGGAAAACAGTGACACGCACCATATCTTCAAAGGAAAACAGGACTTCCTAGAAAGCAAAATGTCTTTCTTAAAAAGAACTTAGGTTTCTGTTTGCTTTTATTTCAGTGAGTAATAGATTGAGGATAAATCCCATCACACATCACAAACGCTTTCTTTGAGTACTGGAAATATCCCACAGTCAAATAAACTAATGATCCCACTCCTTGGATTTTGTGTATCTTCAGTTTGTTTCTGGTCGAATGCTGTCATCTGCAGGCAGCATGGAGAATTACAATTCTCAGATTTCCAGCATATGTTATAGTAAAGTGATTGCCATGTTATTTCCCATGATAAATGAGAGAAATGCCAGCAAACAAATAGTAGGTAATTTTTTTTAACTAGAAAAACTTCCTACATTTGTGAGTAGCTTTCAGTGCACACAAAAGCTGGCCACAAACTCAATTAGTCTAATAAGCAAATTATACTTTTAGCTTTATTTTTGAAGCTTGTAAGAAACAGAATGCAGAGGGAATAGCCTATGATTAGCAAAGCAGGTTAAAATCCAGGGAAGTCAAAACTCAAAGCTTGCTTCTCCCAGTGATACCACTTGGCATCCTAGCAAGTCATTTCACCCTCCATTGCCATAGGTTGTACCCCTTCTTGGGCAGTGACCGACCAACTATACCTGAAAATATAACTCAGCCTGAGCTTAGATTTGAAAAGATGAGCCCTAAAATCTGAACTGCAGGTGTCCCAAGAAGATCAGTGGTTAGATGCTTCTTTTTATTCCTTTTGATTAATAAAATACAGTGGCACAATGCAGCTGTAAAAACTCTCCTTCTCATGAATTACTTGGTACTATTAATTTTTGGTGTGCTCATTCTTGTGAGATTAAGAACTTCAAAAGGAACAACTGTGACCATAGCTTATTCTGAAAGAAATGTTTCTATTTGACAGTGCTGGATTGATATCATAGAGTAGGGGTTCCCATTCCTTCTTAGGGACACACCCAGCTTGTCAGGTTTTCAGGAAGTGCATACAATGGAGGAAGTGCATTCAAATATATCTCATGCATAGTCATTGTGGGCATCCTGAAATCTTGACTGGCTGTGTGTATCCTGAGAACTGGGTTTAGAACTCCTAACAGAATAATAACCTGCCCTCACCATATATCTCTGTCATATCCCTTCTTATAATTCTGATTATAAACTTTTTTGGGCAGGGAACTTTGTCTCTGATATATGACTCGTATTGATAATTTATTGCATCCCTTTAATAATGTATCTATGTAGAAATATGGGGTTAACAACAAATCATAGATGATCGCTTCTTACAGCATTACCAAACTACATCTATGACTAACTTCTGGAGAGTTATCCTGCTTCATCAGATCAGTGATAAGAAAGGATGTCTCCAGCAAGCTGGTCACAGATGTATTAAGTTAGTCCAGTGGTAGAGGATCCCCAGCGAGTCAGGTTTTCAGCATTCCTCCATGAATATGCATGAGATAGATATGCCTCCTTAATACAAAACTATGAAAAACAGCCCATTGTCTATTGGGATAGTAATCAATTATGAGCACTGTTCCACAAGTGCATTATCATGTCAACGTTTACTATACTGTGTAGCTTATTTTTCTGTAATAAAGTCTGTATGTGAAGCATGCATGGAGGAGTAGCCTAACAGTTAGTGCAATGAGCTGAAAACCTGGGAAACTGGGTTCAATTTCCCATTGCAGCTCCTTGTGACTCTGGGCAAGTCACTTAGCCCTCCAACAAACTTTGGCTCCAATGCTCAAAGGTCCAGTGCTAAAGCCAACAGTGCAAGAACAGCACAGAAACCTAGCTCAGCAGTGCTCAAAGGAGATGCTATTCAAATTAAATGCATGCTGTGAAAGTAAAAGCAAGGGGGAAGAACATACATATGCACAAGTGTTTCAGGTAAGCATAACTCTTGTGTGCATGCCCAGGCAGGACAGGAAGTATAGGCGCACATTAGCATTGTTCTTTTGCACCTTTAAATATAAACATTTCAAATATTGTTTTCACTTGAAAAGCTCATATTTAAGCACAGAAGAACAGAGCCGATGTGTGCGTACGCTTTCTGTTTTGCTCAAACTCGCACATACTTGTTTCCCCACTATCAGCATTTAGAGGCTGCACAGGCTTCCATCTGTTTGTAAAAGAAGACAAAACTGGCAGTCTAAAGTGAAAAATTCTGAACAAATCCTCTCTTCAAAACCTTCAATACCACTCCCGAAGTGGCGGTAAGTTTCCAGTGTTAAGAGCATTAGGAGGGAATACGAAATGACCTCATTAACATCCATTTACTACATTTAAATACAATTTTGCGGCCATCTTTGGCACACGTGGAGGGGCATAATCGAACGCGAACGCCTATCTCCATGGGCGTCTATGTCCGAAAACGGGTATGTGAAGAGGCGGGACAGACCGTATTTAAAAAAAAAAATGGACGTTTTTCAGCTGGGCGTTTGTTTTTTTTAGCGATAATGGAAACTAAAAACGCCCAGCTCAAAAACGTCCTAATCCGAGCCATTTGGTCATGGGAGGGGCCACGATTTGTAGTACACTCGCCCCCCTGACATGCCAGGACACCAACTGGGCACTCTAGAGGTCAGTGCGGTGGACTTCAGACAATGCTCCCCCATGCATAGCTCCCTTACCACGGGTGCTGAGCTCCCAACCCCCCTCCCCCAAAACCCACTACCCACAAATGTACAACACTACCATAGCTTTTAGGGGTGAAGGGGGCACCTACATGTGGGTACAGTGGGTTTTGCAGGCCTCCCATTTACCAGCACAAGTGTTAAAGTTAGGGAGGGGATGGGCCTGGGTCCGCATGGCACTGCGGTACCCACTAAAAGTGCTCCAGGGACCTGCATACGCGCAGGCCTCTAGGACTTGTTGCTGCTATATAACATTGGCACACCAGTTGACACCTGAAGACTAATCTCTCCGAAAACGTCCTTTATTGGAATAAGCACGCTTATTCACAGTTAACTGCAGATCAGAGGTTGTGCCCCACTGGCAACGAGTCTCCCTGGTACTGAGATGAGCAGTAGGTCAGAGCTGGCAGAATGCTGTACAATGCCCTCTTTCAGCCACATTCAAGGGAAGAACTAAGTTCTGTAACGTGGCTAACACGTGAAAGGGATCTAAAACTGGCTTACAAAAATGGCCACTACCTCATGGGCTACCGGAAACAAAACAGGGCACACTCTGACCCAGTAAGCAGGGGGAAAAGCACCATGGGAGTAGAGCCTACCAACTACCAACATCGTGAGCATTTGCCACAAACTAGTGGAATCATGGAGCCCAATACCCCACACCCACCACAATGCATTGCTGATGTGACTCTGCAGTGCGCATAACAGAAAAGGTGTCACACTCACCCGAGAGCCACATCAGAACCAGGGAAAGGCTGTCACAGGATAGAACACATTCTGCAGTCATTGAGGTGGATACGGCATTTGAGGCAGGCATAGAGGCTGGAAAAAAAGTTTTTCAAGTGGGTTTTATTTGGTGGGAGGGGGTTAGTGACCACTGGGGGAGTCCGGGGAGGTGATCCCCGATTCCCTCCAGTGGTCATCTGGTCAGCTGGGCACTTTTTTGGGACTTGTTTGTGAAAAAAAAGGGTCCAAAAAAAGTGACCCAAAATTGCGGTAAAAACGCCTTTTTTTTTCGATTATCAGCTAAAGACGCCCATCTCTCTTCAGCCGATAACCACGCCCCAGTTCCGCCTTCACCATGCCTCCAACATGCCCCCATCAACTTTACCCGTTTCCGTGACGGATTGCAGTTGGAAACGCCCAAAATCGGCTTTCGATTATACCGATTTGGGCGCCCACGGGAGAAAGACACCCATCTCCCGATTTGGGTCGCAATATAGGCGTTTTTCTCTTTCAATTATAAGCTGGATATTGTTTCTTACACTAGAGCATTTTGAACATTCTACACACATTAATATGTGTGACCTGAACATGTATACTTTGGAGGAAAGGAGAAACGGGTGACATGATACAGACGTTCAAATATTTGAAAAGTATTAATCCGCAAATGAACCTTTTTCGGAGACGGGAAGGTGGTAGAACTAGAGGACATGAATTGAGGTTGAAGGGGGGCAGACTCAGGACTAATGTCAGGAAGTATTTTTTCACGGAGAGGGTGGTGGATATGTGGAATGCCCTCCCGCGGGATGTGGTGGAGATGAAAGCGGTAATGGAATTCAAACATGCATGGGATAAACACAAAAGAATCCTGTTTAGAAGGAATGGTTCCATGGAATCTTAGCGGATATTGGGTGGCGATGCTAGTAATTGGGAAACATAATGGGAGCTGGGCAGACTTCTACGGTCTACGCACTGATCGTGACTGAATAGATAGGGATTGGCTGGAGTGTAAATTTTAAGGGTCTTCGATGTTAGCTTCAGAACTTAGTACAAGAACAGTACTAGGCAGACTTCTACGGTCTATGCCCTGAGAATGACAAGGACAAATCAAACTCGGGAATACATATAAAGTATCACATACCATGTAAAATGAATTTATCTTGTTGGGCAGACTGGATGGACCATACAGGTCTTTATCTGCTGTCATTTACTATGTTACTATCCAGCTCATTTTCGAAGGAGATCTTCCGACACAAATCGGGAGATGGCCGGCAATCTCCTGAACCTGGCCAAATCGATATAATCGAAACCCGATTTTGGCTGGCACCAATTGCTTTCCATAGCGGAGCCGGCCAAACTTCAAGGGGGTGTGTTGGTAGGGTAGCAAAGGCGGGATGGGGGTGGGATGGGGGCGTGGTCAGGAGATGGCCGGCTTCGTCCGATAATGGAAAAAAGAAAGCCGGCCCTGAGGAGCATTTCGCCGGCTTTACTTGGTCCCTTTTTTTTCAGGACTAAGCTTCAAAAAGGTGCCCCAACTGACCAAATGACCACCGGAGGGAATCGAGGATCACCTCCCCTTCCTTCCCCAGTGGTCACCAACCCCCTCCCACCCAAAAATAAATAAAAAAAAACCCTTTTTGCCAGCCTCTATGCCAGCCTGAAATGTCATACCCAGCTCCTTGACAGCAGTATGCAGGTCCATGGAGCAGTTTTTTGTGGGTGCAGTGCACTTCAGGCAGGTGGACCCAGGCCCATCCCCTCCCCACCTGTTACACTTGTGGTGGTAAATGGGAGCCCTCCAACCCCCCCCCAAAACCCACTGTACCCACATGTAGGTGCCCCCCTTCACCCATAAGGGCTATAGTAATGGTGTAGAGTTGTGGGGAGTGGGTTTTGGGAGGGATTTGGGGGGCTCAGCACACAAGGTAAGGGAAGTATGCTCCTGGAAGCAATTTTTGAAGTCCAATGCAGTGCCCCCTAGGGTGCCCGGTTGGTGTCCTGGCATGTCAGGGGGACCAGTGCACTACAAATGCTGGCTCCTCCCATGACCCAATGCCTTGGATTTGGCCGGGTTTGAGATGGCCGGCCTCGGTTTCCATTATGGGTGAAAACCGAGGCCGGTCATCTCAAACCCGGCCATCTCTGACATTTGGCCGGCCCCAACCGTAATATCGAAACGAAAGATGACTGGCCATCTTTTTCAATAATATGGTTCGGGACCGCTGTTTGCAGCACCGGCCATATAGATGGCCACCCATGTAGATGGCCGGCGCCGTTCGATTGTGCCCCTCCACGTGTGCTGTGTGCTAACTGGCCTTAACACCAGTGGTAGGTATTGAGAATCAGCCCCTTAGATTGTGAGCCCACTAGGGATAGAGAAAGTACCTGCATATAATAAATGTAAACTGCTTTGGTTGTACCACAGAAAGGTGGTATATCAAATCCATGACCTTTTACTATCCTGGCCTGTTTTCATGTTGTTAGGATCACCCATTAGTGCACGTGAGAAACGTGGGTTTATGCACACTTGAGTGGTTACTCAATCTTTGGTGCATTGGCCTCATAATTATTTATCTATTGGGATTTATTAAAATGTCTTTGAGGAGATTCACCCAACTGACTGAGTTCTTGGGGTTTTCCATTTCATGTTTTTGTGTGCAAATTTGTTTCTAATTTGCAGTCTTTTGTTCTTTATCAGGTGAGGGCCTGTTTTCCATGTTCTGCATAGGGATCCATAGCAGGCCATCTTCTTTTCCTAGCTGGGGGTGTACTGGTGCTCTAGAATATTTGTAGCACTGACTTTTCGTAGGTAGAGTTGGTGCAGTCTAAGTTCTTGGACTTGGTCCTGGTATAAGCTTCTACGTGCTGATTTGTAGGGTTTTGCATTAATTCATACATTGGCAGTGGAGAGAGGAGTGTGTACTGGTGGTGGTGGTGGTGGGGGGGGGGGGGGGGGTGAGCAGGAAGGAAGAGGTCAGGAAGGGAAAGAAAGAAAGAGGGAGAGAGTGCCCCTAGGAGAGAGGTGAGGAGAGAAGAGGTTCTTGTAGAGGTTGGAGGGTTAGAGAGTGTACCAGGAGAAGGAGGGGGAAGTAGAGAGAGAGAGAGAGAGAGAGAGTGCAGGGGAGAGAAAAGGTGAGAGATGGGAAAAATATGAGGGTAGGGTGTGAGGAAAGGGAAAGGTGGGAGAAATGGTGCAGTGAAGAGATGGAAAAAAGCAAGAGGAGAAGGTGGATGAGAAAGGGTGAAGGAGAGAGATGAGAGAGGAGAAAGAATTGATGAGAGAAGAGTGGGGATGGGGACAGAGTTCATGAGGACAGGGTGGGGACTGGGACAGAGCTCATGGGGATGGGGATAAACTTTGTCCCTGCATCATTCTCTACATTATACACATCAGTGCACAGTGTCAGGGCTGCAGTGCACAGAGTGCCCTATTCTGATGAGAAAATCCCCCTGAACCTGCTATATTTGATTTCTCTTAAATCTGTTCATATTCACTGACTTGACTTACTTTCTGGACTATTTTATTCATTTTGTATATAGTTCTTGAGTAAAGGTTTGATATTCTTTTTTCCTCAGTCACTTGCTGATTTTCAGTTAAAATGAGTCCTGCTCAGGGTCAGTTTGTCCCACTTCACACTGCAGAAAGCTATAACTGATGCTAAAAGAAACTTGACAATCAAGACATATCTAGAAGAAAGCATATATTGAAGCAACACATGTAATGTGGTTGGTCTCCCGAAGAAGCACTTAGTGAAATGGAGGCTCTCTATTGAGATAACAGCCAAGAAGTGATTCGAGCTAAGATAAGTGTTCTCTGTCTGGCATTTTATCTACCATAAATGTCCTTTCAATTTAAAGAATCAATGAAATAAAGAAGTTCATAATACACATACAATTTCTAAAGAGCAGAAAAAAATATTCAAAGATCGCATAAATAGAAAAAATAAAGAAAAAATTAATTAATGGGAGGTTTTTTAGACCACTGAAGAAGTTTGCAAGGCATAGCGGAAAAAATCCGCAACAAAAAGAGCCTAGCATTTGAAGTCTTTTCCTCCTATAACTACTGAGAAATTCAATTAAAACTACATCACAAGTCAATCAATATCCATATCTGAAAACAAGTAGGTCTTTAAATGTTTTCTAAATAAAAAAATAAGAACAAACAGATTTTATATAGGTTGGTATCCATTCCAAGCTTTCACAGCCAGATATTTAAAAGAGGAATCCATATATTTCTTAAATTTCACCCCTTTGCAATTTGGAAATAACAAAGAACAAAACTGTGTTACTCGAGAAGCCCTACCAGCAGCTAATAAGAGACAATATTTTGCAAGGCTTACCGGATTTTGACTTGCCAGTGATTTAAAAAACATACAAGCAATTTTAAAATTTATACAAGAGGAAACTGGAAGCCAATGCAGCTTTTTAAGAAGGGGAGATGCTCTCTCAAATTTATTTCTGCTGTCAGCTGTCCTCATCCTTTGGCACTCAATATTCTCCTTTACCTGAGGGGGCGCTACATTTAAGAATCAGTTTCCAGAAGCTCTTTCCTATAAGATTAGGGGACTGATGATTTTTAAAATAGTAAACAGAAAACAATAGAAGCTACTCTACGGTACTGAATGACTCCACCCTTCAGAAAGTCTGCCTGAGCTGGTGAAGAACTGGAGCCTACAGACTGTCTGCTATACCTGCTCATGTGACCATGTCCGCTCAGAGCCATCCTTCACACAGATGTCCAGTCTCAGTTCTGTCCCTGTGGCTCCATGTTTGCTGTCCACGCAGAGGTTTGCAGCCACATTACGAATCTACAGAAAGAAATGTCATAGCTAGTATTACATTGCTAGTGGAACAAACCAAACTGTTTCCTGAAACAGCAAAGCCCTCAACTCTTGAGAGGAAGAGAAGAACTGGTCCATGGGCATTTTAGTAATGTGGTCCCACAGAAGTAGGTGGTAGTGGTGGTATGTGCTATATCAGAAAAAGATACTGGTGATCGTGGCCTAATATCTCTCCATGATATACTTGTCATTGCCTTCTGCAGCCCACAGAACATGATCTTTCCAGAATGTCTTCCATCCTGGACAAAGCGGAATAGGTAGATGTGAATCGTTTGTTTACTCTTTCCAAAAATACTAGGTCTACAAAGCTACAAAGTAGTAAATTTAAAACAAACAGTGGAAAATATTTCTTCACTCAATGTGTAATTAAACTCTGGAATTCATTGCCAGAGAATGTAGTAAAAGCAGTTAGATTAGTGGGGTTTAAAAAAGGTTTGGATAATTTCCTAAAAGAAAAGTCTGTAAGCCATTATTAAGATGGACTTGGGAAAATCCACTGCTTATTTTTAGGATAAGCAGCATAAAATCTGCTTTACTGTTTTAGGACCTTGCCAGGTACTTGTGACCTGGATTGGCCACAGTTGGAAACAGGATATTGGGCTTGATGGACCTTTGGTCTGTCCCAGTATGGTAGTGCTTATGTAGTTAAGTCCTCAGCTGCTTAGCTTCCATGATCTGAAAATTAATTCTCACAAAGGCTGCTGTAGCTGGAGAGAGACAGAACTTAGAATCATAAACTTACATCAGACCTTTTTGCTGTCCTAACTTTAGCTGCTTACTTAAACAATTAGCGGTCTGAATATCATTGCTAACCAGTTAAGTACCGGTTCCTTCTGGGCTCTGCTCTTGCTCCACCCACGGATTACCGTGGCACTAACCGGACAATGCAGGGGCGGGGTTATTGGTGATATTCAGTGGCACTGTCTGGTCAAGTGCTGCTGAATACCACTACCACAAGCAATTTAACCAGGCAGGATCCTCTCCTGCCCAGTTAAATCACTTTGAATACCAGGTGGTGGAATTTTATTTATACACATTTATAAATTTGCCCATTCATAAAATGTTCAAGGTGATGTACAGCAAGCTATTTATTACAGTAGCAGGGAAGGCGTGAATAAGAGGCTACTACTCTCCCTATCGCCCATCCATCTGGCAATGGAAAGAGACTGTAGCCTGCAGCTTCTGGAGCAATGGGAGAGAGGCTAAAACTGCAGTTGCTAGAGGTGAGTGGGAGGGTACAGCCTGATTGAAACCAGGATCTGAATGCAACAAACAAACAAACAAACAAACAAAATAAATAAATAAATAAATAAATAAATAAATAAATTGACTGCCACCGAAGCCAAAAATGAAACTGAACCCCCTCCTAGATCCACCTACCAGTGGCAGCCCCCCTCTTGAACCCATCCCCCTGGGGGTAGCCTCCTCCTGGGGGCAGCCTCCTCCTGGGCCTTCTGAGTCACTGGTGGCTAGTGAGGGCAGGAGTGATCCTCACTTGCTCCTGCTCATGGCCTGCTCCTGCTCAAAATGGCTTCCAGGACTTCCAGCAGCAGTCTTGCGAGCCATTTTGAGATTGGAACTGGCATGGGCAGGAGCAATTTTCCAATCCACATCCCATTTATTCAGGTCACCCAGTATTATCACCTCTCCTTTCACTCACACCTTGACAATAACACTGGTCAGATCACTGTAGACTACATCTATGTGGATGGAAATACCATCTTCTCTTTTAAAGATGATACTCAGTGCTTCCTCACTATGCCCATGCACTTCAGCTGTTTTAATATTGTTTTTTAAGAGAGCTACTCTTTTTCCTGCCTTCTTTATCCCTTCTAAATAGGTTATAGGTAGATACAGTATTGTGAAAACTCATTCATGAGACTCATTAAACCGTATCTCCGTAATGGCCACAGTATCCAAGTCCATTTCCTTCATCAAGGTGTTCAGATCATAAATTTTGTCCCAAGTCTGTAAGCATTTCTGCTCATAACCTTCCAGTAATTTTTGGATTGCTTGCATGTATTTTGGATATTTATAATTTTATTCTCCTTTTCTTTCCTGTTGATGAGCGAGTTAAGATGTCTCTGTTTTCTTCACTACTGTAATGCCTTTGCTGGGAATGATTTCAAGGATTTGTTTTCTTTTTTTAATTTTAATTTTGTATTTATGCTTATATGATCTTCAAATCAAGTATAACACTTGCACGGCACAGTTATGATGGTAATATTAAATATTTACAAGGAAAATTTAGGAAGAAGGAAAAGAAAACAACAACAACCAAACCATCTAACTGAAGTCCACAATACATGTGAGAAACCCCTATCTAATATCAAAGGAAATATCAGCTAAATGATAGTTAAACAACATGGGTACAAGACTTTAGCTTGAGAAGTTATTCTTACCTCTCCCCCCCCACATCATACCCATTCTGGAAATAAGAGGTCAATTATCCTGGATCAAAGAAAACATGCATAATAGATCTATAATTAACTCCATTTCCTTTTCATCCTCCAAGATCAGTCTACATGAAAGGTTGTATCCCTTCCCAACCAGTAGATGAAGGTAGAGAAACTGATCTATTCTGGTGACATCACCAATATAAGAGCTGGTGGAAGCTGAAATCCCTCAGTATTTCTATACCTTCAACAGATGGTAGGTGGGCTGGTATAGTAGGACACCGGAGACAGGCCTAGCTTCCAAGGGCGCTGCCCATGGTCTACATCCCTCGAGTCTAAGTCTCAAGGGCCTTCGCTCCTGAGGTTTGTCCATGGACCTTATCTCAGTTGAGCCAGGAGCTTAGTCTCCTTGCCCTGAGCTTAGTTTGCAGGCTTTGACTGAGTGAGGTATACTAGTAGTGGGCCCTGCGGGCAGAGTCTAGTTCAAAAAAAAAGAGAGAGTAAGGCTTGATTTGGCTCAGTTTTTTTCCCTTGGTCTCTGACTAGGGCAATAAAGATTGTTCCAATATAAAGAAAGAAGAATCTGAATTCAGTGAGGCCTGTAATGGACACAAATTGCTCAGGGAGGAGGAGGAGGAGGAGGAGGAGGAGGAGGAGGCGGAGGAGGAGGAGGAGGAGGCGGAGGAGGAGGAGGAGGAGGAGGAGGAAAGACCTGGTCCCAGCATAGTGAATTTGAGCTGTGGCCAGCATGAAGACTGTGTGTGTGGGGTGGAGGGGTGGGTGCCATGAACAGTCTCACAGTGCAGGATGCATGGAGGACAGAAGTGCTGGGCATATGGGAACTGGAGGCATATCAGGCACAGCTTAGTAAGCTGACCTTTAGGGGGTGCTTTTTCTTCAGGGAGGACCAGGGCTGGCACCTAGGGGTGGCAAACAGAGAAGCTGCTCTGGGCCCCACAGCTACAGGGGGCCCCTGGTCCCCATGGTCTGACATCTCTTCCCTCCCTTGGTCTTCCTTAAAACATAGTTTTCTTCACAGGGGTGTGACACGCTGCCTGAGGTAGGCCCAGAACTTTCCCTCTACTGTATCCTTCCCCTTAGGACCGTGCCGAGCTGGAAATGGACCAAATGCAACACCCTCCCTAGTTTTCTCGTCTCACTGACTGCATTGTGGCCAAGCATTGGAGGCAATGGATGGGGTACAATTTTGGCGCCTCTGCCTCCTTTGCACCCTGCGTGGTCGCACTTCCCATATATAGCTTGCTGTGGCCCTGATTTTTGGAAAATTTGTGGTATATCAAATAAATTGAACTTGAACTTCCTCTTCTGATGCAACTTCCTGTTTCTGCCTGGGTAGAATACGGCAAAGGGAAAGATCTGGGGCCAAGAATTGCTACTGCTGCTGGCAAACCCCTATGAGGAACTGGCAGGGCTGGTGGTTGGGAGGCGGAGATAGTGCTGAGCAGACTTATACGGTCTGTGCACTGAAGAGCACAGGTACAAATCAAAGTAGGGTATACACAAAAAGTAGCAAATATGAGTTATCTTGTTGGCCAGACTGGATGGACCGTGCAGGTCTTTTTCTGCCATCATCTACTATGTTACTATGTAAGGTAGACAGTGGGGAGGGAGTTCAGAATGAGGGGGAAATGCAGGACTGGGGGTAGGGGTGGGGACTGAGGGACAGATGCCGGGCCTGGTGACAGAGGGGATGAAGGATAGGGAATGGACAATGGGATGGAGGGAAGGAAGAAAGAGTGAGAGATGTTGGATCCAGGGCTGGAGTGGAGAGAGAGAGAGAGAGAGAGAGATAGATACTGGTCAACAGGAGGCAAGGAAGGAAGAGAGAAGGAAAAGTGTAGGACCTAGGGGTGGATGGGAGGGAGTAAGAATTGCTGGACAATAGGAGGGAGGGAGAGGGAGAGCTGCTGGATCTTAGGTGGAAGGAGGAAGGAAGGACAGCAGGATAGAGAGAAGGAGAGATGCTAGACCATGGTAGGGTGGGGGAGAAGGAGAGATGCTGGACCACAGGGGGGAGGCAGGAGGGGAGAGACATGGAATAGGAACATGATGGAAGATGGAGGGGAAGGGTAGGGAGATATCATGCTACATGGATGGAGAAAGCGAAGAAGAGGGAGAAGAGATGCTGGAAATGGTGGAACTATGTGGGAGAGACTAAGAGGGGAGGTGCAAGGAGATGACTGTGGAGTGCTGTGCTGTGGAAGGGCCCATCCAAGTTAGCTCTGGGCCCATCCAAAATACTGGGTCTAGCTATGCCACTGGTGTATGGCATTTCCTTCTACTGATTTAGGGAAAGGCAGTTCAGGTGATGTCTGACAATGCAACAGTGGTGGAGTATATCAGTAAACAAAGAAGAACTTGGGTGTGCAGCAGTGGCACTAGAAGCCAACTGTACATCCCATTTGTGTGGACTGGTTTAGCAGGATGAAAAGGAAGGCGAAATATATTCATACGCACAAAAAGATATAGTTCATCATTACAGTATAGCCTTTTGTTCCCTCTATTGCCCCAGCCACCTACATATCTAAAACCTTCTTGTTTGTGCCAGTTTTGGAGCAATGTATTAAACCTATTTGTTTGATGCAGCCCCTATTCTCCCTTTTCATGAACAGGTAGAACTTGTGAAAATGCTACAGAGTTGACAATGGGTATAACTCTCTCTCTCACAAAATTTGGAAGTCTGTTTACACTGCAGAGGTGCTGTTTCTAGCTAGTTCATTTGTTCCTAGTTGGATAAGATCAATTTTAGTATCATTACTTTCTTTTCTGATTTAACTAAAATTTTGGTCTGCGTTCCTGCTACTGAAGGATCCTGGGAGGCATTTAAAGCTTTTTCTGTACACTGAATTGTGTTTCAAAATTAATACGTCTAATAATGGAGTCTCCAAGGCATAGCAGTTTTCTGTTTTGAGACATTGCCTGAGGGATTTTTGGACATTGGGTGTCACCTTTCTTTTCTAGGCCAATGTGGGTTCTAGTATTGGAGCATCACCATTAGCAAGAAAGAGAAGACATTTTACAGTGGCTATCTCTCTGTTACAGGTTGTACCCACCAGAGTTCAATGTAATACACCTATTCCTCGGTTGTTTGATTCATTGTGGGATGGGGGGGATGGGAATGGGATTTTGGATTTAACTTACACATTTGTTCTGTAGTAGCTCAAGGTAAGTTACATTCAAATATGCTAGGTATTTCCTGTCCTTGGAGGGCTTAAAATCCAAGGGGGTCTTTTACTAAAGCTTAGCTCGAGTTATCTACAGCAGGGCCCATTTTATTCCTATGGGCTCTGCTGCAGATAACTCGAGCTAAGCTTTAGTAAAAGACCCCCTAAGTTTGTACCTGAGGCAATAGAGGGTTAAGTGACTTGCCCAAGATCGCACAGAGCTACAATGAGATTTGAACTGGGTTTTCCTGCTGAATTGTCTTATGTTGTATCCTGGGAGAGTCTTTTTAAAAACAATTTTTTTATTAGAGCTAATTCTTCCCTGATTTGAGTCAATTCTTTTCTTTACTTTTACTGGACCAACATGAAATGATCTGAAGACACTCTCTGTAGGTCTGACAGAAAAGTACCACATTCACTAAAAAATCTGTTTTTCCAAACCCAAAACTGTCTTGGGTAAGTGATTTGATATGAATGAGGCCTAAGACAGTCTTATAGACTTAAAAGCCTGCCAACTTTATGATATTAATTCTATAAAGTAGGTACTAACATTTGCTTGCCGATTATGCATATAAATATTTAGAGTACTGGCATATATGTATTTGTAAATGTTAAGACTCTTGTCTAAACCCTATTCTGTAAGTGTGTGCATATTTTACATAAAATGTATTTTAAGTTAGGTGTACACATAACTGTATGCTAGGTGCGTATCTGTAGGCAGACTGATTGTATCAGGCCACAGATGAAACAATATGGTGGATTCAGAAGTCAAAGGAAGCAATGTTTTATTTGAAACCCAACATGGTCTGTGTTCAGGCTATCGGCTACATCAGGGGTCAATCAGAAGTAAAGCATCAGATATCATTCTGAAGAGTCCTTCGTAACAACTGCCACTGTTTTCTCAAGCCGTGTAGAGAAACTTCTGCGTGTTTCTTTGTATTCTTATTAAGAAGGACACTCCAGAGTGACGTCCGATGCTTTACTTCTGACTGACTCCTGTTGTAGGCGACAGCTGAAACACGGGCTGTGTAAGGTTTTGAATAAAACATTGCTTCCTTTGATTTCTGAGTCTGCTCTGTTGTTTCATCTGTGGCCTGATACACTCTTTCTATCTGATGACATTTTGTGTTGTTATTCCCTCTGATTTATTTATTTATTTATTATTACATTTATATCCCGCGCTTTCCCACTCAAAGCAGGTTCAATGCAGCTTACACAGTAATAGGGAATACAGAATGTTGTTAGAGAGAGTAAAAATTAAGTATAACAGAATAAATAAGTAGGTAGAGATAGGCAATGGAGAAGGGAGTAAGGTGGGAGATATAGTCTGGGTCGATGTCGTTGTCTTCTGGGTATATGTTAGGTAGATTGGTTCATTAGTTTAGGTCATTTGGATAGGCTTGCTTGAATAAATGGGTTTTTAGTGCTTTCCAGAAGGGTAGATGGTCATGGATTGATTGGATAGGTTTGGGGAGGGCATTTCACAGTTGGCTGCCCAGGAAGGAGAAATTGGATCCATAATAAGTTTTGTACTTGAGTCCTTTACAGTTGGGGTAGTGCAGGTTGAGATAATTGCGCCTGCAGGTGCATATCTATGGCAGTTAGGCGCAAGCAGTTACATAAATTGCACATACCCAGTTATGCTGGTTCTCTATAAATGAAAGTAGGTGCCTACCTCCTTTATAGAATATGTTCCTATCAGATGCTCTATAGGTACTATAGAAGTGCACAGTTATAGAATTACCCCTTATATTTGTTTATAGACCACTTTCAGGTGAACCATAACACAGACTCAAAAATAACACTTTCTTGCGTAAACGACATGGCCATGTTAAAAAGAGTCAAAAACAGAAGAACAAAATACCGAGAGACTTTCTTTTGAACATCAGCCATGTGCACTTCTTGAGGATAGAATACTGTACTAGGAAGTATTAAAAAAGAAATAGAGAATACAACAGATAATATCATAATGCCTCTGTGTCACACTACGGTCAATGCATCGCAACAAAGACTTAGCGGAATTAGAAAAGGTACACAGAAGGGCAATCAAAATGATAAAGGGGATGGATGGATTGATATCCTTATGAGAAAAGGCTAAAGAGGTTAGGACTCTTCAGCTTGGACAAGAGATGGCTAAGGGTAGATATGAAAAAGGTCTATAAAATCCTGAGTTGAATGGAATGGGTAAAAATAAATGAGCTATTTACTCTTTTAAAAAGTGCAAAGACTAGGTCACATACTGGGAATTTACTAAGCAGCATTGATTCTGAATCAGCTCAAACTTCCCAGGATAAAATTGTTGTTCTAGGCTCTATCAGAGCTTCATGAGGCCCAGGGTTCTAGTGACTTCTAGGTTAACATGCAGATGCCAAAGGTTTTATCAGATCATCAGGGAAGCTCTTCATATAAGGCTTGAAGAGAGGCTATTCCTAACTCTGTCAGAGCAGAAGTTTCTTACAAAGTCTACAATAGAGGCTGACCAAATTTAGGTTTTGGCACTGAAACCAGCCTGAAATCTGTGGTTGGACTCGTTTTAGTTTCCACCAAAAATATTGATGCATTTTTGGCTGAAACCAAAATTTTAGGCTGTGCCCCTCCTCCTCTTCCCCGAGGAGCCTTGTCTGTCCCTCCATCTCTCCTTCTGTCCCTTCCTAAACAGAAAGAGCTGTCCCTCCCTTCTCCCCCCACGACAGGAGAAGTCCCCCTTCTCAGACTCACCTGTAAGCCCCCCCGGCCTACCTTAAACCCTGCTGGTCTAGTGGCCTAACTGGGGCAGGAATGATCCCTAGTTGTTCCTGCCCATGTTGTTTTCACCTGCAGAATGGCTGCAAAGACCTTCAGTGACAGTCTACCTCTCCACAGTACCTGAGAGGCAGTCTGTATGGGATAGTAGGCTAATTCCCAGTGCCGGCATGACTTGAATCAATGAATGATCCTTCCTGTCACCTCTGCTCTGCTGATATGATTATGAATGAGGTTGGCTGGAGCCTGGCTGGGAAGGTGAGAGTGATTGTCTCCTAGGATCCTGGCTTGCTTGCACTTGGAAAAGTTGGTGCGACTGCCAATGTCCACCTACATAATGCATGTGAGGAGGTGAAGCCAAATGGCGAAGGAAAGTGAGAAGGAGGAGATGTAAGGACTGGCTTTTGGTGCGGCTGGAGGAGTGTAGTGCATCAGTGCTGAGGAGCATAATTTCCAAGGGAGAAGGGGAGGGAGAGAGAAGGAGACAGAAAGATGGAGATGAAAAGGGAAAAGAAGCTTTAAGATTTGATCAGCAGCCAGTTGTAAAGCCGCTTCAGTTAAGCATGGGGGCCCCTAGGAACATGGGGCCCTGTGCGACTGCCACTGTTTAAGGCTGGTCCTGCTGGCAGGATATTCAGCAGCACTTAATGTATACCAGAGCTCGTAACGTAGGGGAGATCTTAACAAGTGTTTAGTAAGAAATTTGAGCGCTCTGCAATAGCACGACATACAACATGCAATAACTGTGTGTATTGTAGATATGCTATAGTAGCTAGCTCTGTGATCAGTCCTTGTATGGGCAATGTTTTTACATTGAGACAGTATACTGATTATTATTCAGCACTGCCATACAGTGTCCTTGCCAGAAATGGTACATAGGTCAAACCCGGTGCAAAATAAAACAAAGAATAGCGGAACATCTTAGTAATTTAAGAATGCGGAAGCATGAAGTGCCACTAGTGGGATCAATTTTAAACATCAGAAGAATGATTTAAAATTTATTGTGTTATTGCAGGTCTATTTACCTGGGGAGGTGATATTTCAGCGGACTTAGTTCAAAAGGAGCAAAGATTTGTTTACTGTCTTTTCTAGAGGATTAAACAGAGAGATTGAATAGTCAGTCTTGCAATAGGGGGTGCATATGCCAATCAGCGAATGGAGATAAATGTTTATTGCAGTAGAGCGCATGCGTCAGCATGTTCGAGCAGTTTGGAAGTGAGGCAGGTTGCATTTGCCCTTCCTACAATAGTCATGAGTGTTTGTCTAAGGTAACTTTTAAGGAAACAGTGTTTGTATGAAATTATTGTACTTATATGATGAATAGTTGAATGTTATTGATAGAGTTTTTATTTCTGTAGCACTGTTCTGCTGAAGATGCATATCACCGTGAAACATAGTTCCATGTCGGGAACAGTCTTTTGGATTTTGTGGAGTTAACTCACTTGGACACTGATTGCACGGACCCACACTGATAAAGAAAGCTGTTTGAAAAGTTCTGGTATGGAACGGGTTCATCAGAAACAAATTGTGTTCCCAGAAGTATCTAGATAAGTATTTGACCTACAACAGGTTTTGGGCATCGGTATAATTTCTTTGAAATGGACATTGTATGGACTAATTTAAATTAAGTAATAATTGGCATTTTTTGAAGCTCTGACCTGTTTAAGGGTAGTAGGTGGAGGGTTCTTTTGCGATAATGGTTCCATTGGCTTGCAGTGCATAGTATTGCTAACAGCTTTCTTTAAGTGGCGGGTGTCACTATCACTGAACACCGACAACAACAATTTTAAAATTATTTAAGGAGTGTAATAGCAATAATATTGAATAGGTTTCTAATGTTTTAGAAGATTGATATTAGGTGAAACCAATTCCCAGATCATAGGAGTAAACTATTCAGATAGCGCCAGGGTGACCGGGGGCAGAGCAAAGACCGTACAAGAGAGGTAAGAGAAAAAGCTGTCCTAATTTGCCTGGATAGCTATCCAGGTACCAGCGTTAAATAACATCCAGTGGCCACTGAAGAACCGAATATTCAGCACCAGTATTTGGGACAGCTGTTAGGTTTTCAAAGCAGGAACTAGGTTTGTGAGCCCTTGGACCACTGCCGAGCAGCGGCAGTGGCAGGCAAATCACCCTACACCAGGAACCAGACAGATCTCAGATAGGAATAGCAAGACTTCACCTGCACTAGCCGCCCTTCCCCAGTAGTTGAGCCCCTGGCTGCAGGCGGCCGACAGGACTTACAGGACAGGGTAGGAACTGGAAGCTGCAAGCAGTCACTAAATCAGGGAACAAACACTGACAAACATGAGACAGAACGGAAAGCTGCCAGGCAACCACTGAACAAGAAACACAGACAAACAGAAACTAAACACAAAAGACAAACAAGGAACAAGACTAGGAAACAAACAAACCCCAAGCCAAACTACACACAGACTAACCAGAATCAGACAAGAACTAGAATAAAAGCCAAACTAGGCAGAAGTGCAACAAGCACCAACAAACCAGGGCCTTAGGCGATGCAAAGGCAAAGCAGAGAGGTTCCAAATGGCTAATAAGCCTAGCAGCAGCTGAGATTCAGCTGCAGCAATCACCAGGCAGCTATGGGTGCTGTGCAGGCTCAAACAAGACAAGCAAGTCTGGCAGGCCAGAAGATCCGGACTGGACTGGGCTGAAATCTGGAACGGGAAACAGCACACAGACAATCCAATGCAGCCACCAGACCTGGCCACCAGGGGGCGAGATGACTGAGAGCCTGAAACCAGGGCACGACCGTGACAACAGCTTGGTGCTGAATATCTGAGTCTTGAAATGCTGACTGATGTGGGCTGAATATTGGTCAGAAAGGTAGACCACTCACTAAAATCATCCATCATTCCTCATAGAAGTCAGGGCCAAAATAGTTTGGACTATATTCTTGGAACCTCTGTGTACACACTTTCAAAAAGGGGGGGGGGGTCTTTCTTTAAAATCAGGTGGATTTCCTGGCTATCATCATTACTAGGTGGGGAGCACTGTCAGGCCTTGGGACTCAAATACTGCTCCTCACTGTCATGTGTGTGTCCTCTGCCTACAGAGCCATGGAGGCTAACTTTGATTTCATGGTTCTATATCCTCGATTCTCAGTCCCCTTAGACCTGTGCATTGTTGCCTTCTCAGTTACATGGGAGTACCTACTATTACTACTTACCATCTCTATAGTGCTACTGACTTAAGCAGCACTGTATATGTACATGCTGTGTACATAGGGGTCACTGGTTTCTGTTATGCATCCTGTTGTCATTCTTGACTCCAGCTTGTTCCTGACTTCACTCACAGCCTGTGCCTTGGACCTCCGCCTACATCTGCCTCCCTGTTAAGGTAAGGGCTCACATATGGTGGTCTCACAGTCTACCTTTCTTGCTTCCAGAGATCAGATTTGTTTTCTTTGGGGTTGGAGTTCTTTTCACTGGATGTTGAAATCATACACTTCACTTCCCATTAGCATGCAGGTACTCATTCATGTGACGTCTGGTACAACAGAACAGGCAGCCCCTATCTCATTGCAGGAATTGCTTTTAGTTTATGATAATTTTAGGTTCCTAAAATTTATTTGGTTTATTTTTGTTTACTACATCTGACAATGACCTACAATTTATTTTTAAATTTTACATTAAAGCGATTTTGCATCTATTTATGTGAAGCCAGTCATGCACACAATTTTTTTATTTTATTTTTATTTTTGTTACATTTGTACCCCGCGCTTTCCCACTCTTGGCAGGCTCAATGCGGCAGGCAATGGAGGGTTAAGTGACTTGCCCAGAGTCACAAGGACACAATGGGTTTCCAGCCCTCTAAGGGGGCAAGTATCTATATTGGGGTGGGTGAGAAAAATAAATTCCCCAACTGGGAAGCTTTGCATTTTGAAATTTTAACATTTGGATTTCCAGCACACAATCTACTCTACAACTTAAGCAATAAGGGTTTAGAGAAGTACCAGCACTTATCCAATGCAGAGCCATGCTCTCACCAGCTGCAACTCTTTCAAGCATTTTATCTTTCTTGACCAATATAATGTTAGTGTTACTTGTACTTATTTACTGTTTCTATCTGAAAGACAATTTGTTCATTTTATTAGGGTTTCATAATGGTGTTGGTTTAATTTTAATAAGGTAAAGTCTATATTTTGCATTAGCAAACGTCTACACGTACCCTTCCTCTGGCGCTAACCAATTTCATTCAGATACATTTTGAATTAGTCTTTTGTGTATAGTTTTTAATTTATTAATTCATTTTTCTAGTTTAATTTGTGTAGCCAAATTTATTTTAATGAAGGAGACTGCAGCAATTAATTTGAGAACTGTAGTTCATGTAAATATGTCCCAAACTATAACCTGTGTTACATTACCATCATGAATGCACTGGAGGAATTTCTTAATGGATTTTTGAATGTCTCCCTTAATCAATGCATCTATTTAAATCATAGCTTTTACTTTCTTCTGTAATTCTAGTTGTTATAATATAATAGGTACACGGCTTGTCCATGTATTGTTCCCACTGTCTTATTTTGCCACCTCTTGTACTGACTGAAACTATTTAACATTAGAAGTCTTCTAACTGAGTCTTCTGCTGCTGCAAATCCAAACCCATAACTGAACTCTTCTCTGTCGTACCAGAGAGCTGGACTGAGAGGACCTGATTCAGCTCTACTACAGCCTTCCAGATCTCTTCTAGTATATAAACCACAGTCTCTTGACTTGGAATAACCCCTGTGTCCCTAGATAATGGCCAACAGAATGTACCTTTCTTTTGATGCATTCCAGATATTTGGGAGTCTGCACTTCTGGAACTTTCTGTCTACCTTCGATATTACCAAGATTAGAAAACTTCCTCTATACTGCTCCCTCAATCTCATAGGCCTCCTTGCCTCAAATCACAGAGCACAGATCATCATCTATGGGCGCCTTCACCCCTGATGAACCAGAGGCATGGGCCAGAGCAGGGTCAATTGGAGGACCACGCTGATCAGGGCTAGGCAGTATGCTCATGCTTGAAGTCCTCAGTGAAACCTGTCCAGTCATTGATGACATCTACACTGAAAAAGCATTCATAGGCCCTGGAAATGGATGAGAAGCTGGTTTCCTCACTATCAGAGCCCTGCAGATCATTACCTCACCAAGGGAGCCATCTTAGACCTTAGAGTTGATGTTTAATCTTCACTTTGTGAACTTTCCAAGTCTCCCTCAATATCACCAAATGATATGATGAAAAAGTACTTTGAAGAGATCTTTTCAAATTCCTAAGGATTCTATGCTTCCTCTTTCATGACTATTCTATACTGAGTTTGGTGGCAAACTATACCTGGGCAAAGGGAACCTAATACTGCATCACCTAATTTTGATTTGACCTGGTTTTCATAGAATTCCCTGCTGATGGTATCAACTAAAGCTACTTTGATTGCCAGTGCCAACATTTCCCTGAGAGAAAACCAGAACTAGGTCCCAGGACCGTATTTAAGACTCAAAAATAAGTTGTTCATGGGCCAGTATATCTGTATTTCCCCAATTTTGGACCGCCTAAGTTTGTTGCAAAGCCTTTTTGGCAAAATACCCTGAGGTCTTGACCCTAAGCTTTTTTTTTTTTGTGTTGTTTGCACAAATTACCTTATGTGAAATTGGAGGTGAACATTTCCCTTTCTTATCTTCTTATCTGCAACCATTTATTGTAATTCCATAAGTATGTGTGAGTGTGTGTGGGGAGGGGGGGTTCCATTTAGGTGCCTTGATGCCCAGTGAAAGCCTATTCTTTAATAGCATCTGGTCACCCAGATTAAATTATAATTGCATGTGAGACCCCTGAGCAAATGTGGGGAGTGGACCAGTGGAATAACACAGCTGTACAACAGGGAGGCACACAAAATAAGTATTTATTTACAGGAATTCCTGGGCCTGTTCCTTCACAGGACCCAAGTCATAGCATGGGTAGACTTCTGCGCTTCAGAAACATAGCGGGAGGCTTAACACAGCTTGTGACTGCTGGAGTTGCCATGCCCCAAACACAGTTGCAGGTTCTCAGATCTCTGACAAGGTTCAGGTCTGGTTCTTGCCAGACATTAAAAGCAAACCTCGCAAGTTGTGCTGAGGTAAGCAAGTTGTGCTGACGTAATCAATCACAAGGTTGACTTACCTCAGCTTAATCAAACAGCTAGACGAATTCAGTCATGGCATAGGCTGGGGCTCCAGTCTTCCTTCCCTGGGCCTCCTTAACTTCTGCCTGGCCCTGACTTTTGAATTTCCCAATTGTGACACCACCCCTTCCCGGGGTGGGATCTGCACCCTTAAGGTGGCCCAGGCTACTTAAAGAGGGACTTTTCTTAAGGGTGAGGGGCAATGTCCTAAAAAACCCCCATCACACCCTTCCCCTCAGCTCAACCGTACCTGGTTGAGCGCCTGCCATATCAGGGCCCACCTCTTGGGACAAAAAGTCTGCATTCGCATGTTCTCTGCCCACCCGGTGTTGTACCCAATACTTGAGGGGTTGAAGACTGAGGAACCATCGCATTACACGTGCATTTGAATCTCTATGACGGGCCATCCACTGCAGGGTTTGATGATCAGTGACCAAAATGAAACCACCCAGTAGATAATACTGGAATGTCTCCAGGACCCTTTTGACTGAAAGAGCCTCCTTCTTGATCACCATGTAGTTCCTTTCCCTCGGGAACAGCTTTTGCTGATGTGCACCATCGGGTGGTCTTCTCCATCCACTTTCTGGGCCAGAACTGCCCCAAGCCCAACCTCTGACACATCTGTCCGGACAATAAAGGGCCAGTTAAAATCCAGGCTGACCAGTACCGTCTCTGAGCAAATAGCCTTCTTTAGAGTTTGGAAGGCCACATCCAACTCTTCAGTCCAGTGTACCTTCTCAGGAGCCACCTTCTGCAGGAGGCAGGTTAGTGGCTCTGGTTTCTCAGCAAATCTAGGAATAAACTGATGATAATACCCTACAATCCGGAGGAAGGCTGGTACTTACTTCTTTATCTGAGGGACTTGCACCTAGGTTTACCTTTACCTTTTGGATCTGGGGTCTCACCTGTCCTCTCCTGAGCCCAAAGAGGGTGGATGCAAAAACTAATCTCTTCCCTGTCCTCCTCCAGTGCTTTCACTCTCCTTGGCCCCTCCGATACTCTTCCCCCCCATTCAAAGCAAAAGAAATACTTGAGCTGGTGTGGATTCACAAGACCCGCCAGCTGAAGACCTCCTCCCAGCAGAAAGAACACTTACACCCTTTGCAACCAGAGGTAGTGTCCCAGAACCACTAACACGGCCAGCCTCTATGCATGAGTGCAAACTGAGCATGAGCGAGGAGTGGGGCAGCAGTGGCTCAGCAATACTGCTGGATGCACAGGGTGTGCGTGTTCTTTCTGCTAGGAGGAGATCTTTGGCTGGCGGGACACTGATTTTGGGTGGGCCAGGCCCACCCATGGCTATGCTCCCTTTAAGGCTGCACACATTAGAATTTACACGCACCATGTTATAGAATATGCCTAGAATGTTGTGAGCATAGATTCTAATTAAAACCAATTAGTGCCGCTAATTGGTTAAGTACCAATTATCGGTGTTGATTGGCTGGTTAATTAAATCCACACGGAAACCGAAGCATATTCTGTAACAATGCGCATAACGTAATTGGTTAACCAGTTAATTAGTGCTAATTGGATGTTAACAAGCAATTATTAGCACTAATTGGCATTAATTGAGATTTATGTTAAGTGTATTCTATAATTCGGTGTTCCTAAATTCTAAGTTGCATAGTTGAAAAGGTAGCATGGCCATAGGCGGGGTGTGGGCATTTCTAAAATCTATACACATTATTGTAGAATATACCTGATCTGAGCCTGATGTAGGCATTGGGATTTACACCAGATAAAACATGGCCTAAATGGATGCAAACAAATTCAGTTGCGTGGTGAGCCGCTCATTGTATTCTATATACCGTTCAGAAATTGAAGCCTATTGTATAAAATTTAGGCATACTTTAGAGAATACACTTAGATGTAATTCTTTTCCACATGGATTTTTCAGGCACCATATACAGAATCTGACCCTATGTGTGTAAATGTGAGTCCCACCCACACTCCACCTATATGTGCGCCTACCTGTCAAATATGTACTATATAAGATACATACTTATTTACAGAACAGCACTTAGGTAAGTTTTTGGTATTCGCATGTGTATGTGCACACATGTGCATATATGCCATTACTGTCATCATTTATATATATAATTGGTGTGCAAATATTAGGACCTATCTGTTTAACTTGGCAATTACCTCTTGCTGTTAAGTACTCCATTATCTATTAGTTCCAGCTAATACAGCTTGAGAAGTAGGGCCCTAATTATATAATTTTCCTAATAATGTTAAAAATAAAACCACTGAAAATTGCATAAAGAGAACATTCTATTTCTAGCTCATAAAACTATTACTCTTTTACAGACATAAAAGATAGGAATATAACATCACCACTAGATGGTGCCAGTATATAAACTAATCTACCTACCAGTTCTAGTAGCTAAACAGCACATCTTTCAGATCTTTTAAGATAAATCTTGTTATATTAATCAGTTTCAATCATATAAAAGTCTAATTTTTGTATTATTAAAAATCTTGAGAGTTATTATGCTTCATAACCTGTTATTAAGCTGATCAATTACATTTCGTTCATAAATTAAACCAGCATCATATAGAAATGCTTGATAAATTAAGCAAGTCCCTTGCAGGTTTTGTTGCATAAGCTGATATAAAAAATGGTGGAAGATAAAGACCATATGGCCTATCCTGTCTGCTCTGCCATACCATGCTCTACATCCCCTTAATCTCCTTTGGAGATCATCTTTGCTTCTCCCATGCTTTCTTGAATATACGTGTTGTCCACCACCTTCATTGGTAGGCTGTTCCATATATCCACCACTTTTTTCATAAAGAAATTTTTATTTATATTACTCCTGAGTGTATCCCATTTCACCCTCATCTTATAGCCCCTCCATCCAGAGTTTCCTTCTCATTGAAAGAAGTCTACCTCCAGTCCATTTGTACCTTATAAGTATTAAATATCTCCATAATATCTCTTCCTACAAATCTAGACCTTTAAATGTGTCCTCATATGCTTTATGACAAAGATTACTGCCCATTTTAGTAGGTGCCCTCTGGACCAGCTCCATCTAGTTTATACCTTTTTGAAGGAGTAGTCTCCAGAACTTAGCATTTAGGCATCCCAATTTTATAAAGCCAGGATATGGAGTCTAAAACTTCTGTATGTCCATATGGCAAGAGGATGACATCTGGGCATATTCTGGGCAAGACTAGAGACGAGGCAAACTATGGATGTCTAACTCCAGTTGCAGAAGGGGAAGGGATGTCCATGTCCAAAATGATGGATGTCCATATTTAGACCTGGTACTTGGCACGTCCAGGTTATAGAAAGGTGCTCAGATTGAGCAATTCTCGACTGGATGGTTAAGGGAAGTCACAGTAGTTATTTTTATGTACCTGGAGAGCGCACAATTAAAAAATAAAATAAAATGACAAACAACTGCATTGGGATCTCAACCAGTGACCTTTGGTTCTCTGCACTGGTTCCCAGTACAACAAAAATCCTCTCTAATACTGGATTTACTGAAATGAAATTGTAGCCTTATACACTACATATACTACAAGTATTTCATCTTGTTGGAGGAAAAGCCTCAACAGACTCCTCTATATTAGGCTCACAGGCCATTCACTTCATGGAATACTTGCTGTCATCATCGGCACAAAAACCTCTAAAAGTTATTGAAATCTTTAAAGTCCACTGAACAAAAACTTATCTTTTGTAGGTGCACAGTTTCTTCACACTCTCCATGGCTGACAATGGCCAGAGTTTCATCCACTTCATCAGGGTCCGTGGTCTGTGCAACTGTCAATCAAAAAATATCATTATAACTTCCCATAAACAAATATCACGATCACAAAACAGTATATGCAAACCCAATCTACATGCCTCACTTCACTTCACTTCACTTCAGTGGCTCGTCTCTGCGTCTGGTGATGTTGGCGCTCAAAGATATCGGGTGACGTCAGACGCCACCTTATCAGGCTGACCAATCATTAACAAATGGAAAATTAAAGCACTTACCTTTAGTAAAAATGACACCATTCTGTTTTAGAGTTTAACCCCTTTGGTTGTAGCATCTGCAGACAAAATATCCACTTTTGTTCCTGTTGTAACAGTACACGCCATTTGTCACCACCCCTGATGGGAGGCTCTTTCAACAGAAGTCTGGAGTTTCTATGGGAGTAACGATGGCTCCCTCCATAGCTAACTTGTTTGTAGCCCAATTTGAGGAATGGTTTGTATATTGTTCAACTTTTTTTGGTAAAGTGAAGATGTGGGTTAGATTCATTGATGATATTTTTTGCATCTGGAGCGGATCAGAAGTTGAGCTTGATACTTTTGTCTGATATTTGAATGGTTGTTATTTTACACTCAGGTTTACTATCCAGTATAGTAGAAATGATATTTCTTACTTGGATGTTTTGATCAAGAAAAATGTGATGGGGTTTGAAACGACGATTTTCTGTAAGAGTACAGATAGCAACGCTTTCCTGGAATATAGGAGTTGTTACCCGAAGAAACTTAGAGATAGCTTACCCCTTTCTCAGTTCTTGAGATATCGAAAGATCTGCTCTAATGATTTTGGATTTTAAAGAAAAATCAGTTGGTCTTAAGAAGAGACTGTTGGAGAGAGGCTACCCGAAACATGTAGTTAACAAGGCATACAAGCGGGCAAAATTCAATAACCGTGATTATCTTTTGACACTGAGACTTAAGGATGAGGAAGAAGAGAATGTTTTAACATGTGTGTTGAAATTTATGGCCACAGCGTCCCGGGTGTCTAGTGCCATCAGGAAGCATTGGCACATCATACAAACATTACCAACGTTCGAGGATATGAGATTGAGATTTGCCTATAGCAGAGGCAGGAATTTAAAAGAGATTTTATACCCTGCAGCTTTGAGACCATTAAACTGCGAAGTGGCCAATGAAGTTGGGCATGCCAAATGCGGAGCATGTCAAATGTGTGATATCATGATAGTCACAACTGAGTTTGTAGATCCGCAACCAGGGCATAAATTTATTTTGAGATCTAAAACATCATGTATGTCAGAGTTTGTGATCTGCTGTATTCAATGTCCCTGTAATAGGCTGTATGTTGGACAAACCTCAAGGAAGTTGGTGACACGTTTGACGTAACACAAGAGCAATATAAACATTAAGAAGACTACATCACCTCTAGCGGCACATTGTGACAAAGAGTAGCACACATTCGAGACTTTACGTTGTGTCATTTTGCAACAGTTGGACTTTCAGGGGTTGTGAATAAAGGCATGTACTTTTACAACAGAAACAAAAGTGGATATTTCATCTGCAGACGCTACAACCAAAGGGTTTAAACTCTAAAATAGAATGGTGTCAGTTTTACTTCAGGTGAGTGCTTTAATTTTTCATTTGTTAATGATTGGTCAGCCTGATAAGGTGGTGTCTGACATCACCCGATATCTTTGAGTGCCATCTTTGTGCAACACCAGACGCAGAGACGAGCCACAGAAGTGAAGTGAGGCATGTAGATTGGGTTTGCATATACTGTTTTGTGATAGTGATATTTGTTTATGGGAAGTTATAATGATATTTTTTGATTGACAGTTGCACAGACCACGGACCCTGATGAAGTGGATGAAACTCTGGCCATTGTCGGCCATGGAGAGTGTGAAGAAACTGTGCACCTACAAAAGATAAGTTTTTGTTCAGTGGACTTTAAAGATTTCAATAACTTTTTGAGGTTTCTGTGCTGATGATGACAGCAGGTACTTCGTGAAGTGAATGGCCTGTGAGCCTAATGAGTCTGTTGAGTCTTTTCCTCCAACAAGATGAAATACTTGTAGTATGTGTAGTGTATAAGGCTACAATTTCATTTCGATAAATCCAGTATTAGAGAGGATTTTCATTGCAGTGGGATTTCTCTATTATCCTCTATAGCTCCTGAACTTGATTATAGAAGTTTTTCTGCGCTGGTTCTCAGCCAGCTCTAACCATTAAGCTATTCCTCCACATGGAGGTCTATGTGACCATTTTATAATATGAATGCTCCTCTGCTGCCAAAAAGATGTCCATGACCCTTGTTTTGTCCCATTCATAGTTTGAAATTTCAGTTTGTAACCAGCACTTGGATGTCTATTTCTTATATATTTTAGAACAGGCTGTATGTCATCAGGTCCTGTTTTAAAATACATGGGAAATGGATGTCTATATATGATGTATAGACTTGGATGTCCATGTTCTGAGTTAGATGTCTTTTCTGCTCCATGTCTACCATCCTGCAACCTCAATTTGTGTCCTCTAGTTCTACTGCTTCTCCATTTCTGGAAGAGATTTGTTTGTATATTAATACCTTTTGAGTACTTGTCTATTATATCTCCCCATCTCTCCTTTCCTCTAGGGCAGGGTTCTCAATCCAGTCCTCAGGACACTCCTATCCAGTTGGAATTTCAGGATATTCACAATGAAATGAATGCATTACCTCCATTATATGCAAACTAATATCTTGCACATTCATTGTGGATATCCTGAAAACCTGACTGGTTGGGTGTGTCCCAAGGACTGGGTTGAGAACCCCTGTATACATATTCCGGTCTTCCAGTTTCTTCTCAAGTGTTTTTTGATGCAAAAGTGCAAACCCTTTACTATTTTTGTTGCCTTTCTCTTAACTGCTTCAAGTCTTTTTATGTGCTTGGAGAGCACATTTGGCCTCCAAAACCCAAGACAATACTCCAAGTAGGGCCTCATCAGGGGCATCAACATCTTCTTTCTTCTGCTGGTTATGCTTCTCTCTATGCAGCCTAGCATCCTTCTGGCTACAGCCATCACTTTGTCACATTATTTCATGTGTTAGCCACGTTACAGAGCTTAGTTCTTACCTTGAATGTGGCTGAAAGAGGGCATTGTACACCATTCTGCCAGCTCTGACCTACTGCTAATCTCAGTACCAGGAGACTCGTTGCCAGTGGGGCAAACCTCTGATCTGCAGTTAACTGTGAGTAAGCGTGCTTATTCCAATAAAGGATGTTTTCGGAGAGATTAGTCTTCAGGTGTCAACTGGTGTGCCAATGTTATATAGCAGCAACAAATCCTAGAGGCCTGCGTGTATGCAGGTTCCTGGAGAACTTTTAGTGGGTACTGCAGTGCACTTCAGCCAGGTGGACCCAGGCCCATCCCCCCTACCTGTAACACTTGTGCTGGTAAATGGGAGGCCTCCAAAACCCACTGTACCCACATGTAGGTGCCCCCTTCACCCCTAAGAGCTATGGTAGTGTTGTACATTTGTGGGTAGTGGGTTTTGGGGGAGGGGGAGGGGGGGTTGGGGGCTCAGCACCCATGGTAAGGGAGCTATGCATGTGGGAGCGTTGTCTGAAGTCCACCGCACTGACCTCTAGGGTGCCCAGTTGCTGTCCTGGCATGTCAGGGGGGCGAGTGTACTACGAATCGTGGCCCCTCCCACGACCAAATGGCTCGGATTAGGATGTTTTTGAGCTGAGCGTTTTTAGTTTCCATTATCGCTAAAAAAAACAAAGGCCCAGCTGAAAAACGTCCATTTTTTTTGAAAATACGGTCTGTCCCGCCTCTTCACGTACCCGTTTTCGGACATAGACGCCCATGGAGATAGGCGTTCACGTTCGATTATGCTCCTCCTGATCTACTATGGTCTCTTTTGCAACCTCACTATCGGGATACCCTATCTTCCCAGTCCAATAAATGCAAACACAAATTTATCTGTTATGGGCCCCTTTTACCAAACTGCAACAAAAGGGGGCCTGTGCTAGTGTTGGCACGTGTTTTTCACGTGCGCTGAGGTCCCCTTTTACCACAGCGGGTAAAAGGTAGGTCTTCCTTTTCTGCAGGAAATGGCCATGTGGTAAGTAATTTTGCTGTGCGGCCATTTTGGGAGAGCCCTTACTGCCTCCCATTGAGTTGATGGTATGGGCTCCCACACTAATCGGTGGTAACTGGGCAGCGTGTGGCACTGCCCGATTACTGCCGGGTACACACCGGTGCTACAAAAATAAATATATTTCTGTAGCGCCGGATATGATGGTGCCTTGGGGGGTGGGAAGTACCGCCGGGCTGCTGCGGTAGCCCGGTGCTACTTCCTTTTTAGTGAGCAGTAAGCCTGCATTTGGCTTACTGCAGCTTTGTAAAAGGGGCCTTAAGTGAGGTATATTTGCAGCTTATTGGTTTTATATTGGTTATCCATAAAACTGACCTTTATGCGGCCTTTGACAATCTATGTTATATCTATATCTATAACTATATCTATATCACTACTGAGCAGAGAGAAATATGAATAAACAAAAAGAGCCAAATGTGCAAAAGTAAGAATAGAAGAAATAATTTAGCAGAAAAGAATGTGCTTATTGAATGAGACTGACACATGATGCATTCATGGGGGTGGAGGGATCTTGGGGCAGTGAGTGCACATATCTGTTATTTATGCCTGTCATTTTTGATTGGTTCTTTTATTAGTAAAGTAATAAAGTCCACTAAATTCTTTCCACTTATGATCTTGCAAAAACGTGTTTCTATACTTTTTGACATCCTGATTTCCAATGTGATTTATAAACCATGAGGAGCTATACTGGCAGTGAGGCATCCATTACAATTTTAAGGAGGTAAAGACAGCGAGAGAGGGAGAAAGAGATGGGTTAAGTGACCTTTTCAAGATCACGCAGTGAAGTGATGCTGATGGGACTGAAATTGGTTATTGAAGGATGTTAAACTCAGTGACCAATCCACTAAAAACTGCAATCTATTTTGTTTGAAAATTTCATTTAATGTTACTTTCTAGGTAACATATAGCATATTAAGAGTCAATGAAAGAGACAGGGAGAGAATTTATATACAATAAATAGTTACATCAATCCTCCTTGTCACAATCGACTGTGCATTCCAAAGATGAAAAGTTCAGTATTTTTCTATTAGCACACCTTCTTCCTTTGTTGACAAGGCTACTTATGCTTAAAACGATGATCACTTGATAAATAACCTACATGACTCTCTTGTAACACTTTTTTTCCTCACTGTGCAGACACATCCTAGAGTTGTCCTGTATGCACAAGATTCTAATGGATTATATCAGTTACAAGAAAAGACATTAGACATGGCAGTTTCCTTACATTAATGGGAGATTCATAAGGTCTTCCAAATGCTACAAGCTTCTTTAATTATATTGCCAGCCTTACACATTACCTCTCTTTTATAAGTGCTTTGGGTCTGATAGCAGTTGCTATACAGATTAATTGCCCTGTCCATGAATTTTCAGCAGCACTGTATGGACAGCACTATTGGGGTAATGCCTGGACACTAGGGCAAGAGAATGGGCATTTCATCTACCCAGTAATATTCAGTTGATCTCCCTATATGCAGTTTAAGTTAAGACAGTGGCTGAAAATCCCTGCGATTTGTAAAACCAGTGCTGGCCAGTAGTCTCTGTGTATATTCAGTACCAATAATTATATAGATAGTTTTTTTTTTTCATTTTTAAATGCTTATTGAATTTAGAATATGCAATGCTCAATGTAATATGCACAAATAGTGGGAATCTATTTCTACTCTCAGTGCTAGCAGAACCCCCCCCCCCCCCCCCCCCCCAGCACAAATGAGCCCTCAAGAGTGGAACAAAGGAGAGTCCTTTAATTCAATAGACTCGACATAGGTCGTGTTTCGACACCAACTGCACCTGCCTCAGGGGTCAAATTAATACTCTCAGCAATGGCAAGTATAATCCAAAAGGGATCATTCAAAAACAGCACTGCATTATAGGTAGTAGCAAACCGAACCAAACACATCCTTACACATTCAAGGCATCCAAATGACTGCCAGAAAGGAAATGACTTGCACAAGAAAGACTAATTTCAAACGTAATGAGATAGAGTGCCAAAATTCAGTTTAATCTTATTCAACTTTATGCAGTCCTCCTCCCATTTCTACTCCCCAAGCTCCCAACTTCCCTTCTTTCTATCAGGCACAGTCTGCCATATTTCAACTCCCTACCCCTCTTCCTATCCCCCGTCCCTAACACCTACTGTCGACTGCTGAGGCTCTGTTGTTTCTCCAGACCCATGGCTCATTCTTCTATCCTCCAATATATGTAGGCCCCAATATTCAAAGTATAAATCACACTCAAGGAACCAGCTGCTGATATTCAGCAGCACTTAACTGGCCAGTGCCACTGAAGATTGGCAGTAACTGGCCATCTAAAATCAGGCAGGAGAGTGGCTTAACCAGGGCGGAGTCAGGGACAAGCTGGGAGTTATGTAGGTGCTGACAATATTCAGTGTCAGTGCCTGAAAAGCTAACTGGCCTGTAGGACTCTATAAACAGCAGTCCTAAAGTTGGCTGGTTAGCTATGCGGGTTCCAGCGATGAATATTGGCCAGCATCTGCATAACTACAGGTTAGCAGCCTGAAGCTGATACCTCCTCCCTCCTGCTCCCAAGTCGAGAACACCCACCTGAGAAAAGATCCCCCTTATGACCCTCCCTCATCTACCCACCTGTAGGCTCCCTGGACCTACCTTAAGCTCCCCACTTGCTCCTGCCCTTAGCATCTCCAGCTGTAAAATGGCCACTGTGAGCTCTAGTGGTAGTCTCGTGGTATTACCACTAAAGGTTGGGATCAGAATTCGGGAGTGGGGGAGGGGACATTACAGATCCCCTTATGCAGGTCCCTGCTAATATTCAGCCGGGACACATTTCTTATGCAGGTCACAGCTAAATATTGGTTCAGATCCATATAAGTTCCAGCAGCCACCACATGTCTGGTGAGACCTGGATATTTAATGCAGATATTCTGACATGGCCCGGCATTGAATATGCGGGTCTAATTTAGCTAGTGGTGTTCAGCAATTAAAAAACATGACAGCAGCTTGCTGAACATTGACCAGGTAGTTTTTAAAAATGTCACAGCTGGCATTTAAAAATTCACTTGCTGTAGTAGCTATTGACCCATTTTATCTTTTTTTTTTTACAGAAAAGTCTATTTATCAAGGATAGAAATACTGTATGCACTGATGAGAAGCCTTTGCTCCTCTGCCCCAAATTTATTACTTGTACCATTGTTTAGGCAGGTTTGGTTTGATACCATTCGTTCAAAGCTAATCAGTATTAATGGACCAACGCTGCCTTTGTCACTGCCGCTTTAGCTTTGATTGGAACGTAGCCTTGACAAGTTTAAATCAGGTCTAAAGGTACTTCTAACTCTGAGGCCTACTAATTTTCCTTACCTCTTGACTCTGGCTAAAATGGAGTATGCTTCAACATTCAGTTATTGTAGACCTCTGACCCCTTCCTCTCATACCTAATTAACTCCTATACTAATTTTTTCTTCTGTTTCTCATTCCGCTTTCCTATTTATGATTGTAGTTCCTTTCCTTTTTCTTTGTCTGTGATATTGTGAACCATCCAGATGACATATGCTCTTGGTGCAGTACATTAAATGAAATAATCTTGAAACTTATTGCCAATTCATGTGAAAGGACCATCAGCAAATTACACATCATGCAGGCAATTCTATAAAGGGTGCCAGAAGTAGGCACCAAGATGCAGCACTCAGATTTGGGTGCAGATTTCAGATCCACTTGCAAACTAATTAGCTAACAAGTCGCTATTGATGTTAATTGGCACCAGGGGCGTATCTGCGTGGGGCCTCAGGGGCCTGGGCCCCCGCAGATTTTGCCCTGGACCCCCTACCGCCATCAACCCTCCCCCGCTGCCGTTGCTTACTTTTGCTGGCGGGGGACCCCAACCCCCGCCAGCCGAGGTCCGCTTCCACCTGCCGCTGCCTTAAAAACTACTTCTTCAGCCGGCGGGGGACCCCAAACCCTCGCCAGCCGCCCCGAGGTGTTTAAAGTTCATCTTCAGCCTCCGTGGCCGTGCTGCTGTTGATAGGAGCTGTTGAATCCACTTCGGAGTCTGACGTCGTTGTATGTTGTATGTGCTGCGACGTCAGACTCCGAAGTGGATTCAACAGCTCCTATCAACAGCAGCATGGCCACGGAGGCCGAAGATGAACTTTAAACACCTTGGGGCAGCTGGCGGGGGTTTGGGGTCCCCCGCCGGCTGAAGAAGTAGTTTTTAAGGCAGCGGCAGGTGGAAGCGGACCTCGGCTGGTGGGGGTTGGGGCCCCCCCGCCAGCAAAGGTAAGCAACGGCAGCGGGGGAGGGTTGGCGGCGGGAGGCGGGTGGAGAGAGTCATTGGTGGCGGTGGGGGCTCTGATAATGGCGGGGGGGGGGGGGTCGGTGGTGGCTAAAATGTGCCCCCTCCCTCTGGCTCTGGCCCCCCTACCGCCGGAGTCCAGATACGCCCCTGATTGGCACTATTTAGGATTTGTGTGTGGATCTGCCTGTGCGCTATTATATAACACTGCGAGCCTAATAGTCTCATGTGCAATTTAAAGGGGGTGTGGCTATGGGTGGGGCATAGGTGAATCAGGGGTGTTCTCAAAATTTAGACACAGTGTTATAGAATACCGAGATTACACACCTAACTTGCATTCCAGGTTTCAGCAGGCGCAAGTCCTTGTGTCCAAAGTTGCTATTCTATCAAGGGTGATCAGCCCGGAACACCCTTTATAGAATAGTCGTTAGCACGGATTCTTCCCAGCACTTTGGAAGCCATTTACTGAATCTGGCCTTAAATCCTAATTCTATACTGGCATCTGGTGCCCAGATTTCCTTATAGAATAATAGCACAAGTTGACCTTTATGCACCGTATAGGCACACCCACTCATACCATGTAGATAGCATAAATACATGCGCCCAAAATGCGCATAACTTACAATATTCTGTACATTAAACCCCTAATTCTATAAAAGTCACCAAAAATTGTACGTGCAAATGTGGGTATGCGCTCAATTTGCATGTGCAATTTAATTGAATAACGAGATAATTAGTGCCAATAATTGTTTTTTAATAAGCAAATTTTGGCACTAATGAGATTTAATTGGCATTTACATGTGATCTGAAAAAGGGGTTGCGGAAATGGGAGGGACATAGGCGTAAAGGGGGCATTCCTAAAATTATCATGTGTTGTTATAGAATAATAAGGATACATGCCTAATGTAGGCTTGTACATATGTTATGCATGACTTCTGGGTGTAAGTGCTATTCTATAAGCCGTGCCTAACTTTAATCATGGCTTATAGAATAGCACTTTTTTGGCACTGATTTTTTTGGTGCCATATATATAATCTAGCCCTAAAAGGTATATTCTACAAGTAGCACCTAAAAATCGGTGCTGAAAAATTTAACATGCTTAGCGCGATTCTATAAAGATTATGCATCCTTTATAGAATCACGTTTAGGCATAAACTGCACCTAACTGTAGGAACCCGCAATTAGACCTGCTATGAGCAGGCTTAAATGCAGGTGCATATAGTTAGGTGCAGTTTGGTTATAGTCTGTATATCATTTGGGAACGCCCCCAGAAACGCCTTTATCCATGCCCCCAAACATGATACACATTGGCATTTACCCACACATTGTTATAAAATACGATATGCATGTACATTTTAATTATTGCCAATTAGTGCTGATAATTGGTTATCACCCAATTATTAGCACTAACTAGCTCATTGCTCAATTAAGTTACGCACGTAAATTGGGCACGTGCCCAATTTAATGTGCATAACTCATAGCGCCATGTATAGAATCTGGCTCTAGGTTTGAAAATGTGGGACCCATCCATGCCCCTCTGAAGTTTTGCCCATGTGTGTGCTCTCTTTGCATATATGTGCTAAGCAAGTTGCACATGGCTAGCACTTACATGCATAGCTGTAATGATCATGTGTAAGTACTAATATTCTATAATTTATATGCACACTTAACTTTAGGCCACCTATTACAGAATGAGAGGACATTTGTATTGTATGCTGTGCAATTTACTTGGTTTATCACCAGTATGGCTTTTTAAACATTTTAAGTTTTCATATTTCAGTTATTGCATTATTTATTAATGTTTTAAATTGTACTCATTCAAGTGTGTTTTGTTGTTTATGTGCTTTTATGGATATTTACTATAGCCCCAATGCAGGTAGCATCTGCAATGTGGCTGCATCAGGTCATTAGCAATGTTGTCATTCTTATCCAATATATCTAGCTGGTTCTTTCGCTGTTCATCTTCATCGACCACACTTCTCCTGACTTGGTCCACTTTCATCAACTCATGCCCAATACAGCTCTTTCCCCAGATCATCCTACAGTTAAAATAAACTATGTTGCTTGTTGCGGGCAACTGCATTTTTGGCCTCAGCATGACTCACCTCACCCCAGGCAGCTGGTGGTGGTTCCACTGGAGGGTAATATTTAGGTATGTCCCAGGCCACCTCAGTTATGAACCACTTAAAGTCCTTACACTTTAAGTGCTTACGAAGTTCCTTCTGGGCAGAAATATCTCCTGTTGAAAGATGTCTGTATTCAGGCCGTCTCTGATAGATATATTCTGCATATTCATCCATCCAGGTTTCTGCTACACGTTTCAGGTTCTGTGCAGTAGAAAACAATAAAAGAATCACTCATTATAGTTGTAGATATTCAAGATATTATTATTGGGAACAGGAAGATGCGCGGCCTTGGCCAACTTTGACCAGGGTTGTATTAATACATATTAAAGTCTCTTCATAAGATTGATGGTTCCACGCAGTTTATTGATAAAACAATTTCTTGAAATGTAAAGGCTGAGTGAAGATTAATTGCATTAAATTAATTAGGTTATGTAGGTGCCACTAAAAATACTTGATGTTCTATTTAATTTTGTCATGCTTCATTTGAGTGGAGAAGCAGCCTACTGGTTAGATCAACAAGCTGAAAACCAGGGAATCCTCATTCATATCCCACTGGCTGGTCCCTGTGATCTTCGGCAGGTCATGTAACCCTCCATTTCCTCAGATATAACAACTTAGACTGTAAACTCTCCAGGGATAGGCAAACACTTACCATCCTTGAATATAACTCATCTTGAGCTGCTACTGAGAAAGGTATGAGCTAAATCCAAATCCCTGCAGTTATGATTCCAGTTCAGGGTTTAGTTGCATAGTAATTTGAAGTAGTCAGTGGAAAGAAAATTATAGAGGAAAGGATCATGGTATGACACTGAAAGAGGTTATACCTAAGAGTAACATAAGGAACGTTGTCACTGAGAGGGCAGTGGCTTGTTAGAACAGCACCCTGTGAAGTTTTTAAATCATAACCACTTCTCTATAATGTGTATGTTCCCTATAGATAGCTGTCATGGTAGGTTTCTCTTGGCTAAAAAGCAAGCTTCATGGAGAATAGACTATATATTTTGTATGTCAGTACAGTGTAATGACACATGGCTTTCACATGAGGAATTGCAGACTGAAAATCTTTATTTAGGCACTAAAGAAAGATCCGACATGGGTCCATGTTTTGACGGACAAACCGCCTGCTTCAAGGGTCATAAACAGACACCGGGCCATAATCTATGAATGGTGCCTGACAAATTGGCAGTAAAAAACAATGTGCTTAGTGTGTTTCTATAAACTATGTCTAAAGTTAGGTGTAGTTTATAGAATACTAGTAAAAAAGGCCCGTTTCCGAAATAAATGAAACGGGCGCTAGCATGTTTTTTTGTTTTGTTTTTGTGTTTGATATTAAGGGATATATATGATTTTAAAAAAGGCAAAGATGCTTTTTTTGTTAAAGTTTTGAGAGAGCGTGGCAGGCTGCAAGGGTGGTTTTTTTTATTAGTGGTTGAGCATTTGTATTGTAGACCCTCACCCCCACTTCTGTATTTAATTGTTCTTTTAGAGAGAATGTGTGTGTGTGTGTCACAGAGAGAGTTCGTCTGTGTGTGTTTGTGAAAGTGAGAGAGGTTGGTGTAAGTGGGAGGGTGGGTGCGAGTGTCTGTGTATGTGTTTTAGAGATTGTGTGTTTGTGTGTGAATGTAAGAGGGGGGGAGGAGCAGAGTGTTAGGCTGCAACAGTGATTTTTTTTTACCCCTGTACAGAGCACCCTTCCCAGGACAAAGCTTTTGTGCACACAGAACCCCCAGCCCCACCAGGCAGCTAAAAACGTGCAACATGCGCATGGTAATCATTAGGAGGAAAAGCAAGAGGATGCAATGTTGGTAGAAATATATTTCATTTTACCTCGCAGCACCGGCTCTTTCGTGTACCCTCCATTCCCCGGAGAGGCTTGCGCCGGCCGCCGGCGTTATTTGAAATATACAGGCCAGCCCCCATCGACGCTGCCTCTTGCCTGACTCAGGAGAACGTTCAGCCGATTGGTCAGAGCCGGTTCCCCGGGGCGACAGTGGTAAAATGCCTTTTCTGCGAGTAGCAGGAGCGCACTGAAGCCGCTCCGCTCCTTCTCTGGGGTCTGGCTTCGCATTTCCTCACGTTTTGGAAGGCTGGTGTTGGGCGCCATTTCTTTTTCGTTGGCGCAGTGGCAGGTGATTGTGAGTTAGGGGGAGGAGTAGGGAAACACTTCCTTTCGGTTGCGTTCCTGTCATTCATGTTTGTGCAAAATTGCTCCGCCTGCGACGTCATGACGTTCGACGCGAGGGCATGACAAACAGACATGGTGAGTGGAGAGGCTTCACCACCATGAACTAACGAACCCTTGACGGAAGTGACTGGAGCTTGGGGCCTCAATAGAACATTCAGGTAGCGAATTCTGTCCGGTAGGGGTGTGGCTGGGGGCGTGGCTGAGGGCCGGTGTATGAGTGAGAGTGAGAGTGAGTGGTGGCTGACAGGCTACAACAGTACAGGGCTTGAGTGTTTCCCTGCCACACTGTGAGCGTCAGAATTGGAGGTGAGAATTATTAATATAGATGTGCATGTGCCGTTCTTGCGAGTAAAATTTAGGTGTACCTATTTAGGCCACTTAACCAGGCCTAAATATCTGCATCTACCTTAGGCGCAGATTGGGTGTATTCCATTATAGTGCACATAGTTTTTGAAGCCCCCACAACCTGCCCATTCCATGCCCATGACTACGCCTCCTTTTTGGCTGCATACATTAGAATACACGTGTACCATGTTATAGAATTCCCCTAGAATGTTGGGCATTTGGGGGGACTGGAGGTCTGCTGGACCTCCAGCCTCCATGTCACTGTCTAGAAGGGCACTAGGCCTCCAAGGATGAAGTGATGACGGGGGTGCGGGGTTCCAGTGGACCTCCATCTCCTGAATTTGATAATTCTGGGCTTTTCACAGCCTGGACCTCTCAGACAAGTGCGGGAGGACTGTGCATGAGCACATGCTCAGGCAGAATCCTCCCTCACTTTTACCTCTATGATCAGAACTAATAGCTTGCCTAAATGTGCTATTAGCTTTGATCATAGGGGGGTGCTATTGACCCGCACTGTTAAAGAGCTAATTTTACAGCGCTATTCGGAACACTGCGTGGCTTTTGATCATTGGCCCAGGAGTGCTTCTGTTCTCTTGTTAAATCTAACTCAAAGTCATGATTGTGTAAATTGACTTTCAACAAAAAAGAACACTGCTGGACATTGTGATTTAACAACTTTGAATAGTTTGTGTCATCTGCAAATTTAATTACCTCACTCTTCGTTCTGATTTCCATATCATTTATAAATAAGTTAAATAGCACTGGTCCCAGATTCCTGGAGCACTCCACTATTCACCTACCTCCATTGAGAGAAACGGCCAGTTCCCAATCCACAGCAGAACACTAAAAAGTTACGAGATAGGAGGCAATGTTCTGTTGTGGATTGATGTACTTGGAAATAGTCTCATTGTCTTTGTTTACCGCCTTAGCTAATATTTCTTCCACTCATATCTCTCCTATCCTGGAGGGGGAGCCTAATGGTAAGAGCAGTGGACTGAGAATCAAGGAAGCCCAGTTCAAATCCCACTTTGGTTCCATGTGACCAATTCAGCAAGTCACTTAACTCTTCATTGCCTCAGATACAAACCTTTTAGTAAGCCATCTGGGGAAAGGGAAATACATGAGCTGCAATAGAAAATGATGCAAGTTAAAACCAAACATTCCTACCTGCTATGCTTCTCTCAGCTTTTTTTTTTTAAATTTAAGATATTTTTTATGGTGCATCAGTTTTTGATGGCCTTTTATTATTTTTGAAAGAATCTTTTTACCTCTACTTTTCCATCCACATCCTTTGAAAACCATAATGTTCTATTTTTATCTCTTGCATTTACTTTCCTAACAAAGTTTTGATGCCCTTTCTATAGAACCATTTAGTGTAGTCTACTCTTTCTTCTACTTTTCAAAGATTTTGCTTCCCTGCTAACACCTCTTTAATGTAGTACCCAGTTTTAACAAAGTCCAGGACTTTGAAGTCCAGGAGGTTGACTTTTATGTGACCCGGTTTGCCTTTTCTCTTGCATTACCTCACAGTGCCTGATCACTAGGCTTTGGGAACACTTTCTCTATTTGTAAGTCTGTCTCAGACATAACACTTTATGAGCTGACTTTGTCAAAATGCATACAGTATTAGTCAATACAAACCAGATGGTGGGAATATTCCCTGATACGGTGCAGGCTATGCAGTTAAGGAGGAAATCTTCCCTCCAATTGAATTAGCATTTAATTACAACAAGGATAAATTTTTAAAACGTTTCCTTGTATAAGTATAGCTGGCCATTTGGGAAACAAAAATTCCCTTCTTGGAACAATTACATTTAGGCCCCCTTTTACTATGCCGCCGGTGCGGTAATATCAACACTTTGAATGGGCTGTGTCGGCATTGCTGCACGTTAGCTGCTAGTGCGGCTTTGTCAAATTTTCTTAGGGACGAATAAATTGCACTGATAATTTTTCATGATAATTATTTCTGGACTGGAAAACATAAGGTTTATGTTGGCAGTAATTTACAACTGATAGTCATATGTATAGATAGGGTTTCTGATCCTAGGTGTTTATCAATTGCAGTTTTAGACGTTTAGTTTTCAGGCAGTTAGACTTTTCTGGAGGGTAAGAAAAAGAGGTATTTATTTTGAAGGGCTAAATTCAATAAATGAAAATACAATTTTATATCAACTTTTACATGCCTAGTGACATTTTGTGTGGAGGGCTTGGGATACATACTTGCACTCCTCTCCCTCTGATCCCCTCACTCACTTCACCTCCACACAGGGTTCCATGGTGACAGTGTACTGTTGCTTTAAGGGCTAATCCCTCTTGCTCTTACCTCTTTCCCCCCTTATTTCCACTCCTGTTTTTCCTCTTCTTGATTTTTCTCCTATTCTCTTTCATCAGTTTCATCTACTCCTTGATCCCCATCCCCTCTATCCCACATATCCATGTACTCCTCCTGTACAACCTGCTTTTCTCTTTTACTTTCATCTTCTATCTTCCCAGTTTAGTCTTTGCTTTCCCTACATCTCCTTTCATCTTTTTTTCACTAGAAGGCTACCCTCACATCCTCTAAACTCTTGATAGGCTCCTCTTCCCCAATCCACCCAGCATTCTGGCCTGCCTGCCAGCCTACCTCTACTCCCTCTATGGCAGGTAGGAGGACCGGACTTCTTATGCTGATACTGTATTAAACACCGTTTGCCCATGCAAGTTGCATGGGAAAAATGAGACAGAGGCAGCAGGATCTTCAGTGCCATATTGCCATCACATTGCTCTGGCCGTGGCTGGGAAGAAGAGTCACGTCACCATTTTACACGCTACTCCCCTGGCTGAAGGGTAGGGAAAAGGGATCAAATCTCCATTGCTATGCACTATTCTTTATGCTCCTAAATTATACCAATTTGGACATCTCTGTGAGAAGGACATCTGTCTTCCATTTTATGTTGAAAGATGGACGTCCTTCTCTTTCGAAAATGAGGCCGTTGGTCTCCCTGCTGGTTCCTAGGAATCAGAGCATGGAATAAAAAAAACACCACAAGATGTATTGTTGATCAGAGAACGGAAGAATATTGTGTGGTTCTTTTACATTATTAAATGGTATATTCTGTCTCTGAAGCAGAGGTTCATGTCAGAACGTGGAACTGTGTCAGACTTGGGAATGACTGAGGAGCTACTAGAGAATTCTATATGTAAACCGGGTCTCACCAGTGCGCTAGCTCCTGCTTCAGGCCACAAAGCAGATTAGTCAGTTTAGTTCAGTTTCATATTCAGGGCCACTCTCACCTTACTCATCCATTCCAGTTCACCTGCAGTCGAGTTTGGGAGTGGGTCTATGGTCTGGAATAGCAGTACCTGTACCGTTGTGCTCAAAGATACACTGTAAACACAGCTTGTGCAAACTCAGTTTTTTTCTTCCAACTCTGCAACTGGCAGTATGTCAAACCTTAATTAAACAGTCCGAACAGCATATAAACTCCAACTTAGATCCAACCTTCTGGTTTTCCTCAGGGGAACTCCTATACTACTTCTCTTCTCTGGTATATTTACAGGGATACCCCATGGGCACCAAATATGTACATATATACAGTTCACCTGTCCATGCCTATCCCTTGGGCAGTGCTATTCTCAGTGGCTGTTTCTCTTCCTCTTAGCACAAAGTCAGTCTCTGTAGGCTCAGACCCATCTCTGGTCTGATCCTCTTCCAGTGGTGACCCTCCTCTGGATCTACCCTGATCCTGGGACTGAGTTCTCCCTAGCCCCAATCCCCTGTTCCCAGGCTGGGTCTCTCTTCTGCCCACCCGTAGCGCACACACAGTATCCCAGTTGCCGCTTTCAGGAGCCACAACCCTCCTTTACAGCCAACTAGCACGGTTTTACCACACAGAAGACATTAGCATGGACCCATGCTAAAGTTTACCCCGAGTTAAAACCAATAGGGATGTACAAAAACCCATGGTAGCTGTTTAACATGGGTAAGGACTGGAGCTGGGCATGACATGGGCAGATTAGAGAAGTGGCCAGTTGTGACAAGAAGAGGTGGTAAGTACAGCCATGCAGCAGTCTGGAAGAATGGCCACAGACCTAATATTGCAGGTCCTTGGGCTCCCCCGTTGCCATCCCTCAACATCTGAATTATTCCTGACCCCAACCCCCTAATCTGATCGCTCAACTCCTGTACCCATGTCCCCAATAAGTTTTTCCCAAGAATATAAGATCTATGTACATGTCCAATAAAACCCTCCCCTGACTTCCCCTGGACTCCCTATAACCCCTAGGACTTACCCGGTGGTGATCCTTGGTAGTCCAGTGGGCAGAGGCGGGAGTGGTTTCCCTCTTCTTCCACCCTGTCTGGCTTCATGCAGAAAAATGGGCATCAGGACCCCTAACTGTAGTCTTCTGGTACTACCACTAGGGGGCACCTTCCATATAGGGAGAAATGTCCTGGAGGCGGTAGATGGTCCGAGGGGGGGGGGGTTGGGAAGGTGTGTTCTTGGATATATGAAGGTGGGGCTTTGATTTTTGAGGGGGTCTTTTTCGAGACATTGGATCTGGGAGGTTCGGAGCTCTGATCGGGAGGTCTTCTACTACTACTAATCATTTCTATAGTGCTACTAGACATATGTATACAATGCTGCGTCATGTGCTATCATGGGTCCCTCCGCATTATCTTGCACAGAATATAATGCTGTGCCATGCGTTAACCCCCAGATTCTATAAATGGTGACTAAAGTTCCATGCGCAAATCAGCATGTGTAGCTGATTTATATTACTACTACTATTACTACTATTTAGCATTTCTATAGCGCTACAAGGCATACGAACTTAACCAGTTAACAAGCCAATCAGCATCGATAATTGGATGTTAATGAGCAATTATCGGTACTAAATCACAATAATTAGAATTTACGCACAAAGCTCGCTAAGCATACTCTATAAAGTGATTCACTTAAATTGGACAATGCAGATCTCAAAAGGGGGTGTGCCCATTGGAGGGGCATGAGTGGGTCATTGGCATTCCTAAAATTTATAAGCAGTGTTATAGAATATGCCCGATCTGTGCCTAAATTAATCATGTGCTTTTACACCAGGTTTTGTTGGCACAAAGGGCTGCGATTAAATTTAGTCAAAGGAATAGGTGCTACTCATATTCTATAAACCACACCTAACTTTAGGCAAGGTTTATAGAATAGTGCTAAGCACGTTTTTTTTAATGGCACCAATTTTTTTAGGCACCATATGTAGAATCTAGACCTGAGTGCCTGCCTTGGGTGATAAATGCAGGGCAGATACTAGACACCCCCCCTGTATATACCTCACAGTCTTTGTCCTTTCTGTCTGTTAGTTTTTGCTGCCAACGCAGGTTTATATACTATCACAGTTCATATTATCACTGATCCCAGAATTTTCACCATTATTTTTCCTTCCAGAACCATAATGTGATCAGTAATTCATATGGATATTACAGTTACCTTATGATTAACGGGATACTGTAAAATATGGTTTCTAGCATTTTGTTATAATTCTCTTTTCGCTATTTTTATGTGTCATCTATAGACAATGGATGTGGAGGGTAATTTTATAACAGGCCACCTTTGCGGTAAGCATCTATTTTAAGTCCATTTTATGAAGACATATAGGTGCCTATTGTTTTTTAAGATGCTTTGGGGCAAAGTGGCAGAAATTGTGACTTATATTGTGATATGTTATATCATGTCATCACTTCAATAAGATACCACACCAAAATATCTAGGAATTACAATAACACAAACACAAAGTGAGTAGTGAACAATGGCTCTTCAGAACATGAACTGCGGGACACCAACTGATTGATGAAACAAGCTTTATTGCTTATAGAAGACTCGGTATGGCCCCATGTTTCGGCTATAGTGCCTGCCTCATGAGTCTCAAAATTGTTGAAAATTGTTGTTTTTTTTAAGAAGAGTGCTATATCAAGTTTCTTGACAGCAGATTCGACACATTTTTCCAGAGTCTTTTTCAAGACTGTATGACCACATATATTGTTCCACTAATAGATCATTTCCTCCACCTCTTTGCTAATCTCAGATTTAGATTGTTTTAAGTCCCAGCAGCAGAAATTTTAGTCTGGAGGCCATAAGAAGAGAGGCCCAAGGGGCACCCTCTGTATCACTTAACAAGTCCGAATTCTCCTCCTGCCTGTGTGCTTTTTCCCACTTACCTTCCTGCCCACTTTATGTTTTTTTTTTAATGCCACCTCTCTTGTTCTGCACCAACACTGCTGGTCTAATAAATACTCCCCCTCATCCACCCCTGCTAGCCACCCAGATGGTGTTTCATTTTCACTGAGGAAATGCTTTAGGTAATAGCTATCAAAACTGTCCTGTTTTGAAAATATCTTTTACTAAGACAGCATTATGTCTTTTATCTTGTATTAATCTGTAATTTCCTTGTTATATAATCTAGTCTTATTTGTAATCTGATTAGAACCATTGACAGGAATTAGTGGAATTTAAAAGGCATAACTGTAACTGTAAGTCTCCAGCTGGAGCTAAGCCCTTGTGCTGCCATCTTCTGAGGTGACAATATATTCTCTGAGGGCATTTATGAACATGCGTAAATCACAATTCTGCCCATGCTCCTCCCAAATTGTGTTCCTGAGTAATCTCTGGAGTCATTTTATAATAGCCCTTTTAGGTACAAAAAAATAAAAAAAAGGTCTTTATGCATGAAAAAACCTTTAGAAAATTAATCCCCAAAAGGCCCTTGCAGTAGCTGAGGGTCATTTATCTTTACCTGACAGACTCTTTTAATATTTTCTTTTTATAAATCTTATCTGTTGATGTTGCCTGTTAGACTTAATAAAAAAGAAAAACCTCTTTCATGCCATTTCCTTTTCTTGCAGCTACGCTTCGCTTTCAAAAGACTGAATCTGTTTGAACTTGCAGCTCTTCTTCTAGCCCTGCCTACTGAATAGCCTCAGTTCACATCTCTATTCATCAAATCATTCCTGGCTTTTTGAAAATTCACATTGCCAAAGCAATTCCTTCTCGCTATTAGGAACTGACCCACTGGGATGCTATGAATTACAGATCTCAGGGGGTAGCTCAGGGCATGCAATAAAGCATTGTGGAGTTTCTCTCGGCAACACGTTTTGCCCAGATCATGTTATCCAAAATTTACTGCTAAAGCAATAGCTAAGTAAAATGAATGTTCATAACCAGTCTCAAATGTATTTATTGTCATCAATGTTTCCTACAATAATATGTTTCTTCAGCACAACATTTATGTAGCATTTATGCAGAATTATATGATGCCTGAAATACATAGAACTGGTAATATAAAAATGCTCTCAATCTGCCATACATAAATCTGCACAACAATGGGCAAAGATTGTACCCACAATAAGTCTTGAAGGTCAGATGTGTCAATTATAAAGTAATGTAGCCTACTGATTACAGCAGCGGGCTGAGACACAGGGAAGGCAGGATTCAATTACCACAATGCTTCTTGTGATCTTGATTCAGTCACTAAACCCTCCATTGTCCCAGTCAGGGATGTAACTACAGATGAGCCTTAATGGGCACAGGCTCATCCATTTTTTGCTCAGTCCCACCCAGTCTGACAGACAATCAGTTGCTTCTTTTTTCCTTAGGCATCTTTCCCTTCTTATACTCTGCGGGTCTGGTATCTCTTTCTCCCTCCCCCCTCCCTGGTCTGATATCTCTCCCTTGCTCTTCAAACTTGCATGTTTTTCACTGACAATGATGAAGCCAGATTATCTCTGGCCAGTCCAGGATTCTGTACCACAACCCGCCTTCTCTGACTCAACTTACTGTAGCCATGTCAGTGGGTCATGGCAGAGGGAGAGTCCCAGGTTGGCCAGAGTCAGACTAGCTTCATCGGTATGGTGAAAAACATGCAAGCTGGAACGATGAGAGAGAGATACTGAACCTGTGTGTGTGTGTGTGTGGGGGGGGGGGGGGGGGGAATGGAAAAAGAGATACCAGACCTGCACATACGCCAGGCCCCCTCCCTGCCCATCTTCAAAGCCTTGCTCAAAGCCCACCTCTTCAATGTCGCCTTCGGCACCTAACCACCATACCTCTATTCAGGAAATCTAGACTGCCCCCACTTGATACTTGACATTTCGCCCATTAGATTGTAAGCTCTTTTGAGCAGGGACTGTCCTTTTTTGTTAAACTGTACAGCGCTGCGTAACCCTAGTAGTGCTCTAGAAATGTTAAGTAGTAGTAGTAGTAGTACTATGCGGGTGAAGGGGAGAAAGATGCTGGACCCACAGGGAGGGGCGAGGCAAAATGATGGCAAGAAATGCTTAGTGCCCACCCAAAATGTCAGGTATTGCTATGCTATAGGGTAGGAAATTTAGATTTTAATCACTCTAGGGACAGGAAAATACTTAGGGCTCTTTTTAGTAACTCATGCTAGTGATTTCTGCTTGACAAATGTGACGAAGCCCATTCACTTCTTATGTGCTTCGTTGCATTTGCTGCGCTGGGAATCACTAGTGTGGCTTAGTAAAAGGAGCTCTTGTATATGTGAATCTAACTTGCTTTGAGATTCTACAGAAATGGTGTGAACTACGTAAATCCTCCCCACCTCCAAAAATAAAATGTTTGATTTTTTTACTAGCATTGTTAGAATTTTAATCATGAGTGGTGGAGTAAAAAATTACTATAAATAAATAATTTGATCGAAATGTCATGGAATCCTGTAGGGTTCCCAAATAAACTCCACGCAACCAAGGGATTTGGTGAGAAAAAAATTTAGATGTTTTATTAAGTAGTAATAAATGAAAATACTTGGATATGTTTCTTTAAGTTGGTACAAGTTTGATGGTTTTAAAGAATATGGTACAAGGTGTTAAATACTTTGCAATAAATTACATAGGCAATAAGACATTCAAGTTTTCAATTAAAGTTGCCACAATTTCAATTTAAGGTCTGTACAAAGGTGTGCCACTTGCAGTAGTATGAGCACATGTATTGGACGGCTGGAGTGATAGAATGTCCCTGGGTGGGGGAGAGCCCTGCTCAAGAGAGGAGCATATGAAGTTGCAGAGAGAACATGATAGCCCTGTGAAGAGTGACAACAGGAGTTGGAGTTTGATAAAAGAGGTGGTAAAGAGTTATAGGAGGTCTTTGGTTCACCTGCAGGTCTCTGGTTACCTATACCCTACTACTACTACTACTACTATTTAGCATTTCTATAGCGCTACAAGGCATACGCAGCGCTGCACAAACATAGAAGAAAGACAGTCCCTGCTCAAGGAGCTTACAATCTAATAGACAAAAAAATAAATAAAGTAAGCAAATCAAATCAATTAATGTGAACGGGAAGGAAGAGAGGAGGGTAGGTGGAGGCGAGTGGTTACAAGTGGTTACGAGTCAAAAGCAATGTTAAAGAGGTGGGCTTTCAGTCTAGATTTAAAGGTGGCCAAGGATGGGGCAAGACCCTTGGGAGACTGGGAGGTCCTGGAGTGAAGGAACCAAAGTACAGGCTGGATCCAGGAGTAGTTGTTGCCTCAATAATTGGCAACTAGCAAAGGAGCTAAGCTCCAGGTGGACCAGGAGAGTTTGGCCTGGGAGCGATATTCGGGACAGGAGAGAGTCTACCCAGGTGGTCGGAGTGTACCTCTGCAGAGATGCACTGCCAAAAGGAGAGGACAGTTGCTAAGGGATGTATCTGTAATAACTGGTGAGGAGGAAAGTAGTAGAGGTCACAGCCTGGAATTTATTCCTGTCACGAAAGGACAGGGAATGGACAGGAGGATATGCAAATAAGTACAGCATGAAACCAAAGTAAAAGGGAGGTAAAGAGGATTAACTCATCCTGGCAGTGGATGAATGGAACTGTAAATATCTGAGAGTTTAATGCATTGTCAGTTGGTTGCCAAAGTTACAGTAGAGTTGTGTTTTCCTAAATCTTCTGGAGTACCATGTGGTCTTTGGAGTGCCAGGGAGAGGATGCTTGGACTGTGAGAAATGATTCCCAAAAAGCTCTCCAGCAAAACTCAACATCCCAGATCTCTATTTCGGACCATTGACCCACTCCCAAGCTCGATGGACGGAAGCGTGACTGTATGAGTGAAGAGCTGAGTGGTAACTGAATAGAGGGTGAGAGAGAAAGAACTAAGTCCCCTGGGGCTCAGACCTGGAAGGCAAAATGCCAGCCTGAGCAGGTTAAACAAAACTGACGCCAGGAAGAAAAGGTGAAAAAGAAGAAGATGACTGTGCTTTGTAGACCCAGGCAGGACCTGAGCTAGCGGGAACCACGAGGCCTGGGTTACACTGACAACCGCCCCCTCATCCTCCAGGGAGGAGGCGCAAGGTACATTTCTCTATATTTACAATGAGTTTGCCTTTCATTTGTTTCTCCTAATAGTTTTGCCAGTACTTTTGCAGTTTTTTTGGTACTATTTTCAGAATGCCACTCTGTTTAATTTTCTATTACCTTTTTTTTTTTAATAGAACCATATTTCAGTTTTTCTCCCCTTGCTAACCATTCAGTATTTATTTAACTGCTGTAATCACTGCTACAGTTTCCCACTGCCTTGCGGTGTACCTGGAGTGCTCGTGTGAGTCAGAGGGGACTGAAAGTAGAAATATGGTCTTTACAAGAAATCCTGCGCAATCCTTAGCTCAGTAAGGTAAGACTTCTCTGCCCAGCAGATGGAATTAGCTCTCATCACATCACATGAGAAAGTCAAATAATAAGCAAAGAGCAAAAACTGCAAGGAAATTTGTCCTTCATTGAATCCCAAGGAATCAAATAAATGTTCCACTGAGGCTACATTGACCAATTAGAGTGACTGAGGCACAAAAACATACCTAGAATGGAAAAGGGGATTCAGAATGAGTCGGAATGTTGTTTAAGGAAATAATTCATCAGCCTCATGTCTTAGCTTAACAGCATCCTACATTCAGAGGAAACAAACAATGCAGGGGTGATCCATTCTAGCTGATAGGTCTTGCTGAGACTCTGAAGAGAAGAACACATGTAATGACTAGCAGCTTCATGCTTGACTTTTTTAATATTCATGAAGGGCAATTCTATAACCTAGGTTTTTGCAATTATGCATTCATTGCACATGTAAATTGTCTAAAACAGCAAGTCCTCTCCCCTTTTGTAGTTTAAAAGTTGCTTTATTTCCTTTTTATTTGATCATGATGGAGTGTAATCTCTACAGAGTGGCAGGTGCAGCTCTGGCTGCCTTAATGGACCATGCAGGTCTTTATCTGCTGTCATATTCTCTGTTACCATGTAAATGTTAGCACTAACAGCTGGATTCTACCCTGGTTAAAGTGGAGTCCATTCTTTCAGAATAGACTCTCTGTCCCCACATGTCCATTTCCTAACAAATCTAAAGCCCACTTATATTATTATTAATTTGGATTTTGCTCACACCTTTTTCAGTAGAAGCTCAAGGTGAGTTACATTCAGGTACACTGGATATTTTTCTGTCCCAGGGGGGCTCACAATCTAAGCTTGTACCTGAGGCAATGGAAGGTTAAGTGACTTGTCCAAGATCACAAGGAGCAGTAGCAGGATTTGAACCAGCCACCTCTGGAGTTCAAGTCTGATGCTCTAACCACTAGGCTACTCCCCCACATATGAACCATTGTTTCATCCAAGCACTGAGACTCCAGAATTATATTATTACTATTATTTGTTACATTTGTATCCCACATTTTCCCACCTATTTGCAGGCTCAATGTGGCTTACATTGTGCCGATGAGCCGTTCGCCATCTCCAGTATAGAAACAAATACATGGAATTACTGTGGTCGGATAAGGATCATGTGTTAGAGACACATTGGGAATCATAGAGAGGAAGAGTTATGAATAGTCTGTTGTAAGGTTTGGTATCGTTGTGTTGCAGGGTTTAGGCACTTAAACTGGGTCGATGGGGTATGCCTTTTTGAACAGGTTGGTTTTTAATGATTTCCGGAAGTTTAGGTGGTCGTACATTGTTTTCACGGCTTTTGGTAGTGCGTTCCACAGCTGTGTGCTTATGTAGGAGAAACTTGATGCACAGATTGATTTGTATTTGAGTCCTTTGCAGCTATCTGTCTCTTGTGTCCTGAAAAGGAATGGGGAACATTTCTCAGCATGCTATGCTGAAGGATCTGGATTTCAGCTTTCTATCTAAAAGCCTTATATTTTTCTACCAGAACCTTTATCCTATACCACCTTATTCAATTCAATTCAGGGCTTATATACTGCTAAAATCCCCTTTTCAGGGATTGGTTTATGTCATTAGTACTACATTTCTCAGTATATAGCAAAGGAAATATCCAAACTTATTCAAAAGACAAACTTATCTTGTTAAGATTACTTAAAAAATGATCCTCAATGCAGTATAAAGCGTCTGTCTTTAAAGTGCCTGCAGTTGTGAAAATCAAAGCAGTATAATTAATACTGCTGTATATAAACCAACGGGACCTGTTTCACCAAAAGGATGGCTTAATTTGGGTCTTTGAATAAGCAGGCAACCAATTTGAAAAGATTAAACATATTGCTGTTGCTTAAAACAAAGATTTCTCTTCTAGAATTTAAAAAAAATTCAAAAAACTCTTACTTTGCAGTTGCCGTGTATGTGGCAGAGACAAACTGACATCTTGGCTAGGCACTGCTGATCTCAGACGCCAAACCTTTGGTGCTTTAAATGACTGATACTGAACATGTCATTGATTAACTTACAAGCAGCAGATCATGCAACAATCTTGAATTCACACACTATATACAATATTAAAGCACAGAATTACACAAATACAAAAATACCAATTCACTATTAAAAATATATCATTTTGACTAAGAATATAAATCACACTCATAATAATCTTAATGCCCCCTGTTGTCTAAATACAGTTGTTCTCGTACTTGTCAGAGGAATACTTCCCAGTCAATTTCATGATTAAGTCCCATAGGTTGCAAAGTATTCAATCTATATATCCATCTAGCTTCCCGCCTTTGAAGTTTCTGATAACGATTGCCACTTCTATACCATTGTGGCTCACAATCGATCACAAAACATCTTAAATATTTGATGCTGTGAAGTTTCTTCATACAATGTTCCACAAGTGGAGCACTGTTCCTACCCATCTTTAAATGTGATTTGTGCTCAGATAAATGCAACTTTAAGCACCGACTCGTCATCCCCATATAAAGTTTTTGACATGGGCATAAACCACATACTCACTTCTACAATTCGAAAAATGCTAGAGACGATAGACTTTACCATCGGTGGGGTTCTTAAATTCTTTGATCTGCAACATAACTTCACAAACTGAACATTGCATGCATTTAAAATGTCCAAACACATTATTACTATAATTGCTACCAGTCCTAGGTTCTGCTGGATATAAAATCTCCTTTAGATTTTTGTCAAGTGCATAAACCACCCTTAACTCTATATCTTCAAATACAGGGTGGAGGTTAACAATATTCCAGTTTTCCTTGTCTATATTTACTGTTGTAGTGCAGTTAGAAGTAAATTTAATAACACACATTTGAATGTCTGCTTCTACAGCCTTGTTTTGGGATTGTAATAAAAAATCTTTGTTATAAAACGTAGCTCTCTTGTAGGGAGATCTCAAAATTTTTTTTGGAGGAGACGTAACCCTTTTTGTTTTAATTTATTAATTAACTAGTAAAAAAGGCCCGTTTCTGGAACGAATGAAACGGGCGCTAGCAAGGTTTTCCTGGGAGTGTGTATGTTTGAGAGAGAGAGAGAGAGAGAGAGAGAGAGAGAGAGCCAGAGTGAATGTGAGGGTGTGTGACAGAGTGAGACTGTCTGTGTGACAGTGTGTGTGTGAGAATGAGAGTGTGTGGCAGGGCCCCCTCCCCTGTTCCTAATGCCCCTCACCCCGTTCCCTCCCCTCCTTTTCCTCCTCCCCACACTTTGGGTTCCTTAAGGCTTTCAAAAGTCTATGTACCCCCGTGGCCCTAACGCCCAGTATCCGGATACCCCACCGCTTTCCTCCTCACCCCTCCCCCAAGATGTAATAGTTTCACGTCCTTCATTTTTTTTTTAAAGTGTCCTATCTACCCTGTGTTCAAATTTTCATTTCTTTCATTCATTCAGAACTTGCCCCCCCCCCCCCCCCGAACACTTTCGGTTCCTTCAGTCTTTTAAAACTCTGCTATGTACCCTGTGTGCTAATGGCCAGCATTGTGATTGTTTTCCTGTCCCAAATTTGCATGTCTTTCAGTCGTTCACAACTCCCCCCCCCCCTTCTCCAGTTTAACACTTTTGTTTCCTTCAGTGTTTTAAAACTCTCCTATCTACCCTGTGTCCTAATGGCCAGCATTCAGATTGTTTTCCTTTCCCAAATGTTCATGTCTTTCAGTTGTTCAGAACTCCCCCTCCCCCCATTTAACACTTTCAGTTCCTTCAGTCTTTTAAAACTCTCCTATCAACCCTGTGTTCTAATGGCCAGCACTCAGATTGTTTTGCTTTGCCAAATTGTCTGTCACTGATGTCACTGAGGTCAGTGGGTGCCTGCCTAGCAGACCACTTCCGGCAGGCACGGTCCCAAGCACATCCTGTTGGAGGTGAGAATTATTATATAGGATACTGCACTTTGCTCTTTAAAGTCACTCAATTCAGAGCAATTTCTTCTGACCCTAAGAAACTGTGATAATGGCAAACTATTCTTTAAACATCTCAGATAACAGCTCTCATATGACAACAGTGTGTTTCTATCAGTTGGTTTATTAAATACCTTTGTGGAGAATGCTGATGCATATTGTCTTATTTCTATATCAAGAATGTGTTTTATCTGTAGCTGTTATTAATTAAAATCCAAATTCTCATTACATGTATTCAGCCACTGTACAAACATTGTCAGTTCTTCAGGAGTAGCACACCAAAGAACAAAAATGTCACCTATATAATGTGGAGGGGCATAATCGAACGTAGCCGGCCAAATAGATCGCCGGCGATCTATGTTGGCGGCAGCGCTACAGCTGGCCGGAACCGTATTATCAAAAAAGATGGCCGGCCATCTTTTTTTTCGATATTACGGTTTAGCCTGGCCAAATGCCGTGGAGTTCGCCGGGTTTGAGATAGCCAGGTTTGTTTTTCAGCGATAATGGAAAGTTATGTCAGCCATCTCAAACCCCGGCCAAATTCAAGGCATTTGGCCATGGGAGGAGCCAGCATTTTTAGTGCACTGGCCCCCCTGACATGCCAGGACACCAACCAGCCGCCCTAGGGGTCACTGCGGTGGACTTCAGAAAAGCTCCCACCACGTGCATAGCTCCCTTACTTTGGGAGCTGAGCCCCCCAAATCCACTAACCACAAATGTACTGCACCCACTAAAATTGCTCCAGGGACCTGCATACAGCCTCTAGGACTTATTGCTGCTGTATAACTTTGGCACACCAGTTCACACCTGAAGACTAATCTCTCTGAAAAAGTCCTTTCTTGAAATAAGCACGTTTACTCATAGTTAACTGCAGATCAGAGGTTGTGTCCCACTGGCAAAGAGTCCCCTGGTACTAAGATTAGCAGTAGGTCAGAGCTGGCACAATGGTGTACAATGCCCTCTTTCAGCACCATTGAAGGTAAGAACTGCCTTCTCTAACGTGGGTAACACAGGAAAGGGAACTAAAACTGTCTTACAAAAATGGCCACTACCGCATGGACTACAACAGGAAACAAAACAGGGCACACTCTGACCCAGTTAGCAGGGGGGAAAAGCACCATGGGAGTAGAGCCCAGTACCCTACACCCACCACAATGCATTGCTAATGTGACTCTCTGCAGGGCACCTAACAGAAAAGGTGTCACACTCACCCCAGAGCCACATCGCAACCAGGGAAAGGCTGTCGGAGGATACAACACATTCTGCTGTCATGGAGGTGGGTACGGCATTTGAGGCTGGCATACAGGCTGGAAAAAAGGTTTTTAGTTTTATTTTTTTTAGTTTGTTTGGAAGGGGATTGGTGACCACTGGGGGAGTATGGGGAGGTCATCCCTCATTCCCTCCAGTGGTCATCTGGTCAGTTGGGGCACCTTTTTGAGGCTTGGTCGTGAAAATAAAAGGACCAAGTAAAGCCGGCGAAATACTGCTTAACGCCGCTTTTTTTTTCCATTATCGGCAAAAGCCGGCCATCTGGTAGCCACGCCCGTGCCTGCCCATGTCCCGCCTTCACTAATCTACCAACATGCCCCCTTGAACTTTCGCCGGTGAAGCAACAAGAAAGCGGCGATGCTGTAAAAAATGCCGCTTTCGATTATACCGATTTCGCTGCTCTTAAAAAATCGCCAGCCATCTCCCGATTTATGTTGGAAGATGGCCGGCGATCACTTTCGATTATAAGCTGGATAGCCACTTAACAATCTTTTTTGCAAATGGTGAACAATATGTCCGATTCTCCTCAAACTTCAACATATAAAGGTTGGTAACCGATGGGGCAAAAGTAGCCCCAATCGATACCCCCTTAAGCTGTAAAAAGAACTGACCCCTATATGCAAAAAAAAATTTCTTTCATCGCTACACATGAGATGTTTAATAGAAAATCAGTGGGAATACAATGTGACCATTCTCTTTCTTCAAGTGCATCATGTATAACTTTCATTGCTTCATCCTGAGGAATAGAAGTATACAGTGATACAACGTCAAAAGATGCCATAATGTGTGGTTTGTCTGTAATCTCAATACCAGACAAAACATTCAGAAAGTGAGAAGTGTCCCTGATATAAGATCTACCCTTAATCACTTCATTTTTAAGAAATTCATCTACAAAGCTTGACAAAGATTCAAGGAGAGGATTGGTTGAAGACATGATTGGTCTTCCTGTTGGATTCACTAGGCCTTTGTGGATCTTGGGTAGTATAAAACACTGGTATCATTGGATGTTGATTGTTCAAATATCTAAAATCCTTAAGTGTCAGAAATCCTTGTGTGTCAGAAATCCTGACTGCATACCAGCCTTAGTGAGTTTAGATATAGATTTCTGTAACCTTCTAGTAGGATCTAAAGCAAGCTTTTTATACACAGTTTCATCATTCAATTGTCTCATGATCTTATTGTGGAAGTCATTGGTGTTTAAAACCACCACAGCACCATCTTTGTCAGCCTTTCAAATAGTGATAGAGGAATCTTTCTTCAAATTTTCAATGCTGTTCTCATTTTATTAGATAAGTTGTTATAGCCATGTTGTTGTTGTTGTTTAGCCCATTTATCAATCTCCTTCAAAACATTCTGCTTGAATATCTCCAATTGTGGAGTAATACACCCCTTAGGTATCCAAGCAGAATGGGGGTTTAGAACAGTTTTTATCAAAATTGGACATTTGCCCCTTAAAAAAGAACCTTCAATAGTAAAGTTCTAAAGAACTTCTCTAGATCAATTCTAAATTGAAAAATATCAAATTGGGTTGAAGGGATAAAGGATAAACCCAATGAAAGCAAGTGTAATTTGTCAGTATTAAGCCCCCTTTTAGACAAGTTTATTATCACCTGTTCTGTGGATTCCTTGTCCTTGCTCTCTGGGTCTTATTGATCCTCTTCTTCTTTGGCCCCTCCCTTAACTGTTTTCCTAAAAAAATGTTTGGAACTAGTTCCACTCTCATCACTAGAACCTGAGCCCAAGGTGTCATTAGCACTACAATGTGGATGTCTCAATCAGTACTTCCATTGCTTTAGAATCCTGAATCTTATACATCCAGGGATATACTCTTGTTCTTCTTAAGTTGTTCTCTGAATTTATCAATATTATCTACAAGCAATGCATGTTGTTTATCATATTCATCATTATTTAAATCCCAAATTAACTTCTGAAAAAATTTCCAGTTATCTTTTTTCATTTGGGAGGAGAAGCCTTTAAATTAAGGAATGTGCTTGGGGTTAGTGGGAGTCAGGGAGGAACATAAGAACATAAGAGGGAATTCTGCAATGGATGACTGTTAATCGCTTGTGGTTAAATGTGGGGAAATCAGAAGTATTGTTTGTCTCTTCTGAGGCTTCCACAGACCTTCCATCAACCATTTCCATTGCTGGGGTTTCTATTGCAATGTCTGATACTGTGAAAAATGTGGGTGTCCTTTAGGATGCCTTGATGACATTTAAGCCTCAAGTTCAAGCAGTGGTTAGAAACTCATATTTTCAACTATGACTGTTGAGTAAGTTCAAATCTTTACTACCTGGAACAGAGTTTCGGAAGGTTGTGCAGGCTATGATCTTTAGTGTCTTGGACTATTGCAATATTGTGTATCTAGGCCTGCCTAATTCTTGTTTGCAGACATTACAGATGGTCCAGAATTCAGCTGCCCGATTGGTGACTGGCCTTGCACATAAAACCTGTGCTGTGACAACTGCGTTGGCTACCTGTGACACAAGGATCCAATTCAAATTGTTGTTACTAGTCCATAAGGATTTATATCATGACTCTCCCTATTTCTTGCATACTGCTTTCCAGCGCTATGTAACATCAAGGACGTTGCGTTCAGTGGATGCTGGTTTACCTGTAATACTAGACTTGAGGCGTCTGTGATTACAACTCACTAGAACTGGTACTCTCTCTGTGGCTGGACCATAGGCATGGAATAAACTGCCTTTTTATTAAAATCACAACAGAATACTGCATCACTTAAGCATTAAGTTGAAGTGTTATCTGCTGGACCATCTTGTTGATCAATAATGCCTTCTGTTGTCCTTTGTTGTTGTATTTGTGTGGGACTGATGTTACTGTATTGAAATTTGTATTGTTGTTGTTGTTTTTTTTTTTTTGCTATGTTATGTTGTTACCTGCCTTGGATAAAGGCAGGATATAAACAAACAAACAAACAAACATAAGAATAGCTATACTGGGTCAGACCAATGGTCCATCTAGCCCTGTATTCTGCTTCAAACAGTGGCTAATCCAGATCACAAGTACCTGGCAGAAACCCAAATAGTAGCAACATTCCATGCTACAAATCCCAGGGTAAGCGGTGGATTCCTCCATGTCTATCTCTATAGCAGGCTATGGACTTCTTCTCCAGGAACTTGCCAAACCTTTTTTAAACCCAGATATGCTAACCGCTGTTACCATATCCTCTGGCAATGAGTTCCAGAGCTTAACTGTTTTTCAGTGAAAAAACATTTCCTCCTATTTGTTTTAAAGGTATTTCCATGTAATTCTATTGTACGTCTCCTAGTCTTTGTTCTTTTTGAAAGAGTATAAAATTGATTCACTTTTACCCATTCGACACACTCAGGATTTTGTAGACCTCAATCATATCCCCCTCAGCCATCTCTTCCAAAGCTGAAGAGCCCTAACCTTATAGCCTTTTTTCATATGAGAGGAGTTCCATCCTTTATCATTTTGGTTGCTCTTCTTTGAACCTTTTCTAATTCCACTATATCTTTTTTTTTGAGATACGGTGACCAGAATTGAATGCAATACTCAAGGTGGGGTCGCACCATGGAGCGATACAGAGGCATTATAATATTCTTGGTCTTATTTACCATTCCTTTCCTAATAATTCCTAGCATCCTGTTTGCTTTTTTGGCTGACACACACTGGGCAGAAGATTTCAGCATAATGTCTACAATGATACCTAGATCTTCTTCTTGGGTGCTGACTCCCAAGGTGGACCGTAGCATCAAGTAAGCATGATTTGGATTATTCTTCCCAATGTACATCACTTTGCATTTGTCCACATTAAATTTCATCTGCCATTTGGATGCCCAGTCTTCCAGTTTCCTATGGTCTTTTTTCAATTTTTCCACAGTCCACATGCGTTTTGACAATTGTGAATAGTTTTGTGTCATCTGAAAATGTAATCACCTCACTTGCCATTCCATGTGATAAAATAGGGGGTTTTCGAGCCTGTGAATTGAATTAATATTTTCATGCAGTATATTTCTCTAGTTTGGCCAGCAGGTGGTGGTAGTTCTCAGTTTTAAAGCTGTTGCAGAGAAGACTGTTTTCTTTTCAGTTTAAGCCCTGTGGGAAGGTAACCTGTATTGCCATTGGCCAGATCTGGGCTCACTTTGGCCCTGGAGTTCAAAATCCAGCCAGGAGTTACCAGGGGCGTAGCCAGACACCTAATTTTAGGTGGGCCTGGACCCAAGATGGGTGGACAGAAGAACCCCACCCCATCCCATAGGTGATTTGGTCTCTCCTCTCACCTGCATGCCATATGGTCTCTCAAATATCCTCCCTCTCCCGCATACCTTTTAAATAGCAGATTTTCACCGGCAACGGGCAGCAACTAATACACACTGCTGATGTTGGCTCCATACCCTTCCCTCTGATGCAACTTCCTGTTTCCGCCTAGGCAAAAATACATCAGAGCAAAGGCTATGGGGCCGGTGCGAGCAGTATGCATCAGTCACTGCTCACTTCAGGCGAAGATCTGCTATTTATAAGGTATGCAGGAGGGACAGTTGTTGGGAGTTTTCGGCTGGTGGGGCTTGGGGATCCCTGCCAGCCACATTATAGCTATGCTGGTACTGGGTGGGCCTGAGCCCAAAGTGGGTGGGCCTGGGTCCACCCAAGCCTACCCTTGGCTACGCCACTGGGAGGTACTGCATTTTCCCCAGTCTCAGCTAGGAAGTGGAGAGGGTAAACATCTCTGCCCTAAGACCCTGTTCAAGACCTGTGAGCAGTTATCAACCCTTTTCATTTGATACGTTGGTTCATGCGACCAGAGCTGACATTGATATTTATTGACATATCACAGTCTTTTTCAAGACATCTATTTAACTCCATCAACAGACTCCTGAGGCAGACCATAGGTCGAAACACGGTGCCATGTGTCACAAACCCGGAGTCTGACGTGTGGAGTTAGACACCCGCGCATGATGTGCCATTTTTGGCACACCCTCAGGCTGCCCACATCATTCCAATGCGCCCTCAGGCTGCCCACATCATTTATGTCAAATTCAAATTATCAAAGGAAACATCTGCACCAGCAGCAATAGGTTGATCTGATTCTTTCTTAGTATAAGCTGGTATATAGAATATCTTGGATATTAGGGGACAAGGTTGCTCTGGTATCTTGAGAATTTCAGACAGATATCTTTTAAAGGTAATTAGAGGAGCAATTGAAGGAAGCTTTGGAAAATTAACAAAGCACAAAGTCTTACTTCTCTGAGCATTATCCAAGTTCTCAATCTTTCTATGAAGCAATATATTTTTCTTGACTAATAAATGTTGCCTCTCCATGATAGTTAAAAAAAAATTGCATTTATTGAATTTGCATCCATAACAATATAGGAAATGCATAAGCAATAAACAAATTTTACAAAAGAAAACAAAAACACACATCATTACTGCAAAAAGCCCACATCCTGAGACTCAGCTGAAGTCCTTAATAAAGTAATCAAATAAGAAAATGAATCACATCCAATGTAAATAACCAACACAATTTCAAATGAAATTATTCTTTCCATTATAGTTTTTACATCCTTTGACTTTTATATCCCTTGAACCCTCCATCCGGCCAATGGGGACAGCCCATTCAGTCACATGCAAAAATCTGCAAAATTCATTGGCTTTTAGCTTAGGTATATATTGATGTCTTGATGCACTACATCTAAAAAGTCACAAATTGGAAAACTTGAGAAACATTCCCCTTCTCCCTAAGACCATCTACTTAGAAAAAATCTAATTATAGGTTGCAATTATAATTTCAAAATAGAGGTTTGAGTACAGTAGAATTAAACTGGCTTTACTATATTTTACTACACAATATCGTCAACTCATCTACCAGAGGTAATCAAAGATTTTTACTTGCACTTATAGCCATATAACCTAGAATTCTGTTATTCTTGATGCCTTTTTTATATGCTAAAAAATGTGACAATTTTCCTACTTTTAAGGATACAATTTAACATAAAATACAACAAGCAGAGGGCCACAGCCACTATGGTTCTGACCCTGCACAGTTATCACCTTTAGAAGTTGGTGAATGATCACAAAGATGAACATTCTACTGCCCATTTGATAACTGTGTCAGTGCTCTCTTTGTCTCTTAGCAGTACGAAAAAGTCCTCTCTCTTTGTGGCAGGTCACCTTTAGCGCATGCTCTTATTTTCACTATGCTGCCAGTAATCATTGCTCACATAGCTGCTAACCCCACTTTGCACACTTTCTGTCAGCGTCTAATTATTTGGGCTTTTACTTTAGCTACAGTGGACTGCTGTTGTTTTAATAGTAAATGACACAGTTTTAAGAGAATTGGCAGCAATTGATTTAAGAGTTGTTATTTATGCAGTGCCGTACTTACAGTATCATACTGCCATTTCTTCACATTCACCCACAAGCCTGTAAAATGTGAGTTTTCATGTTTATGCTTCCTCCCCATAACCAGCCAGTCATCAACTGGTTCAGCTACAATCTTACACAATGTGATAGCTTTGAGGTATAGAAATAGACATTTATATCCATGTTAATGCTGTTACCACAGGTATTTAAGCACTGGCCACAGCAATAAATGCCAGAAAATCCTCTGCCTGGAAGGGATTTCTGCATAATTAATTTAAAACCAAGCTGTGCTTCCACCATTCCCAGAGCATAAAGCATTCCACTGATGTCTTACACCAGTACATTTAATTATTGGTGTTACATAAAGATATCTTGGGAGCTAGTACAGAGATAGAAAAATGTACACTCTTCTTGTTTTTTATTGTCCCATTTAACTGAGGCTGTGCTGGTATTAAAGGGAACTTTTGCATCTTTTATCAAAATTGAAAAGGTGGAATGTCATTTCTTTTGAAGGTTTTCATTTCCTAACAGTACATACCTGTTTCAATATATCCCATTTCCAACTCCATCTTTTCAAGGCATACAAGATGAAATAATACTCTTTTTCTGGGTAGCTTATTGAGTAAAGCATGCATTGTATTTTCATATTTGAGTACTTTCTTTATGTGAGGTAAAATGAAATCTCCATGGCTATATTAGAAGCTCCTGGTCATCTTCTTTACTTATAAAAATACTCTTAGCTTATTGAGTGAAACATGCATTGTATCTTTATATTTAAGTATTTGCTGTATGTGAAGTAAAATGAAACCAGTAGGCAAAACAAGGAGAGCAAGGGGCCCTTTTACTAAGGTGCGCTGAAAAATGGCTTGCACTGGTGTAGGCGTGCGTATTGGATCCGTGCAGGTCCATTTTTCAGCACACCTGCAAAAAAAGCCTTTTTTTTGCTGAAAATGGATGTGCAGCAAAATAAAAATCAGTGCACGTCCATTTTGGACCTGAGACCTTACCACCACCCACTGACTTAGTGGTAAAGTCTCATATGTTAACTGGGCAGTAATCTTCAGTGCATGTACACTACCGATTACCGCCTGGTTAGCGCCATGCGGTAGAAAACAGAAATCATTTTCTGCCGAGCATTTTGGACACGCATCAAAATTAGAATTACCGCCTAGGGCACGCGGTAGCTGGGTGGTAGTTCTAATTTGATGCTTGTTGTACGCTCATAGGCGCATAAAAGGGCCCCCCAAATGTCTCATAGATATACACACAGGACAAAATTGAGTGAGGTCCCAAAAAAACATGGGCACGATATTCAGACCGCAGGAGTTAGCCCGGCTAACTCCTGCGGTCGATGCTGAGCCTAGATATTCAATGCCAGGTAGTTTTTACTCTTTCAAAAAGTACAAAGACTAGGGAACACTCAATAAAGTCACATGGAAACACTTTTAAAACAAATAGGAGGAAATATTTTTTCACTCAATCAATAAGTTAAGCTCTGGAACTCATTGCCAGAGATGTAGTAACTTGAAAAAATATATATGTCTGTGAAAAGAGAATATAACTAACATAGGTCCAAGTACTCTTCACTTAATCTAGGTATCGCTTCACAGAACACAAATCCACAATATATTTGCAAAAATAGTGTACTCAATAATAAATAGATATAAATGTGTAAAGAAATCACTCAGTGTGTCACCATGCGCACAATAAATGCGTTGTAAATACGGAACAGAGCTGTCAGCTACTTCTGCTAACAACGATGTCTATGTTCACACATCCCTTATGTGAATAAATCATTCTGGGATCCTTTTACCAAGCTGCAGAAAAAAGGGCCCTACGCTAGCAGTGGGGGCCATTTTTCCTGTGCAACAAGGCCCTTTTTACTGAAGTGGGTAAAAAAGTCCCAAGCATACATGGTCATGAGGTGGTGATAAGGGCTCCTGTGCTAACCCGGTGGTAACTGGGCAGTGCATGTCGATGCAGGTTATCACCATGTAAGCCATTTCCGGACTGGCGGTAGCCCCGGAACAGCGAGCAGTAAGCCGCGTTTGGCTGACCACTTCTCTGTAAATGGGCCCCTCTGTAATGTAACTTTGGAGTTTCTCACCATGTAACTGCAGTCCATGGTGAAAAACACCAAAGTTAAGTTACAGAGTTTTTGAAAATTAGCATGACTTATTGGGCACAGTAAGTTCAGCATGTTGTATTTCTTTATGGACCCAAAACAAGGCTATGTTTTAACAGAAACACGTGTCTGCCTCAGGGGTCACTCATTAAATATAAAGATAAAACATCTATATTAATAACATAAATTGCATTAAAAATACAGGACCCTGTTTACTAAACCGTGCAATAGCCATGCTAGTGTTTTTAGCGCTTGCTAAAAATTAGTGCACACTAATGCTAGAGACACCCATAGGAATATATGCATGCAACCAAATTTGCACACACAATTTTGAGGAACTTATAGACTTAGGGGATTTATTACATTGCTCCTTTTTCTAGATAATTTATGAATATGTTAAACAGCACAGGTGTCAGTACAGATCCTTGGGGGCTTCAACTATTGATACTTTAGCATTTGGAAAAGTCTTTTAACCAGTTATCAATCCATCTTAGGACACTGAGGGCCTCCTATTCCATGACTTTTTGATTTCCTGAGGAATCTCTCAAGACAGATTTTGTCAAATAGACTATGATAGAATTAGCTTAAATTAACCTTGAAAAATATGATTTATATTAGTTTTGAAAACAGATAATGTGGATGACCCCTGGTTCTTAGGGGGAATTGATGCTACAAGTGGAAAATGGGAAGTAATGACAGAACACATGGAACCTGGTACTTGGAAATGTAAGCTGAAAGGAGCAGAAATGGTGGGAGTAGGGGATGGAGTATGGAGGGTAGAGACACATTAAGACAGATAGGGGTCTTTTACTAAAGATTAGCTTGAGTTATCTGCAGCAGGCTCATAGGAATAAAATGGGACCTACTGCAGATAACTCAAGCTAATCTTTAGTTAAACATCCCCATAAAGAGGAATAAGACTATGAATGTCAAATCATACAGAAGAATTTAATTGGGAGCCAGTGCAGATTGGCAAGAAGAGATAAAGTATCAGGATGGCAGGATGACTAACAAGGGAGATAAACTGCCAAATTGTGAGAAACCTGGAAGGAGTTGAGGGCAGAACTGGCTAGTAAGCTAATGCAGTTGTCATCTCCTTGCTAACGGTGGTATTTTATTAATGTAATCTGCCTCTTAATTCTGTCAACATTCACACTTATGAGAGGAGACCCTATCCTCTGGAAGGATGGCGTCTCCATTTGACATTATCTTTAGTGTGTAAAAAGTTATTGTTCTATCTATAGAGTTATTGTTAAAATAATTCTGTATTAGGCATATTTCTGTATTCTAGATCAATGTTTCTCACCCCAGTCCTCAGAGCACAATTAGCTAGTCTGGTTTTCAGGATATCCACAAAGAATATGCATGGAATATATTTGCATACAGTGGAGCCATCGTGGCTATTGTGAACGCCAGTCCTAACTATGCATTGAAGACTGATTTAAGAACCACTTTTCTAGACGCATGCATAATATCATTAGTGCTATTTAGGCAACATTGTGTGTGTTAGATACATACTCACTTGTGGATTTGAGGATTTTTTGTTTGTTAATGTGTCCCTGTGCTGCCCATAAGATCCATTGGTGGCATTATTGTAACTCCAGATCCAGATGTGCCCTTGAGTTGAACTGATTTGTGGTGACCATACATTTGTTAAACTGTTTGTAAGCCCTTGTGCCTAGGCCGCGGCTTAGGAAGGACCTTGGCCAAGGCCTAGGGTAGACCAAACAGGCGCTAAGCAATACCATGACCACAAAGCCACGCACACTCAGAAAAATCAAGTAGCACCACCAGAAAAGGGAGATAGACCACTCAGGCGGGCCTCACGGCTGATTGAAAACCCACTTGTACAGAGTCCAAGTGCACAGGCCTCACGGCCGAACTGGAACCGAGTCATACACGAGGGAATGGAAAAAGAACAACGAGGGGTTCCAAAAGGGACTGGAGCACATGCAATGCACACAGCGCTAGCTAGTGACACAAGGGAAGGGTGACAGACAAAAGCTGACAGGTACAGGCTATGACCAGAGGAAGAGAATGCAAACAAAGGCTACACAGAAACACAGGTAGCAGAGGCAAAGCCCATAGGGAAAAAGGGAAAGCCGAGGACAGAATGGGACACAGACTCTACAAAAGCGAAGCTCCACAGGAACACTCTAGGCTGTACCATACAGCACTCAAGAGTAAAGGGAAGCCACCTATAAGAATACATAAGGCTGTGCTACACAGCACTCAAGGATAAAGGGAAACCACTTATAGGAATACACTCATAAGAATGCCACTCAGCACTCAAGGGTCAAGGGAATATACTCACAAGAATACACAAGGGTAGCTATACAGGACTCAAAGGTAAAGGGAAACCACTCATAATAATACACAAGGCTGTGCCACAGAGTCAAATAACAGACACTAGAGACAAAGGGAAAAGCAAGCAAACAGGGAAAGCTGCCTTTACATACACCAATCAGATAAGGAGCAATGCTCACAAGAATCAGGAGATAAACACAGCAGACAAAGAGTTAAAGTAGGCTAAAGGGAAGGGCTGCTTTTAACACACAAGTCAGGAAGAAGCAGGGCTTACACTACAGTCAAAGTTAAAGCTAACAAAGGAGAAAAACAAACAATGTTCTTACCAGAACTCAGCAGCACACAGAGACAGAGCAATCAGAGCACCACAGCTGCACGGAAGCAAGGTAATCAAGGAAAGCAGTTAGGCTAGGGAAACAAGCATATGCTGGGAACAACCAGCACACAGAGAAGCTACAAGCAACAAGAAGAGTAAGCAAACTCCAATGGACACACAGTATGCTACTAGCATAGACAGAGAGAGGGGAAGAGGCTCAGCTGACAGGAATCAACGCTAAAGCACAGGCTGTAGGGAGAGGTAAGGTTTAAATAGATCTGGCTTCTGATGTCTGCTGCTTCAGATGTCAGCTCAATCCCTGACAGGCCAATCAGAAGCGAGTCCCAGTCATTCCCCTGCCTGTCTTAGCAGAATCATAACAACATTGAAGGACTTTTTCTTGTGGTTTTCTTGGTATGATGCACGAATGGTTTATCATTGCCTTCTCCCAAGGTATGGAGGGTTAAATGAATAGCCTAAGGCTACAAGGAGCTGTTGTGGTAGTTGAACCTGGGCCTCCTGGTTCCCAGCCTACTGCTCTAACCATTAGGCTACTTCTCAACTCCTTACTATTGTAATTAGAACTGAATATTTATCTCAAGAGTACGTCTATTTTCTCTGCATAAGCAGCATATAAGAACAATATATTTTATGTGTGTTTTTTCAATCCAGAACATTTTTCTTCACCAGATTGGATTTTAATAGGTTTTATTTCTGTCAATTCTTAACTACAATTCCCTCTAGGTTCAGATTGGGGCCCTCTGGCTAGCCTACTAAGAAACCAGGGAATCCAAGGATAGGTTCCTAATGAGTTATTAAATATACAGTGGGGGAAATAAGTATTTGATCCCTTGCTGATTTTGTAAGTTTGCCCACTGACAAAGACATGAGCAGCCCATATTTGAAGGGTAGGTTATTGGTAACAGTGAGAGATAGCACATCACAAATTAAATCCGGAAAATCACATTGTGGAAAGTATATGAATTTATTTGCATTCTGCAGAGGGAAATAAGTATTTGATCCCCCACCAACCAGTAAGAGATCTGGCCCCTACAGACCAGGTAGATGCTCCAAATCAACTCGTTACCTGCATGACAGACAGCTGTCGGCAATGGTCACCTGTATGAAAGACACCTGTCCACAGACTCAGTGAATCAGTCAGACTCTAACCTCTACAAAATGGCCAAGAGCAAGGAGCTGTCTAAGGATGTCAGGGACAAGATCATACACCTGCACAAGGCTGGAATGGGCTACAAAACCATCAGTAAGACGCTGGGCGAGAAGGAGACAACTGTTGGTGCCATAGTAAGAAAATGGAAGAAGTACAAAATGACTGTCAATCGACAAAGATCTGGGGCTCCACGCAAAATCTCACCTCGTGGGGTATCCTTGATCATGAGGAAGGTTAGAAATCAGCCTACAACTACAAGGGGGGAACTTGTCAATGATCTCAAGGCAGCTGGGACCACTGTCACCACGAAAACCATTGGTAACACATTACGACATAATGGATTGCAATCCTGCAGTGCCCGCAAGGTCCCCCTGCTCTGGAAGGCACATGTGACGGCCCGTCTGAAGTTTGCCAGTGAACACCTGGATGATGCCGAGAGTGATTGGGAGAAGGTGCTGTGGTCAGATGAGACAAAAATTGAGCTCTTTGGCATGAACTCAACTCGCCGTGTTTGGAGGAAGAGAAATGCTGCCTATGACCCAAAGAACACCGTCCCCACTGTCAAGCATGGAGGTGGAAATGTTATGTTTTGGGGGTGTTTCTCTGCTAAGGGCACAGGACTACTTCACCGCATGAATGGGAGAATGGATGGGGCCATGTACCGTACAATTCTGAGTGACAACCTCCTTCCCTCCGCCAGGGCCTTAAAAATGGGTCGTGGCTGGGTCTTCCAGCACGACAATGACCCAAAACATACAGCCAAGGCAACAAAGGAGTGGCTCAGGAAGAAGCACATTAGGGTCATGGAGTGGCCTAGCCAGTCACCAGACCTTAATCCCATTGAAAACTTATGGAGGGAGCTGAAGCTGCGAGTTGCCAAGCGACAGCCCAGAACTCTTAATGATTTAGAGATGATCTGCAAAGAGGAGTGGACCAAAATTCCTCCTGACATGTGTGCAAACCTCATCATCAACTACAGAAGACGTCTGACCGCTGTGCTTGCCAACAAGGGTTTTGCCACCAAGTATTAGGTCTTGTTTGCCAGAGGGATTAATACTTATTTCCCTCTGCAGAATGCAAATAAATTCATATACTTTCCACAATGTGATTTTCCGGATTTAATTTGTGATGTGCTATCTCTCACTGTTACCAATAACCTACCCTTCAATTATGGGCTGCTCATGTCTTTGTCAGTGGGCAAACTTACAAAATCAGCAAGGGATCAAATACTTATTTCCCCCACTGTATGTCTCTGAGAAGCTATATGAATGTGACTTCCTTCAGGAAGAACCTCTCCCATGGAGCTAACTGCTAAAGCAACAAAATTCAAATGAAAAAAGGGCCAACAGAATGGTTTAGAAATGGCAAATATACAACAAGGCTGCATAATTTTCTCTTATTCAATCTATATGCAGAACAAAATGAGAAGCAGGACTGCACAAAGAACCCTGAGGTGTGAAATAGAAATTTATTAAATAAAATTAATATTACTTGCTGTAAGTGAAAATGATCTAGAACATCTAATTAATCAAAATCAAGGAGCACAGTCTCAAAATGGACCTGCACCTTAACATGAAGAGGACAAATATTCTGACAACTGGGGGAAGTAACAGAAATAGTGGAAAACTTTAATCTGCTTGGATCAATAATGAATAATAATAATAAAAAACAAGAAGTCAAGAAATCTGACAATGTATCACTCTTGGCCAAATGGTTATGAAGGACCTAGACAAGATCTTCAAGTGCAGAGATGTACCATTGCATAAAAGATTCAACTTATCCAAGCCATTGTATTTTTAATAATGTCATATTGATCTGAAAATCTGAGAATGAAGAAGCAAGCCAGGAAAAAAATTGATGCCTTTGAATTATGATGTTGGAGAAGAATACTGCATATACTATGGACAGCCAAAGAACTAATCGGTCGATACTGGAGGAGGTCAAACCTAAGCTTTACTTGGAAGCTCAAATGACAAGACTTCATACTTTGGACATATCATGCGAACAGAAAAATTATTAGAGAAAGACATAATGCTTGTTAAGGTTGAAAGTCAATGCAAAAGAGGAAGACCACTAATGTGATGGACTGACACAATAACAGCAGCTAGGGATGTTACTCTTTCAATGATTAGCCGCTTGGCTGAAGGAGAGTGGACTGCTTTAAAGAGTGAGATTTATGGCTAATGGGATAAATTCTATATAGGCCACTAAAGTTAGGCAGCAAAAAACTGGGTGCTAAGGTATATTCTATGACAGCAGAGTTGTGCACCAAATCTGTTGTAGAATACCAGCATGTCTGCAGTTACATGTCAAACTTTAGGCACAACTGCTTATGAAAGTCTATAGCTGGCTTAAATGGTGTAGCCTAATGTGGGAGTTAGTTGTGGAAATGTAGTTATTCTATAAAGTGAATGTAATAATAGTCAGAGTGCCCTATATAGAATTGCCCTATTTATCTCCCATTGCCTCAAGCACCCATGCACTCTTTTGGGCAGGGAGCTATTGTAACTGAATCCTTATAGGACTAGATTCTATATATCCCACCTAAAAAAAAATCAAGAAATTACCCCTAGGCATATTCTATAAAGTACGCTTAAATTTAGGCATACTTTATAGACTAAGTCTAAATTTCCGCGCAATTTATAGAATACGCCGAGTGCTTATCCGTGCAGCTAAATTTAGTCACGGGCAGTTACACCAAGTAAAACCTGGTGTAAATGCCGATGCCTAAATTACGTGCAGACCGGGTGTATTCTATAACAGCGCGCATAAATTTTAGAAACACTCACGACTTGTCCTTGGCCATGCCCCTTTTCAACTATGTGACTTAGAATTTATACACATCATGTTACAAAATATGTTTAGACTGTTCTGTGTGTAAATTCTAATTGATGCCAAATAGTATCAATAATTGCTTGTTAAGTAATTAAGTTGCGTGGGCAAATCCAGAATACGACTGGTTTTGTGCACACAACTTAGGTCGTGCTATATAGAATGTGGGGGAAAACGACTGTTCAGTGCTGTGTAGATAACATAGTAACATGGAGGGGCATAATTGAACGAAAACGTCTATCTCCATGGGCGTTTATCTCCGAGAACGGGTCCGTGAAGGGGCGGACCGAACCGTATTTTCGACAAAAATAGACGTCCATGTTTTATTCGACAATTTGTGAGCTGGGCATTTTTGTTTTTCAGTGATAATGGAAAATGAAAGCGCCCAGCTCAAAAACGAATAAATCCAAGGCATTTGTTCGTGGGAGGGGCCAGGATTCATAGTGCACTGGTCCCCCTCACATGCCAGGACACCAACTGGGCACCCTAGGGGGCATTTTTACAAAAACAAAAAAAAAAGGTAAAGAGCTCCCAGGTGCATAGCACCCTTCCCTTGTGTGTTGAGCCCCCCAAATCCCCCTCAAAACCCACTGCCCACAAGTCTACACCATTACTATAGCCCTAAGGGGTGAAGGGGGGCACCTACATGTGGGTACAGTGGGTTTGGGGGGGTTGGACGACTAAGCATTAAGCAGCACAATTGTAACAGGTAGGGGGGGATGGGCCTGGGTCCACCTGCCTGAAGTCCACTGCACCCCCTAACAACTGCTCCAGGGACCTGCATACTGCTGCCATGGAGGTGGGTATGACATTTGAGGGTGAAAATAAAAAGTTGTGAAACATCATTTTTTGTGGTGGGAGGGGGTTAGTGACCACTGGGGGAGTCAGGGGAGGTCATCCCCGATTCCTTCCGGTGGTCATCTGGTCATTTAGAGCACTTTTTGGGGCATTATTCGTGAAAAAACAGGGTCCAGGAAAAGTGTCCTAAATTCTAGCTAAAAACGCATACTTTTTTTCCATTATCGGTGAAATGCGCCCATATCTGTTCGGCCGATAACCACGCCCCAGTTCCGCCTTTGCCACACCTCTGACACGCCCCCATCAACTTTGTCCGCATCCGCGACGGAGTGCAGTTGGAAACGTCCAAAATTGGCTTTCGATTATACCGATTTATTCGCTTTGGGGAGATAAACGTCTATCTCCCGATTTGGGTAGCAATATAGGCGTTTTTCTTTTTCAATTATAAGCTGGATAGTAACATAGTAGATGACGGCAAAAAAAGACCTGCATGGTCCATCTAGTCTGCCCAAGATAAACTCATATCTTGAATTTGTACCTGTCTTTTTCAGGGCACCGACCGTATAAGTCTGCCCAGCAGTATTTCCCGCCTCCCAACCACCAGTCCCCGTCTCCCATCACCGGCTCTGGTACAGACCGTATAAGTCTGCCCTCCCCTATCCTAGCCTCCCAACCACCAACCCCTCTTCCCCCCCACCTGCTCCGCCACCCAATTTCAGCTAAGCTTCTGAGAATCCATTCCTGCTGCACAGGATTCCTTTATGCATATCCCACTAGATCAAGTAACAATATACATAAATAATTCATGATATGTATATATACAATAATAAATCTAAGTAACACAGGGGTACTCAACCCAGTCCTTGGGACACATCTAGCCAGTCAGATTTTCAGGATGCCCACAATGAATATGCATGAGATAGATTTGCATATAATGGAGGTAATGCATGCAAATTTATCTCATGCATATTAATTGCGGATATTCTGAAATCCTGACTGGTTGGGTGCTGAGGACTGGATTGAGAACCTCTGATTTAAATTCATAGAATCATAATGAATTTCATGTATTTAAAAATAAAACAGGGATGCTAAGAAATACATAATATTTGATTTTTTTGGATTTAGGATATGATAGAGAGGTAAATGGTAAATTTGCAACTGATTATTGGTGAATGAGAAGAAAGCAGTGGATGAAGAAATCTAGTGGGATGGTACCAGAAGTAAGCAGACAAGATTGTAAAAATTACTATGAAGGAATTCTTTTTAGCAAAGACCTCAAATGAAGTAATGTCATTATTGTGTCATGGAATCTCACTGGAGATAGTCATAACCTGATATTCTATTTTTCTTAGTAGATGAAAATGCCAAGTTACCTTAATGTCATGGAGGTCAAAAGACTGACAGAACTGACAGAATTGAGGTTATTTCTGCTGTGCTGGTAATGAATCCCTTTTCTTTTCTGAATGGTCTTTGCTCAGTATGTGATTTCAGTGACATCAGATAGCGTGCTGAGACAGCTAAATTCACTTTGCTAGTGCTGACAAAACAGCATCTTTCATTTCCTACAGCAACTCAGCACCTCAAGAGCTCTTTAGCACCCCAGGCCAAGAGTCACTGGAAACTGAATGTTTTCATGATAAGGAAAGAGAAAAAGATATAGAACCCATCAGAAAAACAAAACAAAACAGGGTTTTCTCTTTGAATTCTTGAGTGCTGTTTTTGCATGGAAGAAGTCTCAGTGGAAAAGGAAACAGCTGTTATGGGGCACAAGAAACTTATTATAGGAGCTGCCATCATTTATTTCTCATTTTGGTTTTGGTAATTTTTTAGGTAGAGAAAACATCATGAGGCGTTGTATTTTACACAATGTAACCGTCTGCTGTGCTGAGAAAATGTCTGTGAAATCACTAGGATGATACATGGTTAGATCCTAATCTAAAGCCTTATAAGAGAGAGTGATTTAGAATCGGTGCAGATCTCTAGGAGCGTAATATAGAACCCGGGGGTTAAGGTGTAAGTTATTTCCCTTTATTAAGCTAATATTTTCTTTTACTGATTTTTTAAATTCAAGTGGGATTTTGCTTGAATGCCAAGCCTCTTCCTAGAATGCTAACCCAGATGGGAGAGCCATGTACATTGAGACCAAGTCTGCCATCTTGGAACGGGCAGCATGTACTCCAAGAAGCGTATCACTTCATGGATGTTTCTCCACCCTGAGATACAGAAAGTTAGTGTCAGGTGGAGCTGGAAGGGCCTTGGTAGAGACGGGATGCATGAAGACTCATTCAGAGGGAGACCATTAAAAGACTTCACGTTAACTATGAACAGTCAGAGAAAATAAGGAGCAAACCTTCCCCTTGGTATTTAGAACAAATGAGTACCAAAAAATGTGACTGTTGTAAGTTTGAGAGAAAATGGCAAAACTCTATGTGAAATAGATGATAAAATTGTATGGAAACAAGCAATTAATTCTTATAAAAAAAGAACTTCTTGACACAAGGAAATCATATTATTCCTCCTTAATAGGGCTTTGTTTCAATTGGTTAATAGCTTAACTAACTCATCAAAATCCATGACTTCTATTGAATACCCTAGTGCAAATGTTTTAGATGATTATTTTTATAATAAGATTGTTATGCTGCATAACTCTTTTTCTCAGGATCGAATCAACTGTATTGATGTAATTTTAATGTTAGACAATAAGATTCTATCTTGTCCAGTAGAAAGATAGATCTTGGACCATATTTGACACAATTTCTATGGGAAAGGTGAGTTGCCTGCTCTCTTGGACTGTGAAATCTTTTTGTTCTCTTGATTGCTGCCCAAATACGCTATTGAATCAGCCTCCATTAACGATTCTTCACTGGATCACAATACTTATGAATTGTATGTTGCAAGTCAGGTTTTTATTTAGAATCATTAGGCAGGGTACTTTTAACCTCTAATCCGAAGTCGTCCAATCTGGATCTGGTTGAACAATCTACATGTAGGCCAATCAAACATATAAACGGCGAGTGACCATACTCACTCGCAAATGCGCAGTAGGCTTCCCTCTCTGTCCCGCCCCCGCGTCAATACGTGATGACGGGGGGGGGGGGGGGGGACAGAGAGGGAAACTGTGCAAAGGGGCGGGAACTGCCGAGGTCGCCACCGCTCCCCCCCCGAGGTCGCCACCGCTCCCCCCCCCGAGGTCGCCGCCACTGGTACCCCCTCCCCGGAGTTGCCGCCGCCGCCACCCTTCCACTCGGCCCGTCTCTTTGCTATTCAACTTACATCTCTGGAGCAGGCAGATCAGCTGAGCTGCCGTTGGCCTTCCTTCCCTGCCTGTGTCCCGCCCTCGCCGACGTTGCATCACACGAGGGCGGGACACAGGCTGAGAAGGAAGGCCGACGGGAGCTCAGCTGATCTGCCTGCTCCGGAGATGTAAGTTGAATAGCGAAGAGATGGGGCGGCGGCCGGCGGCGACCTGGGGGGGGTACCGGCAGCGGCGACCTCAGGGGGAGGGGGCAGCGGCGACCCAATAGCCCGTTTTAACGGGCTCAACGGCTAGTATATATAATATTCTACTGCTTGCCAAATTAGCAGAATCTTTGGTTGCTAAACAGTTGATGGAATATTTGAATACATTTTACGTTTTGAATTCCTTTTGACATGGTTCCAGGAGCTTGCATAGCACTGAAACAATTCTTCTTGCTATGGTTTCTAATGACAAGACAAACTGTGTTATTGCAGTTTGATTTGTCTGCTGCATTTGATAGGGTGGACCATGAACTTCTCTTCCTTAGACTGAACAACTTTGGAATGGGTGGAACAGTTCTAGAGTGGTTTAGAAAGTTTTTGATTAACCGTTCTTATGCGGTGAAAAGAAAAGGTATGTTTTTACATTTTTGGCATCCACTATGTGGGGTACTCCAGGGCTCTCCCTTGTTCCCCATTTTGTTTAGTAATGTATTCTTTGGACACAGTGTTGTTGGACAAGGGTGAGAACCTGTAATCATATGCTGATATTTTTATAATTATGACCATACCAATGGATATGACCTTATTACAATCAAAAGTTTTATCCTGCGTTAACAAGGCGGAATCTTGGTGTAATCAAAACTCAAGTTAAAGTCATCTAAAACAGCAAATTTATGGTTGGGAAATGGATGGCAAAAAGTTCCAGCTATTATTTGTTTGAATAATAATGAGGTCCTCAATATTGTAAACATCTAAAATTTTGGGTTTCATATTAGATTCAGCTCTGACCTTTGAAGCCCAAATTAATAATTTATATAAGAAGTATTTTTTTTTTTTTTAATTAAGGCAACTGAAGACTATTTGTTCTGACTTCCATGGAAGCCAATTTGCATGGTTCAGGCTTTGGTTATATCTCAGTTGTGCTATTCTAACTCCTTATATTCTGGGATTTCAGATATTCTCATGAAAAGTTTACAAATTTTGTATAATACGGATGTTAGATTGATTTTTGGAAAGAAAAGATTTGATCTTGTTTCTCTATTGTTGGTTTCCTTTCACTGGCGTATTAAAACACAAATCTTGTTTAAATTAGCTTGCTTTGTGTTTAACATTTTAAATGGTTTAGTTCCAGAAAGTTTGCCTCAGTTACTGGTGTTTTCAGTTCAAAAGATTCCTATCTGTTAATATTTCTATCTTTTAAGAGTGTTCAGTGTAAAAAGATAATGGTATCGCATTTTTCAGATATAGCTGTAGCAATCTGGAATGAGCTTCCTTTACTGGTGAAGAAACTGACCTCTTATTATGTTTTTTTTATAGAAGTCTTAACTTATCTTTTCCAACAGTTTTTGAATTAAGGTCAATTTTTGTATTTTTTAAATTTAATTTATGTAATTGTAGTTCAGTATTTTATTATGAAGTACATGAAGTACTCTGGACTCTGTGGGGGAGAAAGCAGTCTATAAGTATAGGGTTAGATTAGATTAGACTCTTGCATGTGTTCATAGTGAGACCTGAGGAAATATCCAACTGCTCAAATTACAAAGTGCCTGTGGGACAGGCCACACTAGAAGTGGCAGTGTTACCTTGGCTCCCTTACCCAGTTGTTAAAGACTTCACAACTGCTTGGACTCAGCTATCCATCTTGCCAGAGAAGTTAAGAAAGGAATTGGTTCCAGAGATCTTACCGGACGGCCCAGACTTATATGTAGAGAACTCTAGAGTGCCTAAACCTCAATGGCAACATTGGTTAGAAAAGTCCTGTTATACTAGAAGTTTAGGGTCTGTAGTAGATGGGGACCCTGACACAGAGGAAGGGTTACCATATTTGCGGAGACAAAAAAAGAGGACACAAAAAATAAAAATGGTTGCTACCTCTGCTAAAAAATATTTAATCTTAGCAAATATGGGACAATATTTACCATTCCAAAACATCTAGATTTGAGTTTAACTGAGTCTAAGCCCAAGCCTACTTATCAGAAATGCAGATATCCCTCAACAACTTTGGCTGGTTTCTGAGATATATGTGAAAATCTTTGGATGGCATATGCTTAAAGTTGTGCTACATGAACAAAATTCCTTTGACAGATTCAACCAGCTGGGAAAGAGAGGAAATCAGCCATGCCTTTCTCTCTCTTTAGCACCCCTATGTATCCAGACTGACTAATAGGCCAGAGATGGTTTCTCTCATTATGTGGGTAGGTGTGTTGGTCATAGACACATAAAAGAAAAAGAGGATATTTTCCTAAAATTAAAAACAAAACAAAACTGGAGGACATATCTGAAGAAGTCCAAAAGGAGGACATGCCTTCTACAAAAGGATGTGTGTTAACCCTATCCCAGATCCTTAGATAGCCTACTTGAGTGTGTGTATGTGTTGGGGGGGGGGGGGGGGAGGTTGGAAATCCTGGGAATTTAAACAGAACCCAAAGGGAAGATGAATCCTTTAGGAAGGCCTGAGCTAAGGTGCCAGCAGTAGATGGGGAAACCTGTAGGCACCCAAGACCTCTGTAAGGCAGGTCTCCAATATTACATAATGAAACATGATTTAGTATATAGGGTAGCGAAGGGAACCCTACAAGGGGAAGAGGTAGAACAATTGTTAGTACCTGAGCCTTATCGTAGACAAGTCATATAGCTGGCCTACAGTCATTTGCTAGGGGCCACATGGGGGAAGAGGAAAACTGGGAGCACATCAAGGTCCAATTTGTTTGGCCAGGGACATATTAATAGGTATAAATGTACTGCCAATTACACCCGACCTGCCAACTGAACACTTCTGCAAGGGTTCCATCTGCCTCTTTTGTGTCTATGCCCATCATCCAGACCCCATGTGAAAGAGTGGCCATGGATTTCATGGGGCCATTAGAGAGAACCACATGAGGTAACAAATATATTCTAGTCACCCTGGATTATGCAACCCACTATTCAGAAATCATTGCACTATGCAATATGAAAAGCACCACAGTAGCGAATGCTCTATGGGAAATCTTTTCACAAATGGGAATACCCAGGGAGATCCTTACAGACCAGGAAACACCCTTTGTGTCATGGGTCATGAAACAAGTATGTGCACTGCTGAAAATAAAGATGCTTTGAACTTCTGTGGATCAGACTGGTGGCCTTGAGAGGTTCAATAAAACCCTTAAGCAGATGGTGAAGAAGTTTGCTGCCGAGGATGGGAAAAATTGGGATACTCTACTCTCCTATTTATTGTCTGCCATCTGGGAAGTGCCCCAAAATTCAAAAAGGATTTATTCATTTGAGTTACTCTATGGATGGTGACCCAGGGGATCCCGGATGTTGTAAAAGAAACCACAGAAAGAGCCTAGTCCAAGTCAAAACCTGGTAGACCCCCTCTCCTCTTTTCTATCTACACTTCTTCCCTTGGTTCATTAATCTCATCCCATGGCTTTTCCTACCATCTCTATGCTGATGACTCCCAAATCTACCTTTCTACCCCTGATATCTCACCTTGCATCCAAACCAAAGTTTCAGCGTGCTTGTCTGACATTGCTGTCTGGATGTCTCAACGCCACCTGAAATTAAATATGACCAAAACCGAGCTTCTCATTTTCCCCCCCAAACCCACCTCCCCGCTCCCCCCGTTTTCTATTTCTGTTGATGGCTCTCTCATTCTCCCTATCTCCTCAGCTCGAAACCTTGGGGTCATCTTTGACTCTTCTCTCTCCTTCTCTGCTCACATCCAGCAGATTGCCAAGACCTGTTGTTTCTTTCTTTACAACATCCATAAAATCCGCCCCTTTCTTTCCGAGCACTCTACCAAAACCCTCATCCACACCCTTGTCACCTCTCATTTAGACTACTGCAATCTGCTTCTTGCTGGCCTCCCATTTAGTCAACTCTCCCCTCTCCAGTTGGTTCAAAACTCTGCTGCCCGTCTCGTCTTCCGCCAGGGTCGCTTTACTCATACTACCCCTCTCCTCAAGACCCTTCACTGGCTCCCTATCCGTTTTCGCATCCTGTTCAAACTTCTTCTACTAACCTATAAATGTACTCACTCTGCTGCTCCCCAGTATCTCTCCACAGTCGTCCTTCCCTACACCCCTTCCCGTGCACTCTGCTCCATGGATAAATCCTTCTTATCTGTTCCCTTCTCCACTACTGCCAACTCCAGACTTCGCGCCTTCTGTCTCGCTGCACCCTACGCCTGGAATAAACTTCCTGAGCCCCTACATCTTGCCCCATCCTTGGCCACCTTTAAATCTAGACTGAAAGCCCACCTCTAACATTGCTTTTGACTCGTAACTACTTGTAACCACTTGCCTCCACCTACCCTCCTCTCTTCCTTCCCGTTCACATTAATTGATTTGATTTGCTTACTTTATTTTTTGTCTATTAGATTGTAAGCTCTTTGAGCAGGGACTGTCTTTCTTCTATGTTTGTGCAGCGCTGCATATGCCTTGTAGCGCTGTAGAAATGCTAAATAGTAGTAGTAGTAGTAATATTACAAATGCAGGAATGGCTGAAGAAAGCAAGGGAGGCTGCAAAACTCTGCCTAGAGAAGGACCATTTTTCTATCGGTAGGTTTTACAAAACCTCTTGTGGTAAAGTCATGCTCTTCAATTTGGATGTCACATCCAAAAACTGGATTTGCGTGTGTGAACAGGTAGCCGTAAATTGGATCCTGGGATGACAGGCGTTCAACCATGCTAAAAAACCAATTATCGGTGTATCGTCATCTACCCATAGCATGAAAGGGAAATGAGACATGATATACCGCCTTTCTGAGGTTTTTTGCAACTACATTCAAAGCAGTTTACATATATTCAGGTACTTATTTTGTACTAGGGGTAATGGAGGGTTAAGTGACTTGCCCAGAGTCACAAGGAGCTGCAGTGGGAATTGAACTCAGTTCCTCAGGATCAAAGTCCACTGCACTAACCACTAGGCTACTCAAATATCATCAACATATCTTCACCATAAAAAAATATTGGAGCTGTATGGGGATCGGGTTAACCATCTATCCTCAAATGCTGCCATAAACAGATTTGCTATAGACAGAGCAAATGTGGCACCCATGGCCACTCTAGATGTTTACAGATAAATTAAATTTGGAGCATAAAAAAATTCTCACAAAGGGCTAATCTGGTTAGGGAATACACGAAAGAGGTGGGAACATCATGTGGTCTGGGTCTGGATTTCAAGATGTTGTTTACAAGATGTGGTAAACAACATGTTGAAATCCAGACCTAATGGTCAGGCCGCCCTTGGTAAGAGATCTACCTGTACCAGAAATACTTTTCAAGGGTGATGAAAGAAATCTCGGTGACCCTGGAAGATGTACTAAGCCAAATAGACTAGCTAAAGAGTGATAAGTCACCTGGAATGGATGGTATACACCCCAGGGTAATGAAAGAACTCAAACATGAAATTGATGATATGTTGTTAGTGATCTGTAACCTGTCATTAAAATTGTCCATAGTACTTAAAGACTGGAGGGTGGCCAATGTAATACCAATTTTTAAAATGGGTTCCAGGGGTTATACAGAAAATTACAGATCGGTAAGCCCGACTTCACTGCCGGTCAAAACAGTGGAAACTATTATAAAGAATAAAATTATGGAACACATAGATAAACATAGTTTAATGTGACAGAGTCAACATGGGTTCAGCCAAGAAAAGTCTTGCCTCACCAATTTGCTTCATTTCTTTGAAGATATGAACAAACATGTGGATAAAGGTGAGCCAGCTGATGTAGTGTATCTAGATTTTCAGAAAGCTTTTGACAAAGTTCCTCATGAAAGACTCTTGAAAAAACTAAAAAGTCACAGGATAGGAGGCAATGTCCGTCTGTGGATTAGGAACTGGTTATTGCACAGAAAACAGAGGGTAGGGTTAAATGGCCATTTTTCTCAACGGAGGAGGGTGAGTAGAGCAGTGCTGCAGGGATCTGTACTGAGACCAGTGCTATTTAACATATTTACAAATGATCTGGAAATCGGAATGATGAGTGAGGTGATTAAGGGGTCCTTTTACCAAGCTGCAGGAAAAAAGTCCCTGATCTAGCAGCGGGGGCCTTTTTTCCAACGTGCCAGGGCCCTTGTTACCGCAGCGGGTAAAAAGCCCCCAGACAAACATGGCCATGTGATAAGAGAACTCTTACCATGTGGTCATATGGGGGAGCCCTTATCATTGAGGTGTGATAAGGGCTTCCACGGTAACCTGGCAGTAACAGGGAAGCATGTGGTGATGCCCGATTAATGCCGCGCAAAACATTTCTGGGGGTTTACTTTTTCCAGTATAGTACAGACAGAGAGGGTAATACAGTATACAATCAGAGAAACCAAAAGAAAAAAAGCAACACTGGGCCTTCAAGAATGAGACAACAGGAGTACTTTATTAGCCAAAGATCCGACACGGGCCGTGTTTCGGCGCCAAACAGGCGCCTGCCTCAGGGGTCAAATTGTAGATATAGCGATCGTACAGAGTTCAAGTTGTAAGTGCCTGAGCAGAAGCTCCTGCGGCCATTTTCCTCTCTGCTTTTGTAGTTTACAGGATTAGCAATGAATTTAGGGCTGCAGGAGAGAAGCTGAATATTTGACTCTGGCTTAAACCTGTACATTAACGGAAGAAAGAAATGCACATACTAGTGAAAATATCACAAAGAAGAGGGGGTGGAAGTTTTTGACAGAGCAAGGAGGTTTGATTGAGGTTCTCTCAATCTTCCAACCTCCTTGGCTGAGAGAGTCCGTTCTAGACCAGTCTCGGCTTTATCCGTTTTAGTATTGAATTGATGATCGGTCAGAAATAATGGTCTCTCTGGGACTGTCTGAAAGAGCAGTAAAAGGCTCCGCCCCTAACTTTTTCCCCCAGAAATGGCGAACGCTCGGGGTGGAACTACTGCCGGCGGCCGCTTTGGGCCAGCAGTAGTCCTGATTTAGCATTTGGTAAGCCCGTGTTGGGTTTACCAATGCTTTGTAAAAGATCCCCTAAATTTGCAGATGACACAAAACTATTCAAAGTTGCCAAAACACATGTGGATTGTGAAAACTTGCAGGAAGACCTTAGTAAACTGGAAGATGGAATGTAATGTGGACAAATATAAACTGATGCACATTGGGAAGAAAGGTCTGGAGTCAGCACTCAAGAAAAAGATCTAGGTGTCATTGTAAACAATACGCTGAAATCTTCTGCTCTGTGTGTGGTGGTGGTGGCCAAAAAAACAAACAGGATGCTAGGAGTTATTAGGAAAGGAATGCAAAATAAGACCAAGATTATTATAACATCTCTATATCACTCTATGGTGCGACCTAATCTTGAGTATTGTGTTCAGTTCTTGTCGCTGTATTTCAAAAAGATATAGAGGAATTAGAAAAGGTTCAAAGAAGAGCAACCAACTTATAAAGGGACTGGAACTCCTCCCATAAAGAGGTTAGGGCTCTTCGGCTTGGAAAAGAGATGGCTGAGTGGAATATGATTGAGGTCTATAAAATCCTGAGTGGTGCAGAACGGGTATAAGTGAGTCAATTTATCACTCTTTCAAAAAGAACAAAGACTAGGGGACACAATGAAATTACATGGAAATACTTTTAAAACAAATAAGAGGAAATATTTTTTCACTCAAAGAATAGTTAAGCTCTGGAACTCATTGCTGGAGGATGTGGTAACAGCGGTTAGCATATCTAGGTTTAAAAAAAGGTTTGGACAAGTTCCTGGAGAAAAAGTCCATAGTCTGTTATTGAAATGGACATGGGGGAAAACACTGCTTGCCCTGGGATTGGTAGCATGGAATGTTGCCACTAATTGGGCTTCTGCCAGATACTTGTGATCTGGATTAGCATTGGTCTGACCCAGTATGGCTATTCTTATGCTCTTATGTTACAATTTACTGAGGTGACCATTCACCCTGGTTATGGATCACCAGCCTCTCAAGTAGCTGGCCTGCCACGAGGAAGCTAATGATCAGATTATGTGATGGTTCTGATTTTCTAGCCCTTCCAATATGAGATATTGCATCAGAATGCTGACTTCCTTTCTTGGGAGGTGCCCCGGCAGATGGAAGAGCTCAATAGGGCATAGTTTAATGGAGGGGGAAGGTATGTGAGAGAATGAATAAGGGCCACTGCTAAGTTCCACAGTACACAATAAAAGGGCAAGATTCAACCAGGGCAGATAAAAACCTAGACTAGAAATAGGTTAGGGAGGCCCTGGGAAGACAGGAGCAGTCCTTAAGCTGAGGTTCTTTTCTTGACTCATTCTGAAGATCCTGATCTAGTGGGCCCTGGAGCCAGTCCTGTGTTTGGCTGTGGCTGTTTTGAAACTACTGCACACTATGTTTGGGTCTAGGCAGAAGCCAGCCCTAGGAAAGGCTTCTCCCCTGTTTTGCAAGAGACTTTTATGGCACAATATTAAGCCTGTGATGCAACAGGCTTCTGTATATTTGAATGCTGTAAGTAAAGAGGTTTTCTATTTTCTTTTACACCTTGTCTGGCTGTGAGGCCCTGCAGCCGGCTCATGCTTAAGCTACTACATGGCCTCTTCAAACATTTACTAGGGCTGAGTGCCCAGATTTATACTAATAATTTCATTAAAATCCTAAATTTAGGAGTATAAAAAATGGGTGGCAACAGGGGCAGATTTAGGGTGGGGGGAAAAAAAAGCTTAGCACTGATTATAAGCACTAGGCTTATAAATTAGGGTCATAAATCTAGGCCTAGCTGTATAAACTAACTAGTCAATATTCTGCTGGCAGACTTCTACAATCTGTGCCCTGATCATGGCTGAATAGATTTGGATGGTTTGGAGTGGAACTTTTCAGAGGCTTTGATGACAACTTCAGAAGTTTTAGAACAAGGACAGTGCTGGACAGACTTCTATGGTCTACGTCTTGAAAATGACAAGGACAAATCAAGATCAGGTATACATATGAAGCAGGGGCGTAGCTAGACCGGCGGGAGGGGGGTCCAGAGCCCACGGTGAGGGGCACATTTTAGCCCCCCCCCCCCCCCGGCGCCGTGGTATCCCATAGCCTGTTAAGTGCTGAATATCACACTTAAATGGATATGGTATAGCCAGCTCCAAAATCCTGGAAAATCAGGGGGTCTTTTACTAAGGCACACTGGCGTTTTTAGCACACGCTAAAAATAGTCGTGCGCTAAATGCTAGAGATGCCAATGTATTCCTATGGGCATCTTTAGCGTTTAGTGCATACCTATTTTTAAAAACGCCAGCGTGCCTAATTAAAAGACCCCATCAGTGCCAGAGCTGGACATGGCCTGGCATTGAATTTCTGGGTATCACACTGGCAGCGGTCAGCATTCACTGAATATCAACCCCTCAGCCTTTTCTGGATATTAGGCCCATTTGGTTTGACTTTCTGGCTACACCAAGAACACCAGTGAACATGAACCACATGCCCTGTTATACAAAGCGTTCAATATAAGGTAGCTTTGTGGAAGTCCTGGTAAACTGCAGTAGGAGGAACAGTCCAAGGTTTATTAATTTTCAGCGGCTGCATTTCAGTCATCATTTGGATATATTTTCTACTGAAGTGGTCTGGAGCTTGGTTCTAAAACTTTTTTTTCATCATCATCATCAAAAATACATTTTTAGGTTCATGGATTCGGGTTTATCCAGATGAAACTTCTCAACTGAGATGTTGTAAATTTCTTTCTTGTTCATACTGTGCTTTCCTAGTGTGTGCTTAATTAGGTTTCAGTGCAATTGATCTCTTTTATTTCATCCTCAATGATTATGGTTTTTCTGGGTGGGTTAGCTCTGCTGACTCTGGATTCTGGCACATTATAGGGTGCCTAGGCTCTGAGACTTTTAAGTGAGTTATTGCCTTTCTGGCAAAAATATGGATTGTACCTGTGTTTCTCCAAATGGAATCTGTCTTTTAAAAATGTTTCTATGTTCTCTCATATTTTTCTCTAACTCACTTCCCCAGTTTTGCTGAGGATATTTTAAGAAAATTTGACAATGACTGTACCTAATTCTCAATGGAAAGTATATGCACACTTTCTCTTTGAAAATTGCCACAGGCACAAAGTACCTAATTTTTGTGTGTGGTATAATAAAAGCCTTGTGATATAAAAGAAAAATCTAGGAATAATACTCCAAATTTATCTTTTGGGGCTTTAAGTTTGATAAGTAAGATTCTGGGTAGTTTTGGACTTCCACAGAAAGGAGGATAACAATTTGCCAACTTGTTTGAAAAAGGTAGAATGAAAAAGTGCAGGAATCATGCCAAGTATGAAATTTATTTTTGGGGTGACCATCATTTTTATAGTTTCAAGTCTACCCCACCATGCGAGGTGGGGATGCCAGGTCAAAAGAAGATTTTTAAGAAATGTTAATATATTGTCACTATTATATTTTATGGTCTTTTGTATAATGTAAGTCAATATCAAAATATTTAATTTTTTTAGGTGACCAAACTAAATCATAAGGCCAAATTAAATCAGGTGTTGCATGTACATTCAAGGGAAGTACCTCAGTTTTAGATTGATTAATTTTGTAACCGGAGAATAAAGAAAAAGTATGGATAAGGGAAAAAAAGTGAGGGTAGTGAGGTATTGGGATTGGAAATATATAAAAGTACATTATCAACATATGCAGAGACTTTAAAGTGCATGTCCTGACAAATTAAAGCGGAGATATTTGAGTGAGAATTAACAGCTATTGGAAGTGGTTCCAAGGCTATATTGAACAAATATGGAGATAGAGGACATCTTTGTTGTGTACCTCTGTTAAGAGTAATGTAATCAGAGAAATGGTTATTAGCAATAATTCTAGCTGTGGGATTAGTGTACAGGACTTATTAACTTTGTTAATAAATTCTAATGGAGCCCCAAACCACTGTAAAGCTGTAAAGAGGTAAGACCATTCCACCCTTAATAAAGAAACTTAAACAGAGAATGTGAAATATTGCACCCATTTAACACTTTCCTCCAGATTCTGTATAGTTGCCCAAATTTGGACACAGATCCCACATCCATGCATAAACTAATAAGTCAATTATGTACTAACAATCAGTTATTGGAGTTAACAAGCATTTAATTGGCAGTAATTAGGAGGTAAGTACAAATATGCCCTACTGCCTATTCTAGGAGGAGTAGCCTAGTGGTTAGTGCAGTGGACTTTGATCCTGGGGAACTGAGTTCAATTCCCACTGCAGCTCCTTGTGACTCTGGGCAAGTCACTTAACCCTCCATTGCCCCTGGTACAAAAATAAGTACCTGAATATATGTAAACTGCTTTGAATGTAGTTGCAAAAACCTCAGAAAGGTGGTATATCTTTTCCCCTTTCCCTTATGACATCACAATATCAGAAGTGAGCCAAGTATCAGGCAATCAAGCCATTGTGACATCACTGATGAGGTTGGCTCTTATTGGTGGAATGAGTGGAGAAGTAGCCTAGTGGTTAGTGCAGTGGACTTTGATCCTGAGGAACTGAGTTTGATTCCCACTGCAGCTCCTTGTGACTCTGGGCAAGCCACTTAACCCTCCATTGCCCCTGGTACAAAATAAATACCTGAATATATGTAAACTGCTTTGAATGTAGTTGCAAAAACCTCAGAAAGGTGGTATATCCCTTTCCCTCCCTATAACATGTGCACCTAAATTTCATAGCATGCAATTCCAAAGGGGTGAGGGCATGAATGGGTCAGGTGTGTTCCCAGAATTTAGGCATGATGTTATAGAATACCTGGATTAGTGTGCGTAACTGTCATCAGTTGGGCACCAGCATTTACACCAGTTTTTGGCAGGTATACATGCTCACGCACAAAGTTAGGCGTGAAATGTGTGCTAAGCTAGTATTCTATAAAGGAAGCTCCATGCAGAGCAGCTTTTACAGAAGAGTAGCTTAGCACAGTTCATCCTGGTGCCTAACTTTGGATACCATTTATTCAATCTAGCACTTTCAGTAATTTCTGATGCTCATATACTGCTAACTTGTGCTAGCGTTCTATAAGAACACTTAAGGGTGGAAGTGCTACTATAGAGTAACCTCACAGCCTGCTTAATGTGAGTGACTACATTGTAGCACCGAGTTCTAGAAGTGCTCTCGAAAATTAGGCACCTGCATTTATGTACCCCTTGTGCACATAAATGTATACAATACTAGGACTTATGCTGCAAGAATGTACATTTACCCACAAAAGTGCCAGGAGGGCACCAAAGCACTATTATATTATATATCACTTATATACCGCAAATACTTTTACTAGATCAATGCATGGTTTACAATAATAATGACTAGTCATCATTCAGGATAATCTGCCTATGACGGAGAACTCGAACGCCGAACGGAAGAACACAAGATGTGAAGAAAAAAGTGGGATGTTTGACCATGGAAACCAAAGACTGGAGAGATGAATTCTTCAAAGTAAATGTTTATTGATAAAAACATAAGGGTCCATTTGCTAAGCTGCACTAAAAAGTGGCCTTTGCTATCAGCAGCGCAGGGCTTTCCCGTGCGCTGAGGCCACTTCTAACGTAGCTGTAAAATGGCTGTATTTCCCATTTTTTGTATTAATGGCCAAACGCTAATTTCCCAATTAGTGCATAGCCACTAGTGCAGGAGCCCTTATCGCCACCTATTTACTAGGCAGTAAAGGCTCTTGTGCTAACCAGATGCTAATCAGTTAACATGCGGTGATGCAGCTGTGCTAGTTGATTACCACTGGACATGCCTACTACCCACCCTGAAAGATGCCCCCAGTGCCAAAAATATTTTCTATTTTTTAACATGTGGATAGCATGAACCGAACACAAAACTACCGCAGGATGCCTGAGCATGCCCCATGTTAGTGCGTACCACAGCTTAGTACAAGGGCTCCATAATGTTCAATAAGAAACATAGAAACATGACGGCAGATAAAGTTCAAAAGGCCCATCCAGTGTGCCCATCCTGTGTAATTTTGGATATTTACTTATACCAAGGATTATTGGGGAACGTTGGTGTGTATTATCATCCTCAGTAACCAGCAACTATTTCTTTCCTAAGGGATTCCACATGCCTGTCCCATGCTTTCTTAAACTCTGACACAGACCCTGCCTCCATGCATCCACCACCCTTTCCGTGAAAGAATGTTTTCTTAGATTCCTTCTTAACTTCATCATATGCCTCATTCCAGAGTTTTCCTTCATTTGAAAAAGGCTCACCTCCTATACATTAATGCCACTCAGGTATTTAGATGTCTCTATCATATCACTTCTCTCCCGTCTCTCTTCCAGTGTAAACATGTTGAGGTCCCTAAGCCTGTCTCTATAAGTTTTATGACCGAGACCACTTACCAATTTTGTAGCCGCCCTCTGGACCAATTCCATCCTATTTATATCCTTCCACAGGTGCTGTCTCCAGAATTGTACACAGTACTCTAAATGGGGCCTCACCAGAGACTTATACAAGGGCACTATCACCTCTTTTTTCCTGCTTGTCATCCCTCTCCTTATGCAGCCAAGCATTCTTCTGGTTTTGACCATTGCTTTTTCTACCTGTTTGCTCTTCTTTCGTACACGGAAGCACTTCACTCCCTATATTGTACCGTTCTCCTGGATTCTTATAACTCAAGTGGATGACCCTGCATTCTTAGCATTAAATATTAGTTGCCAATTATCAGACCATTCTTCAAGCTTCGCTAGATCCTTCCTCATTCTATCCACACCCTCCAGGGTGTCCACCCTATTACAGAGTCTTGTATCATCCGCAAAGAGACAAACCTTACCAGACAGCCCTTCCGCAATGTCATTCACAAAGATGTTAAAGAGAGCCGGCCCGAGGACCAACTCCTGTGGTACACCACTGATAACATCCTTTTCCTCTGAGCAAGCTGCATTTACAACTAACCCCTGTCTCCTTCCATTTAACCAGTTTTTAATCCAGTCAGTCACTTTAGGTTCCATACCAAGGGCACTCAGTTTATTTATCAGTCGCCTATGTGGAACCATGTCAAAGGCTTTGCTAAGTGTTTAAAGACTTCTAAAAAATTGTATAATTATTTATAGATTTGTTTTCTTCTGGCAAGGCATTCCAAATTTGGGTGGCTTGATAGGACAAAATCTACATTAATACTGTTCTATACCTCACCTGTTTTGGACCAGTTTCCAAGTTTATTTCCATTTAATACCCCACCTAAGGGAAAGACCTTCTAAGCAGTTTCCATCAATATTTCTAGAAAAGTCAGAAGAAAAAGTTAACAGTTCCAAAGAAGAAAACAAAAGCAGGAAAGTGCTGGTCACACAGATCTCAACCTGTTTGTGTAACATCAGTGCCCCCAAACTTATGGCAAATCAGGCTTGAGATTGTGATAAATTAATAGCATCACAAAACAGATATGCTTTACGGTGGGCCTTAAATTGAGAAAGTGATGCTTCTAACTGTAAAGAAGCAAAAAGTACATTTCACAGTGTTGGACAGAGTTGTTAAAAGTACTAGGTGAAAGTACTTAAGTAAAAGTAAAAATAAATATATATTTTAATACTTAAGTACATGTAAAAAATACTGTGAAGAACATATTATATAAGTGAAAGTAAAAAAGTTATTGCCTAATATAATACTTTTTGTGTAAAAAGTAAAAGTAACACAACTACAATGAATGTAACTATTAATATTTTTACCCCAACTACTTTATTACCCTACAATTCAATCCACTTTGCTTTTAGTAAAACTAAATTGTGTTCAACAACAGCACTAGTAGAATCTCTGAAAACGTGACTTCCATATAGCAAAGAATATTTTATCATCATTATTGCCATTATTACCTTCATTAGAAATAATGCTGTTTAACTCATCACTTGGACCTTCATATTTAACTTCATTATCATCATCATGCTGTCCAAGTAGGCTTTCACAAAGTTGGAATCATTGTCTATTGTTGTTCTAACAATTTTTCATCTGATGGAAAACTCTGAATATCTTCGAGAATTGATGCAAGAATGACAAATGTGTGGGAGCCCTTCAGTCTTAAGGACTGACAAGCAGACTTAATCCCTAAAGACTCTTATCAACCCAGTAGACAGTTACCCTAATGTAAAATTTCCCATGAGATGGCGAATAGTCTGTTGTGGTAGAGACATATATCTTTCACCAAGAATTATTACCAGTTTCAACTTCATCTCCAATTTAAAGTAACTCAGTTCATCACTGTTCTGTTTGGCTGGAGGACACTAACCAGTTCAACAGACACAGGCAACTCCACTATTCCTATAGGTTAAATTCACTGTATAGCAAAATTTAAGATGAGATGAACACTTTTGCTGACAAGATTTGCAATAGCAAGCCATTTGGTCATGGGAGGAGCCAGCATTTGTAGTGCACTGGTCCCCCTGACATGCCAGGACAGCAACCGGGCACCCTAGGGGGTACTGCAGTGGACTTCATAAATTGCTCCCAGGAACATAGCTCCCTTACCTTGTGTGCTGAGCCCCCCCAAACCCACTACCCACAACTGTACACCACTACCATAGCCCTTAAGGGTGAAGGGGGGCACCTATATATGGATATAGTAGGTTTGTGGTGGGTTTTGGAGAGCTCGCTGTTCCCTCCACAAATGTAACAGGTAGGGGGGGTATGGGCCTGGGTCTGGGTCTGCCTGTCTGAAGTGCACTGCAGTACCCACTAAACTGCTCCAGGGACCTGTATGCACTGTCATGGACCTGAGTATGACATCTAAGGCTGGCATGATATATTTTTAAATATGTTTTTTTGAGGGTGGGAGGGGTTAGTGACCACTGGGGGAGTAACAGGAGGTCATTCCTGATTCTTTCCAGTGGTCATCTGGTCATTTCATAGTCATAAGAAAAACAGGTGCGGGTGAAAATGTCCTTGTTTTTTTTGATTATGGGTCAAGGATGTCCAAGTCTTAGGCACGCCCAAGTCCCGCCTTCGCTACACCTCCGATATGCCCCCTTCAAATTTGGCCGTTGATGCGACGGAGTACAGTTGGGGACGTCCTAAATCGGGTTTCAATTATATCGATTTGGACGTCCCAGGGAGAAGAATGTCCATGTTCTGATTTATGTCGAAAGATGGACGTCCTTCTCTTTCGAAAATGAGCCCCCTTGTGTATCTGGATTTTCAAAAGGCGTTTGACAAAGTACCTCATGAAAGACTCCAGAGGAAATTGCAGAGTCATGGGATAGGAGGTAGTGTCCTGCTTTTTAACATATTTATTAATGACCTGGAGATGGGAGTAACAAGTGAAGTAATTAAATTTGCTGATGACACAAAGTTATTCAAAGTTGTTAAATTGCAAAAGGATTGTGAAAAATTATAAGAGGACCTTACGAGACTGGAAAACAGGACATCTAAATGGCAGATGACGTTTAATGTGAGCAAGTGCAAAGTGATGCATGTGGAAAAGAGGAACCCGAATTATTGCTATGAAATGCAAGGTTCCATGTTAAGAGTCACAGACCACACCCCCCCTCAGCCACCGACAGAAGGACAGACATATATTCACTTTACACACATACCCAGAAGCAGATCTGTAACAACTTTCTGTTTAAGTGCTGTAAATTTGTAATAAGCCAATTTCTATATAAAATACCTTTTTCTAAGCCACACCCATTTGTTGTCTTATTGTGCTACAACCCCACTGCCTCTGAGAAGTGGACCTGGGACCACAAAAAAAGAAACCAAGTACAAGACTAGAAATGAAGCTTACACATGGAGATGGAGTATAAGGTATAAGCAAACAAAAAAAAATACAATGGACTAGGAAAATAAATATTGATTGTTGTCAAATTACAATATCCAACTTGTTTAAAGGTGCCTGACCATATAATATGAGAAACATGTTCTGGAATAACACGCACAATTGGTATAGAGCATTAATGAAAGGGGGTGTACACATGAGTGGAACAGAATACTGTAACTTATGCATTTCCCTGCTGCATTTATATGTCCGCAGTTATATCAGATAGTGTAATTGTGGGCATGTAAATGTTAGGTGCGGTGATGCTGGGGTATGCTAACATTCTATAATACAGAGGTTTCAACCCAGTCCTCGGGGCACACTCAGCCAGTCAGGTTTTCAGGATATCCCCATTGAATTCAATTAGGCCCTTTCCACATTTGCCATTAAATGCGCAAGTTTTGCATGCTAAGTTGTATTACCGGTTAGCATGGGTGTGCACAAATAGCTCACACTAATTCCACCATTAACTGCTTAATTCATTTTGGGATCAATATTCAGCTGAGTGTTTTGCTCACCACCAATGGTGTTATTCCTGGATTTTCAAAGCTGGGACGTGTGGGCTTTCGATTTGAATATCTGATTATTTTTAAGCCGGCTAACACATAGCTGCTTAAGGCGATATTCATCACTTAAGTGGTGTAGGAGCAATGCAAGCACTATTATGAGCACTATGCCCATCTTTCCATGTGACTTTATGGAAACATATATGGACTCATACATATATGGCATAATCCAGCATTAACAACCTGATTACAATATGCAAACTCAGACATTTAATTTATAAAGCCTCTAGAGCAATGTAGAGACATCAAGTCTAACAGAACAACAACCCCTGTTTACTGTACAAAGCTGCTGATAAAGGTCACAGTGTTATTAGCATTGACACAGGTTGTTATCAGAATTGATGTCAATGCTAGCAGGCTGTTATCAGAATTGGCAGTGCAGGACTTTGGAGCCACAGTGTCTGGTCACCATGTACTTGTTTATGTTATCCAAGGACAGAAAGTATGTCAGCAGTACAGATAAGGCTCTTGATTTCTCTTTATAAAGAGAGCTCTTGTCAGAGTTAGAGGCTGCTGTGCCAACATCATCCCTGAGGAGCAGCCCTGCATTGGACTCACCTGACCATCTGAGGGACACGCTGATATCTGAAGGACTATATCAGGTTGTATATGTGCCATGTATCCTTGTATCAGTGCTCTGGGATTTAGAGTGACTCTTTGTACTTCAGAGTCTAGCTAGGGATTTACATGTGTTTACCCCAAGCTATTTCTGTAATTGAATTGTCTTTGTCTTTATTCTTGTTCTTATTATATTATTTATTGCTATCATAAATAAAATAATACTCTATTTTTATAATATTTGGGTGTGGAGTTAGTTCCTTTTATTATTTTGGCACAGCAGGCTTGGATCTAAGGATAAGGGGCAACACATTTACTCCTGACACTGTCCTTACTAATGTTAGTTTTGTTTGGAACCCATTTCTGTCATAATTTACACTGTCAGGTACCCCAATAACACCCCAAAAAATGCTGTTTTGCGCCCACAGTGGCCATGGGTTACCACAGAAAAATAGGACAGACATATATATGCTGTCCCATTTATCCACTATCCCTGGCCACTTAAGTGCTGCCAAGTGCTGACTCTGCCCTGGGTTGCCCCCCGAGATAGCCAGCTTTGTGTTGAGCACTAACCATGATATTTAGCGGCACTTAGCTGGTTAAGCGCCACTGAATATTAGCAGATAGCCCCGATCATGTAATTTAACAAGTCAGCAGCTGGCTAAATCGTTTGGACCCTTTATATTTATGTTTAGAAGAAGGACCTCAAGACTAAGCAATTAACTTCTCAAATAGCCATATTTTTAACAGTTGTCAGAAATAGTTGGTTCCACAAGGTACACTTCCTTATGGAAACCAAATGATGATCATGAGCACTTGGATAGATGCTATACAACTTCAGCTAACAGAAGTTTTTGAAATACAGAGCATTCATCTTTTACCTTTGGGGCTATTTCTGAGTACTTCTCAGTCAGTGATTGACATATAGTACTAGTTAATTGAAGCATTAGAAGTAAAGGTATATTACAGATCATATTGCATACTTACTCTTGCTAAGCTAGTTCCAGTTGGAACTTTGTATGGGACATACTTCCTGTAGATGTGTCCAACTCTAGAGCATGGAACATCAAACATGCTACCTCCGCACATCCACACCTAAGAAGAATGAAAACCAATATAAATGGTGAATTATTGCTTCTCCCCTTCCATAGGACCAAGAAATGTAGCCATTTTTTTAATAGCCAGGGACAAGTTGAGGCACCAATGGGCTCTGGGTACATAAACAAATGGATTCCCCTCACTTGCAATTTCCTTTAAGAAAATACCATACATTTTGATAAATTTTAGGGGGTAATGTTCAGCCACAGTGGTCACCATTTGTGCTGGCCACCGCAGTTATTTTATACCTGGATATTCAGTGCTGGCAGCTGGCACTGAATATCTGAGTATAATTTGGCTACCAGCACTTATTTGTGTACTAGAGATGATCAGGCTGCTCCTTAGATAAGTAACTGTATAAAGTTAGGAAAGTCTTTTTGCTGTCCTAACTTTATCCAGGCAAAAATCACTGCTAACTAGGTAAGTGGAAACTCTGCCTAGGCTCTACCCTGGTATTATCTAGAAAAGATACTGCCAAGGCTATCTGTCTGGATTTTTAGTGGTATTATCTTGATAATGCCTGAAGATCTAGGAATGGACCTGGTGAGTGGGACTTATTGACCACTAAATATTAGTGATAGCCAAGCAAATGAAAAATATATAGGGACCCTTTTACCAAACTGCAATAAAAAGTGGCCTTAGTGCACCTTTACATGGGTCATTCACATGTGCTAAGGCCATTTTTACCACAGGGGTAATATGGCCATGTGCTAATTTTACCATTAGTGCATGGCCTAAAGTGAGCCCTTACTGCTACCCATTATGTAGGCAGTAAGGGCTCATGCGCTAAGCACGCACTAGTCAGCACATGGAAATGTAGTTGTACAGAACACACCCATTCTCCACCCATAGACCCACCCCAACACTAAAAAACTATATATTTTTTAACACATGGGTAGTGTGCGCCAGTCCCAGGATGCCTGAACACATCCCGTGGTAAGGCATTATAAGCTGCGGTAAGCACACATTAGTGCTTACTGCAGTTTAGTAAAAGCATTCCATAGACTTTTAAACACTGGTTCATTATTATTTTATCAGAGGATTATTTATATTTTATTATTATTATTATACTTGCAACATTTTTCTGGTTGCCAGTTATACAAATTCATTAATGATGGTGATGTCGATCAACTAAAAAATGTCATTTTCAATTGATATTAATGTCAAACCATTAAGACATTGTTCTTGCATTGCTGAATATAAAAATCTTATTAGTCAATGAGTTACCTGAATGCAAATATATAGATACAACTTTTAAATAAATTTTCAAGTGGTTCATCAATAATCCTAGCAACATAGCATATTGTACTAGTCTGCTTATATCGAGTGTGGAATACATATAAATTGAAAATAGTTTTTTTTTTTTTGGGGGGGGGGGGGGGGCGAAGATAGCATCCTAGGGAGTGGTTGTATCAGTTCGTGCTCTGTGCTGGTATTTAACATGGAGAAACAGAAAGGACAGGGGTGTGAGGTTTCATCTGATCCACTGCAGATACAGAAGTTACAGAGGCCTACTATTGTCAAAGAGCTGCCCTCTGCTCTAATTCCTCAGGTGCCGAATACTACTCCCTGTCCGCCACGGCCCTCCCAAAGCAGCGGTGGTGGCTGGTCGGCACACACAGTGGATTAAACAGGCTGTCTTTGAGCGGCCCTGCCGGGGCTTTTCTTCTGCTGCATCCACCTCCTGTGATGTCACTTCTTGTAGGCAGATGCAGCGTAACAGAGGAAATTCCCCAACGGGGCTGGCCAAAGGTAACCTGTTTACAGCGCTGCCTCTGCTGGTCAGATGCTGCCACTGCAGCTGCTCTGGGAGGGTCGCAGAGAGAAGGAAGGGGATGGGGGAGGAGGAGGAGGACACAGATGCTAGACCCGCAAGGAGGAATGCTGGACTGACCCAGATCAGAAAGGGAGGTGGAAAGTGGGCAGAGAGTCTTTGCCGATGGAGAGAGGGAGAGATAGACACCAGACAACAGCGGATGGGGAGGGGATTCAGGGTGCAAGAAGGAAAGATGCTGGCCCCATGGTGGGTGGGTAGGTAGGTAGGTGGGGCGGCAGGTGTAGTGGGGGAGAAAGAAGGAGAAATACTGGCCCCATAGGTGAAGGGGTGGCAGGACAGAGAGGGGAAGAAATGATGTTGCTGGGTAGGGGGTGCAGGAGGAAAGAGAGAGAAGGAAGAAGTTGGATATGGGTGAGGACAGGGACAGAGACACAGAGAATGATGCTGGGCATGGAAGGAGCATAGGGATAGGGAGAGGGACAGACAGGGGCAAAGCTGGACACAGGAGGAGAATAGGGAGAGGGACACAGAGGGGAGATGCTGGATAGGATGGATAAGAAATGCAGAGAAAAGATGGATGGTGGACATAGAGAGAGAAGAAATGTCAAAAGGACAGAGACCTTGGAAAGAGAGTTAAGAAAAAATACAAAAGCAGAAAACAGACACTTGGACCAAGGCAATGCTGGGACAACAAAGGTAGAAAAATTAAAATATTTTTCTAAATTTATTAATTGTAAGGTGTCAGCTTTTGGGAAATGTGCATATCTGATATCTTGCATTTCCATTTCTATTGCTATGAAAGATTTTCTGTATATGTCTTGGAATATGTTCAGTGGCGTAGGAAGGGTGGGGCGGTCCGCCCCGGGTGCACGCCACTGGGGGGGGGGGGGGGGTGTGGGCTCTGCTGGTTCCCTGCTCCCTCTGCCCCGGAACAGGAACTGTTTCGGGGCAGAGAGAGCAGGGAACCAGCGGAGCCGACGCAGCTCCCAGCGACGTGCAGTCGGGACAGATCGGCCCTCCCGCCCACTCCCCGCTTTCCTATGCTAGTAAGAATGCACTCCAGGGGGGGTGCATGCTGAGGGGGGGGGGGGGTTGTGCCATGCTGCACCTGGGGGGGGGGGGGGGTGCAGCGGCGACCCGGCCCAGGTGTCAGCCGCCCTCGCTACAGCATTGAATATGTTTGCTTTTGGTAGGGTTGTTTATTGGAGCTCTGAAAGAGTCCCCCCCATCCCTAGTATCTTGGGAGAAATGGAGTTATAAGGAACACATTTAAATTTTTCCTCCCAGGGGTTCACTGTATTCTATATACGCCACTGCACTAAGTAGCATCCCCTTCCATTGGCAGAGGGAGATGACATTAATAAGACATCATCTCCTTGTTGGTGCTGTGGCAGAGGTTTGTCAAGAGTTGAGCCAGGAGGTGGAGTGGGTGGGTGGGTCTAGGATGTGTGATAGGGCATTACTGGGTGTGTGGCTGGGCAGAGTGGGGCAGAGCTGGGGGTGTGGCTTAAATCTCCCTCTAATACATCAGGCCCCCTTGGCAGCTTGTGCTCATTAGTTAGAAAAGTCACCTGTTGTTTTTGGGGAGGTCTAGATGCAACTGTTTCTCCGCCAGAAGAGTTATTGTTATGGCTGGGTGAGCAGACAGCTTCTCCCAATCTTGCTGTGGATTGTACAAGATTAGTGAGCTCAGTACCCCAGAACCTGAAAGGATGTATTGGTGTCAGAGGAGCTTCCCTGTCTTGTTAGAGAGCCTGTGAAGTAGTGGGTAGACTCAGCAGCTAGAACATAGCAAGGAAGCTTGCAGCAACAACAGATAAGGGGAGCTCTGTGACGATTTATTGTTATTTTTGGGGTGTTTATTTTAATCCAGAAATTTGTATTGAATTTTTAGGAAAACATTACAAAAGGGAAATAACAAAGAAAGGCGTCCTTAAAAGAGGATAGAAATACCACTAATCAAATACACTGCATCATCTTATACAATAAAGATACAAATTAGGAAGAGAAAAAGAAAAAGCAAAAAAAGTCAAGTCAGTCAAGTCAAAAACACTGAGAATAGAGAGTTAAATATCTAAATTATTGGTTAATAGCCTACTATGAAGAAATCATATTTTGCAAATAATCATCAATAGGAGACCACAGTTTCTTTTTAACAGGGAGGAAACCATATTTCCCTGCCACAGCTAACTCTAGTTTTTGGTGTTATAACACTGAGTTCCACCAAAAATGCACATTTAACAGGTTAGCAGTTTTCCAGTTAGCTAGGATAGTAATCTGTGCTATAGTGAGAAGAGCATTAAAAAGTTTTGCATCAGTGCTAGATAAGGCTACAGAAGGAGAATATGATTTAAAGACCACAATGGAGAAAGAGAAATCATAATCTAGGTGAAATATAGATTGAATTACAGACCATATTTATGTCCAAAAAGACTGAACTAAAGGGCATTCAAATAACATATGCAGTAAAGTTCCTGTAGAACTCTTACAATGCCAACATTTATTATTTGTAGATACACCTGCATTACAAAGTTTATTCGGAGTCCAAATGGATCTGTGATATAAGAAATAAATAGATTGTTGTGATGATGCTGATGTTAAAGGCCTCATTGCAGAGAGCCAAAAGGAACTCCAGACTTCTTCAGATAAATTGTGGCCAACATCTATTTCCCATACTGAGCGAAGAGACGAATTAGTATGTAACGTTTTCGAGAGCAATAGCTTATAGAGAGCTGAGGCAGTATGTCCAGAGATAAGCAATGTCTCAGCAAGAGAAAATATAGAGGGTTCCTCTAAGGAGAATTTTTGAATAGAATCCTTCTTGAAGAGGCAATATTGGAGTTGCATCCATTTAAATACGTTTGTTTCTTTCAACTGATATTTTTGTTGTAATAAAGTAAAGGATAACATCGCTTTATCTTCCATAAGAATATCCTGCAGTATTCGTATGCCTTTATCAATTCATTCTTTCCATAGAAAAGGAGTTTTATTAATCTTTATAGAAGGATTGAACCATAACGAAGCAGAGGTAGTTGTATGCATTGGATGTTGCAGTGTGGAATCCAACTCTTTTAAACACTGGATAGAACACCGGAGAATGGGATTCAAACATTTGTTAGGAAGTGCCGAAGCAGTCAAAAGAGATTGTGGTAACAATGGAGAAACAAAGGACTCCTCAATGTTTAACCATAGTGGTTTATATCTGGACTTAATCTAGCTTATTTTCGAAAGGGAAGGACACCCATCTTCTGACACAAATCGGGAGATGGGCGTCCTTCTCCCAAGGTCGCCCAAATCGGCATAATCGACAGCTGATTTTTTTGTGTCCTCAACTGCTTTCCATCGCGGGGACAACCAATGTTTATGGGGGCGTGTCGGCAGTGTACCGAAGGCGGGACGGGAGCGTGGTTAAGAGATGAGCGTCCTCGGCTGATAATGGAAAAAAGAAGGGCATCCCTCATGAGCATTTGGACGACTTTACTTGGTCCCTTTTTTTCACGACCAAGTCTCGAAAAGGTGCCCGAATTGACCAGATGACCACAGGCGGGAATCGAGGATGACCTCCCCTTACTCCCCCAGTGGTCATCAACCCCCTCCCACCCTAAAAAAAAATTAAAAAATCATTTTTTCCAGCCTTTATGCCAGCCTCAAATGTCATACCCAGCTCCATCACAGCAGTATGCAGGTCCCTGGAGCAGTTTTTAGTGGTGGTAAATGTGAGCCCTCCAAAACCCACCTGAAACCCACCCGAAACCCACTGTACCCACATCTAGGTGCCCCCCTTCATCCCTAAGGGCTATGGTAGTGTTGTACAGTTGTGGGTAGTGGGTGTTGGAGGGGGGTTTGTGGGGCTCAGCACCCAAGGTAAGGGACTATGCACCTGGGAGCAATTTGTGAAGTCCACTGCAGTGCCCCCTAGGGTGTCCAGTTGTTGTCCTGGCATGTGAGGAGGACCAGTGCACTATGAATGCTGGCTCCTCCCATGACCAAAGGGCTTGGATTTGGTCATTTTTTAGATGGGCATCCTCGGTTTCCATTATGGCCGAAAACCGGGGACGACCATCTCTAAGGTCGACCATCTCAACATTTAGGTCGACCATCTCTAAGTTCGACCTAAATGTTGAGATTTGGGTGTCCCCAACCGTATTATTGAAACAAAAGATGGACATCCATTTTGTTTCGATAATACGGGTTTCCCCGCCCCTTCGCTGGAACATCCTTAGAGATGGACGCCCTTGGAGATGGTCGTCCCTGTTCAATTATGCCCCTCAATGTGAAACCAAAAACATGTTGTAGTACAAAAGCCTTATGATAACAAAGAAAATCAGGAAACATAATACCACCCTGTGCGTTAAGATTTTTAAGTTTCTATAGTGCTATTCTAGGCTGCTTGTTTTTCCAAAGAAATTGAGTTAATAATTTGTCCAATGTGACATAAAAGGAAAGTGGAAACTCACTGGGATCATACTTAATATAAAGGTAATCTTGGGAGTAATCATCATTTTGATTGTTGCCATTCTTCCCCACCAGGAAAGGTGAAGAGGATGCCAAGTGTGTAGTAATGCTTTTACAAGTTGAAGTATCAATGCACTGCTATTACCAATAGTATCAGATAGTAAAGTATACAAGTCAATACCGAGATATCTAATGTTAAGATTAGCCCATGTTAAATTAAAGGCTTTAGCTAAATCCATATTAGCAAGATAATTCAGGGGAAGGATTTCAGTCTTCTGCTGATTAATCTTATACCCCAAGAAGACTGAAAAAGAATCAATAATTTGAAAAAGAATAGGGATAGTTTCCTCTGGATTTGATAGGAATATAAGAACATCATCAGCATAGGCTGTGATTTTAATTTCACTGTCTACAAACGGTATACCCATAATACGGGGATGTTGCCTTATTGCCATTAACAAGGGTTCCAATACAAGGTTAAACAAATTGAGAGAGGGCAGCCCTGTCTTGTTCCTCTTTCCAGATTTACATACTGAGAAAGTAAATTGTTGGTTAAAATTCTTGCTGAAGGATTAGCATAAAGCACTTTGACTTTTTAGATAAAGGAGGCAGGAAAACCAAACCATTCTAAGACAGAGAAGAGGAAAATCCTTTTCTGCATCTAAAGACAAGGCAATCATAGGGTTAAGTTGTGATTGGGCAATATGAGAGAGATAAAAAGAATATACGAGAGTTATCTGTACTAAAACGGCTCTGCATAAAGCCAACTTGATTGGGGTGAATTAAGGAGCCTATAATCTTCTTTAATCTAGAAGCCAAGATCTTTGCAAAAATCTTATAATCTACATGAAGTAGAGAAATAGGACGATAATTTTGAACCAGTAAGGGGTCTTTATCTGGCTTGGGTATTACTGTAATAATAGCCTCTGAGAAATGATTCTTAAGTATACGTCTGGAGACAGCAAAATAAAAAGAGGAATCAAAAGGGGAATTAAATCTTTTTTAAACAGTTTATAGAATTCAATCGGGATTCCATTGGGGCCTGGAGTTTTACCACTGGAGATATCTTGAATTGCTTGCATAATTTCAGTATCAGTAATGGGTTTGTTCAAATCATCAGAGTCTGAGACAGAAATGTGTGGACCTTGTAAGGAGGACAGAAAGTGCTTAATAAAAATTTCAGGATTAGAAGTTTCAAATTTATACAGTGCAGTGTAAAAACTATGAAAAGCTTGAGAAATTTCTGGCAGAGAGGAGTGGACAACAGTGGATTTTGATTGTATAGCAGATATCTGCACTTTGGTTCTTTTTCTCTTTAAATAGCAAGCCAAAAAAATGACTACTTTTATCTTTTTCAGAGTAATGTTTGCAATGATAATCAAATAACTGTTGACCAGCTTTAACACTAATCAATTTGTTTAACTCTAATTTGGCTCTGTATATCTTTTTTTTCCACTTTAAATTTTTTATTGTAATAATTCTGTAACAGTCATTTTCGCAAAGAGCACATCCTTCTCACATTTGCCCAATCAGGGACCATCATTTCCTGGACTATAACATCTTGAACTAGCTTATCAACTATATACACTTCTCCACAACACATGTTATCAAAATAGTCCCATAAACAGTATCCCCTCCCCAGACAGACCGTGCGCCCATAGTATACACCATCACCTCTCCTGCCCCACTAACCACATCCAACCCCTGCTCAACTTGAGAATGCCCCCTGATTCTTTGGGACACGCTCTCTCGCCCCCTCCCCTCCCCCTCCCACTCCCCCCAAACCCACCCACCTCCGATAATACTCCACCATCCTAAATGCATGTCAATCACTGTTGTAATCGAGCCCATCCGCCTTTATGTTGCAGTACCCCCTCCCTGTGGTATGCCGTTAGGCACTCCATTTGTATTAACTAACCCAATTTGCACTTCCAATCACCCAATGTTGGGGAGTCCGCCCTCTTCCAATGTTGTGCTATGAGGCACTTAGCTGCTGCCAACCCCCAGTGCAGCCATTTACGCTCCTCCCAAGAATCCCTCTCATTATGTAAGCCCAAGAGGCACACCAAAGGACTGCACACAAAAGATGATCCAATAAACTTTACCAACGCCTTCATAACAGCCTGCCAAAAGGGCACCACCCTGGGGCATGTCCACCATATATCTAAAAATGATCCCAATTGAGAGTTACACCTCCAGCATAGACCCAAAGTACCCGGGTACATCCGCTGCAGCCTCTCCGGTGTGTAATACCATCTAGTGAGAACTTTATATGCATTTTCCTGCACCAAAATACACACCAAAGCTTTCTGAACCTCCCCACAAATAGCTTCCCACTCCTGATCAGAAAAACTGCAATTTAAATCTGCTTCCCAAGCCCCCTGAAAGCTAAATGGTCTGGGATCCCAGCCCTGAAAAAATTTATATATCATTGATATAGTCTGGGCACCCTCCTCAATAAAAGTCAAAGATTTTCCAGACTTTCTATCTCTTGAGGGTTCTCTCCCCTCCAACCTAATGTCCCCACAAAATGTTGTATCTGAAAATAAGAGAACATATCCCCTCCAGGCAGGCCATACCTGGAGCGCAGCATCTCAAAACTCTCCACTCTACCCCCCCTACAGCACAGCTCTAAAACTCAGTATACCCACCTGTTCCCACCGCACGAATATAGCGTTTTCTTTCCCCCGCCCCAAATTTCGGTTCCCATCGCAAGGGCGCAAGTGTAGATACCCTATCCATCTGTCCCCATTTCCTCCGCACTTCTCCCCACAATACCACCAGATGTCTCATGAATGGATTTTGTATCCCAGCTAAAATCACTCCCGTGCCTTCAGGAGTCCACAAATAGGAACTCAATGGCCTATGAGGGCTATACAACAGCTCCACCTGGCTAGCTGGCTTTATTTCCCCCCTCTCCCAATCCAGAATCATCTGCAGTTGAGCAGCATAATAATATCATTCAATATTGGGCACCGCCCTGCGCCCCCTCTCAGGAGCCCCCCACAACACACGTCCATCCAAACGGGGATATCTGCCCTCCCAAATAAACTGTGACAAAAAACCCTGCAGTTGTTTAAGTGTCCGTCTCGGAACCGCCACTGGCAGTGCCTGAAACAAAAATAACAACCTAGGCAGCACATTCATCTTCACTACTGCCATGCGCCCCCACCAAGAAAGCCACAATCCTTTCCATCGGGATAGCTCAACCTGAATTTGGTCTATGATCTTCCCATAATTGAGATTATACACCCTTCCCAGATCCTTGGGAATCTGAATCCCCAAATACCGAATATGATGCTTTGCCCATTTGAAAGCATACAGTGCTCTCAATCTACTCTCCTCCATATTGGTTAAAGAAATTCCCAATAGCTCACTTTTATCCATATTAACCTTTAAACCATCATATCTTTCAAACTCCCTAAGGATCTCCAACACCGTAGGTAGTGTCTGCTCAGGATCCACCACATAAAGTAGCACATCATCAGCAAACAAAGCAATATGATGTTCCATCCCCCCAATCCTAATACCCCGAATATCTGGGTGCTGACGTATCAATTCCACCAAAGGCTCTATGTACAAAGCGAACAGGAGAGGTGACAAAGGACATCCCTGTCTAGTCCCTCTACCAATGGGGAAAAAAGATGTATATCCCCCATTAATATTAATGCATGCCTTCGGAGTTGCATAGAGGGCCTCCAGCCAAGCACCAAAATTCTCTCCACAACCCATCTGATTAAGGACTTCTCATAAAAACCCCCAACTGACCCTATCAAAGTCCTTTTCTGCGTCTATAGCCAACATAGCTGTACTAGACTGGGAACTCTGCGCCTCCCATATTAAATGGAGAGTGAGCCTTATGTTATCACCAACTTGTCGCTTGGGGATAAACGCAGATTGATCTACATGAATCATTTTGGCAGTACCCTTGCCAACCTGTTAGCCAGGATCTTGGCCACTATCTTTGCATCCACATTCAAGAGTGAAATAGGTCTATAGGAACCACACACAGTGGGATCTTTCCCCAGCTTAGGCAGGACTGTTACCCCCGCCTCAGACATGGATGCTGGGAGCCCGTTACCCTCCAAAACTCCATTACCCACTCGCACCAATAGATCTCCAAGCTCTTCCACAAAGCACTTATAAAACCTCGCCGTGTACTCATTTAGTCCCAGTGCCTTTCCATTAGGGAGCCATTTTATCACTCCCTGTACCTCCCCTATTCTAATAGGTTCCCCAAGTTGAGCTCTTTCAGACTCATCCAATCGGTGTAATGGAACCCGGTCCAAATAGCAAGCTATATCTGCAGCCGATGTACCTGCAGAAGCACTATAAAAATATTGATAATATTTCAGAAAACATTTTCCAATATCTAAATCAGTATAGTGCCATCCTCCCCTATCATCTTTCATCTTTTGGATAAGGGAGCACCCTCTCCTCGCCCGTAAATAACAGGCCAACATTGCACTGGATTTATTGGCAAACTCAAAACACTGCTGTTTTAATTTAGTTCTCATAAAATCCACGTCCGCCATCTGCAATTGTGCTATTTCTCCTCTCACTTGCTTAAGGTCTTCCCATATCTGCGGCGTAGGGTGTCTTTTATGCAACTTTTCTAAGCTCACTAACCTCATATGCAAAGTCAGCGAATATTGCCCTCTTTCCCTTTTCTTGCGCCCCCTCCATTTAATCAAGGCATCCCTCACCACTACCTTCAACACATCCCATAGCACCCTATCAGTTACTTCCCCATTATCATTAAAGCAACGGAATTCTTGAATATTAACCTTAATATCTTCCCGCACTCTCTCTCATCTCCCAGCAGTGACTCATTAAGTCTCCAGACTCACTGCCGCCTGTATTGACACAGCCCCGTTAATTTAATCCACATTGGTGCATGATCCGCAACACAAATGGTCTCTATCTTAGCCACCTCCACCATATGCCATCCACTGTGGTGCACCCATAACCCATCTATACGGGAATAGGTCTGCGCTGCATGTAAGTAAAATGTATAGTTCCACTGCACTCCATGTAACAACCTTCAACAATCCACCACTTCCAGCCCCTTCATAAATTGCAGCATTGCCTTCCGCCCAGGACCACTCTGCTGCCCCCCTACTGCTGAATGGTCCAATCTTGCTTCGGGGGTAATATTAAAATCCCCCCCCCACCACCTGCCCTCCAACAAATTCCAAAAACTCTTCCTTTAATGTGCGATATAATTTCTTCTGCCCCACATTCGGAGAATAAATATTGATCAGTGTCAACCACCCTCTAAGGGTCACACACCTCCCACTAGTAGCCTGAAACACCCTTTGAATTGCAAACCCACAAGTTTGTTGTATCAAAATGGCCACTCCCCCCATCCTCTTTGGCCCTTTTCCTTGATGAACCATTACTTCCCGAAAAGGCCTGCGATGCAACATATGAGTATTTCTCAGTCTTAAAATGTGTTTCCTGCAAGAACGTCACATCCCACTTTAACCTACTCAACTCCTTAAATACTCTATTGCGCTTCCCCGGATTATCGAGCCAGTTTACATTCTATGTACCCACCAATAAGGACTTTCCCCTACCGTCCCCCGCCCACTCAATCCTCCTCCCCATGCCTCCTTCCCCTCCCCACAGCCATCCCCTCCCCCTCCCCCTGCTCCAAACCCAATCTCCTCTGCTTCAACATATCCACACCTCTCCCCCATCCTCCCCATCCCTCCCCCTCCCCTTTGCCGATCTCTCTCCCAGAGGATCAGCCATACCACAAGGAACAAACGCATGCACCCAGGGCTTAGACCTCTCAAAAGCTAACTCCTAATCCTCCCCCCACACTGCACTCCCCCACATCTGCTACTCTCATTCAGCCTTTGCACTCCTACCAAATCTCCCTCTACCCTACCAACCCCAGATCCACATAATTGCATTCCCAACACGCCTCCAATCACATTCTCTCAGCTCACCCCGCTCAGTCGTCCCACAAACTCACATAATCCCCACTCTCATCAGGGTGCCATTTCCTCCCTCCCCTCTCCCTACATATAAGTACATAAGCATCGCCATGCCGGGACAGACCAAGGGTCCACCAAGCCCAGCACCCTGTCTCCGACAGCGGCCAAAAATTGGTTGCTTATCTTCAAAAAGTCCTCAATGAATCAATCAGTCATGCACTGTTCTGCTTTCCTTCAGGAAGCCTGCTTGTCATATTTCTTTCCCTGATCCACCACCGTCTGCCACGCTGAATCTGTTCTGGGTTCCTTGGCTGTCTCCAGTAACTGCTGTTGACCTGGAACACCGCTACACCCCAAAGACCGTAAGGTAGACCATGCATCATCCGGGGTCTCACTCTGTGAGACTTCCCATCCACCATTAGTCACATTGCAAATGGAAAAAGCCACCTATAGTGAATCCCCTTTGACCGCATGAATATCGTGACTTCTCGGAAGGAGCGACACTTCTGTAAAGTAGTCCATGCCAGATCTTGAAACAATCCACTTTATAGTTTTTCCAAAGAATCTCTTTTTGCTGCCTCGCTTTAGTCAGGATCTTCTCCTTCACGGGAAAATCCGCAAAGCACACTACAATGTCTCTCGGGTTGGATTCTCGCTGCGGGCCAGCCACTCTATGTGCTCTTTGGATGCGGAGGTCCGGTAGTTGCCCACCGTCCTCTGGATTCAATATGTACCCACATAACTCCCGAATCACTGCTACACAGTTGCTAAATATATCTAAGTCTGGGATGCCTTTAAATCTCAAATTATTTTGGCGCAACCTATTCTCCAGGTCTTCCACCTGCTCCTTAAGTTGTTGCAATTCCACCGCATCAGTATCCACTACTTTATGGAGTTTCCCCATGTCCTGCTGAAGAGTCACCATCCCCTCCTCCACCTCTCCGACACGTGCACCCAGATCGCGGAGTTCAGCCCTGATTTCTCTCAGGGAGGTCTGTACATCCTTTCGGACCCCCGCCAGATTGGCCTTCAGGTCCTGGAACCAGCCCACTACATCCGCCTTAGTAATCTTGCCGGCTTCCTCTGAGCCTGCAGCGACCTGCTCCTCCTCAACTGCCTTCTAATTGTGATGGTGCTGCTGGCTCTGATGTGGTAATTTCCCCATTAAAGAAGCCTGCAGCAGAGTCACTGGAAAATCTCCAGGAGGCATCTACATGGTTAGTGTGTGATAAAAATGCTAGCATACCTTTGTAAAAGGAGCCCTTAGATAATACAGCTAGTTTTTTTTTTATATCTGAGATCCTGACCTTCCCCATGATATCTGTCTTCTCTCCTGGGGAATTGTTCAAGAAATATCTTATGAAGACCCTGTCTGTTCCCAAGTCAGCATTGCCATCCCTCTATAAATCTTATTATATTATGCCATCTATGACAAGTTGGGGGAATGGATGCATGAAAAATGTTGAACTTTCTGCTGAAAGGTTGGAATTTTTGGGCCTTTTAGAATATTCCTGCATCCTGTGCTGTTTCTTCGGAGCTTCATTCGCCTTGCTGGACCTGTTCGTGGTGGACTGGATTCCCATCATTCCTCTTGGGCCATCGGGATTTCTGTTGCCCATCTTCATCTCCCTTACCTTTCCCTTCCCATCCAGCTTTCCCTCCCTAACTGTTGACATGTAATTGTAACTGTATTTATTTTATTAGTTCATTGTAAGCCGCTTTGGGGCTGCAAAACTGCAGCAAAAGGCGGGGTATAAATGTCCTAAAATAAATAAATAAATAAATAAATAAATAAAAGACCAACAGAGGGGAACATCTGTTTCTACAAGATAGAAGCCATGAATTGCACTTGCTTTTCTGTAATATGAATCCATGCTTATGGTGGCCAAATTCAGGATTTAATCTGACCTGTGTTAATATATGGCCTGGCTTTAAGGCTACCACTGGAATAGTGATGGCCAAAGCTATGCAGCCTAAAACAACTGAAAAAGTACTGACTAGGCCAAACAACAAGTAAATGATTTAATATTTGAGAATCTGAAAAAAAGCAGGTCTGAACAATGAGTCCTGCCACAAATTGGTACAATTTTTAAATCAAATACAGCACTTGTAATGAAAGAATGATGGATCAGATGAATAAAATGGAGCTTATAATTTTTGTATAAAATAATACAGAGGTCATACAGAGTTCATAAGATGGTGTGAAAAGTATTGCGACAGGGAGATGTGAAACTGGCATCTCGACCGTGAGATGAGAAAAAGAACTTGTTCCCAAAACATGCTGATAAGACCGCGTGGGAAAGTATCATCTCAGAAATTGAGAGCAAGGTATCTCACCATTTACTTCTATGGAGAGGTTTGTGTATAAAGAGGGGAGATTTTGCCTTAGTGTCGGAGTCTTCTCTCAGACGGCAGGGCCCTGTGCAGATGAACCCAGAATCTGTTTGATGTCTGTATTTGTACCAACTTGAAGACTTGTCTTTGGGTAAGAAATAAAATGTACCTATCTATCTAAACCTATCTCTGCCTCTATTTTTATTGATTCTATCTTCTCTTTACCTTACATTTATTTAGCCTACAAGGCAGATCACATACAAGTGACACTCAGTCTTTGGAGAAACTTAGACAGATTTTTAATAGGTCTTATATGGGAACATAAATGGCCCAGAGTATACCTAGATCCAGAAAGACAGAAAGCAGTAGTTATGGGAATTAGTTTTCAATTACGGCTCCTAATGCCACCCCAGAACAGACCCCCTTGTGATTGGGTGACAATGGAGGTCAGAGAAACTATACAGAAGCTGTTATATGAAATAAGTACCTTTAGTCCCCCGTGGGAAAGAGTCAGAAGGAGGTCTACAAGAGGGGGCATTTAAACACCTGTTATGTGCAGGAAAGGTGGGATAAATTTCTTGCTATGTGCCAAAAAATGGTATCTCATTGGAAGTAATTTTTGGTATGATTTCCCTTTAAAATATTTGTTTATGATTTCCATTGTTGAGTATGTATTCATTGAACTCGAACAATTGCGTTTTTCTTTTAGATATTAGAAAGTTGGAACTTCCCTCTGTCTCAGATTTAGTTTCATCATAGGGTTTAGTAGAGGGAATGTCCTATCCAAGTAGATGTTTGCTAGATTTTTCTTAGGCCTTTTCGTCATGTTATATTTCCTTGAGTTACATTTGTTTGTTTCAGGGTTTCACCCCCCCCCCTACTTTGTTCTTATGTTTAGCAATTAGCACAGATAATTTCTGATGTCACTTTCAGGCTTATTTTCGAAAGAGAAGGACGCCCATCTTTCGACACAAATCGCAAGATGGGCGTTCTTCTCACAGGGTCGCCCAAATTGGCATAATCGAAAGCCGATTTTGGGCATCCTCAACTGCTTTCCATCGTGGGGACGACCAAAGTTCACGGGGGCGTGTCGGAGGCGTAGGGAAGGCGAGACTGGGGCATGCCTAACACATGGGCGTCCCTGACGAACACTTGGATGACTTTATCTAGTCCTTTTTTTCTTACGACCAAGCCACAAAAATGTGCCCTAAATGACCAGATGACCACCGGAGGGAATCGGGGATGACCTCCCCTTACTCCCCCAGTGGTCACTAACCCCCTCCCACCCTAAAAAAGTTTTTAAAAATATTTTTTCCAGCCTCTATGCCAACCTCAAATATCATACCCAGCTCCATGACAGCAGTATGCAGGTCCCTGAAGCAGTTTTAGTGGGTGCAATGCACTTCAGGCAGGTGGACCCAGGCACATCCTGTTACACTTGTGGTTGTAAATGTGAGCCCTTCAAAACCCACCAGAAACCCATTGTACCCACATGTAGGTGCCCCCTTCACCCCTTAGGGCTATGGTAGTGGTGTACAGTTGTGGGGAGTGGGTTTTGGGAGGGGGGGGTTGGGGGGCTCATCACACAAGGTAAGGGAGCTATGCATCTGGGAGCAATTTCTGAAGTCCACTGCAGTGCCCCCTAGGGTGCCCGGTTGGTGTCCTGGCATGTCAGGGGGACCAGTGCACTACGAATGCTGGCCCCTCCGACGACCAAATGGCTTGGATTTGGTTGTTTCTGAGATTGTCGTTCTCAGTTTCCATTATCGCCGAAAATCGGGGACGGCCATCTGTAAGGTTGACCTAAACTTTGCGATTTGGGCATCCCTGACCGTATTATTGAAATGAAAGATGGACGCCTATCTTGTTTCGATAATACGGGTTTCCCCGCCCCTTCGCCGGGACATCCTGCAAGGATGTCCTCAGGAAAACTTGGGCACCCCTTTCGATTATGCCCCTCTTTGTATTTCTAAATTGGTTTATCAATTGGATTTTTTTTCCTTGATGTGCTTTACTTGAGCAATTGTTACAATCGTGAAAATGGAAGTGCTTGATAAATTTAAAAAATATATATTTATTTTGCATTAGGATCCTGATAGTGGTGCTCTGGTTAACTGCTCCCATTTAGCAGGAGTCATGGTTACCAAAGAAGACAGACTTACTGGTCAGTTGTTCCCAACCTCTTCTTTACTTCTGCTGTTGAGGAGAGGGACAACATCTGCCCTTCTCCAGTTCTGCGGGCCACTCCGAATCTAGAGAGACATTGAAAAGGTCAGCCAGTGGAGCCTTAGAAGGTTTAGTATTAGAACATCGGGAAATAATCAAGGAGTAGGCAAGTTCATATAGGGCAAATGGAGATCATCTACTAGTCAATTTTTACAAGTCCATTCTGTGGAAGAAAGGTGGAGCAGGGAGATATGATAGAGATGTTTAATTACCTCCATGGCCTAAATAAACAGGAGGCAAGTGTCCTTCAACTGAAAGGAAGCTCTGTAATCATTGGGAATAGGATGAAGGTGAAAGGGCACAAACTGCCAGGGACCAATCACATAACTTTCCCTTTGTAATTATATCAGCAGGCAAGCTCACACTACTAGTAAAACCATTAGGTTATAACCCTAAAATGATCACTAATTCGTCATTTGCTCAGATGAGCGCCGATGAGCCCATATTTCTCATTACACTTCTATATCTGATGGGGTCATAAGAGATTAACAGGGTTTGCTTATCGTAGCAAACGACGATGTCATTCATACTGTCCGTGAAAGTTTCCATGCTCGAGTAATAAACTCACTGTACGACAAACGTTTCATCCGGTAAGCCATACACCATCAAGACGTAAAATTGGTCTTTTGTAACATTGTCCCATGTGTGTGGGTATTGTATTTCTGCTAGCCCCACTTCCCAAGGGCCTTGTAAATCCAGAGGTCTTGCTAAACATACTGTAAAATTAGAACTGATGTTTTGCGGGAATATTTCCGCAGAGGTGTTGCTAGATACTGTAATATAGAAGCCCTCATCATCCATGTTGGTTTTCATGCGCAGCCTTAGATGTTTTGTAGCTTGCTGTCCAGCACCAAACTGTTAAATTTCTCAGGCCAGCCTCTCCACTTCTCTAGACATTTTTGCTCCAACCTGTTCCTTTTAGGTGTAAAACTTTTCAATACAGTTGATCCTGTCAGTGTCAGGATTGATTTTTAATAGTTCAGGTTAAAAAGAACCTTCCATGACTTCCATGTCATAATCCTCTATTTTGTAAGGTATAAGTATCTTGCCCCCGAGCCATTCTTCAACCTGTATTTGTGTGAGAGCTTTATTATGTTTTCTAGAGGCATTGAACAGAGGCGTGATGCCTCCTAAACTCCCAACTGCCTCCGGATCAAAGTAAATTCTGCTAAGGAATTTTTTGTACATGACTTCATGGGGCGATGCACATTTCAACATTAGCGTTGTAGGGTGGGAGGAGCCGTATAAGGGGAATGGTGAGGAGGCGTATGATTAGCTGCACTTCACATCTCTCTTTCTATGTTTACAGTGGTCTAATGCTCCTGGGAGGGAAAAAATTACCTGTGTATAATATGTAAACCACTGTGATTGTAACTACAGAAAACCGATACTGTATATCAAATCCCATCCCTTTCCCTTTCACCAAGCAACCGGCCTGGTAGCTGGAATACTGCTACAGAAAAATAAAACACTGTTCTGCCAGTATTTTCATTTAAAAAGAAAAAAGTACACTGCTAAAGCAAAATAAAGCATTGTTCTGTCACTATTTTCATTGCTATTTCCTTCTTTTACTGGCTTTGGAGAGCAGAGACTTTTACCCATCAGCTTTTTAAAATCAGCCAAACTTGCAAACAGCAGAATAAAACAGCAGTTGTCTCTTTTTTTTTTCTTTCCCTTGACTTTAGAGCAAAACACACCCTGTATAAAACATTGTCCTGGACTATACATTTCACATGACCTTGCCCAGCTTTTTAAGAAAATATATGCTTCTTAATAAAGCATTGTTCTGCCATTATTGTTATTTAAAAAGAAAAAAAACTTTGCTTATCTGTAAATTTCTCTGTCGATAAAATATACATTTTCATTTACGTGATCTTCCCTAGCTTTGTCACATGTAGAAGTTAGGAGGGGTGGGGGTACACCTATGGTAAGGAGGGGCAGAGTACAACATGATGTTAACCAGCACCTTTTTTAAAACAGCCAAATTTGCAAACAGCATAAAATGTGTGGGTCTGGAGTTTTTTCTCTGTTTGTTGTGTGAAGTTATCTGCCACTGATCCATATTGCCAGGCTCTGATCCTAGATAAAAAAAAAGGGAGGAGGTTTGAGAAAAACTGCAGACCGATTGATCTCACACAGACAAAGAATAGTGTGCTCACTGAAAGGCTGAGAGGAGGGGAGGAGTCTACTTTCATGAAGAAAAACCAAAGTTGGAAACAACAAAAGTCAGAGTATATTGAAAGCCTGATGGGTCAGACCCCCCCCCCCCTATGGTTTCTTGAGAAAGTTAATCTTAAAACAGCTTTGCGTCTGCTGCCTGCTGCCTCATGCAGTGCACTCGCTCTTTAAAATGATTCTAAAACCAGCTCAGAACAATGCCTTATTTGCATAACCCTAACCCAAACCCTACCCCCTTTTCCATAACCCTGCCCCAAACCCCAACCCTTTTAATGATGTCACAGGACATGACATCATAGCCATGCTCCTTTTCCGAAAATGGCAGCCACCACTAGGCACACTACATCATTTTCTGTTCCACTACTGTATGATGGGAAATGACATCAAACACCCTCTGACACTGTCCCCCACTGCCATGGAGGAATTTGTGTAGCTTAACCTTTTTTCTCATAGGAAAGAAAATATACATTTTAACCTTCAGAATTTTCATTTCAAAAGGATCTGTATTTTCACAACATGCCAGGATACCAACTGGGCACCCTAGGGGGCACTGCAGTGGACTTCATAAAATGCTCCCAGGTACATAGCTCCTTTACCTTGTGTGCTGAGCCCCCCAAAACCCCCTTAAAACCCACTACCCCCAACTGTACACCCCTACCATATGGTTGAAAGGGGGCACCTAGATGTGGGTTTCTGGTGGGTTTTGGAGGGCTTGCTGTTTCCTCCACAAACGTAATAGGTAGGGGGGGATGGGCCTGGGTCCGCCTGCCTGAAGTGCACTGCACCCACTAAAACTGCTCCACGGACCTGCATACTGCTGTGATGGACCTGAGTATGACATCTGAGGCTGGCATAGAGGCTGGCAAAAAATATTTTAAAAGATGTTTTTTGAGGGTGGGAGGGGGTTAGTGACCACCGGGGGAGTAAGTAAATCAAAAGAAAAAAAGCAGATCAAAAAAGACAAAAAAAATAGAACAGGAGGGTAACAGAAGAAGTGGTTTATTACAAGTTACCCGACGTGGCTATGTTTCGCCCTCAGGCTGCGTCAGGGGTAAAAAAACTACAAAATAAAAATACATAATGAGTAAAACATAAACATCACATTGTATATTTGATAATAAAACATATCTAAAAACACTATCACATCATATAAAATAAAAACAGATCAAATCTAAAAACATAATACAATAAAATATAATATCAAATCAATATCAGTTAAAATTATTCAGATTAAATATGCAAGCAATAAAATAATAATTTTAATACAAGACATGATATCAACAAAAAATAATAATATCAACACTAAATGTATATCAATAGAACTGCATAGGACAGATAGGTGGAGATATACAACACTAAAATAACTGAATGACCGTACATACTAAATATCACCTACCTAATAGGGGTAAAAAGCAAAGTGAACCCCTAAAAGTAGTCATAAAACCACCTAAAAAATACAAAATAAAATAAATAAATAAATATATAAATAAATAAAATCTCACAATGCTTGGCCTCAATTGCCGTCTTTTATGTACATTCAACGATCTAAAAATATTAAAATTAATATTCATTTTGTTAAAAAGTAAGAATCAGTGGGTTTCCATGTTCTAATAGATAGAAACTCAAATCAATAGAAATCAATACAAAGTACCTAAAAACATCATACTGTTCTGTGACAATCACATATATCCTGATGATGATGATATCATTAAAAAGAACTCCACAGTGGCCATGAAAAAAAACTATTTCTTTTGTCTTTTTTGATCTGCTTTTTTTCTTTTGATTTGCTATTTCTGTGGCAGATCTTTGCCTTTTTTTGTTTCTGTCCACTGGGGGAGTAGGGCAGGTCATCCCCGATTCTCTCCGGTGGTCATCTGGTCATTTTGTGCCTTGGGCGTAAGAGAAACACGACCAGGTAAAGTCATCCAAGTGCTCGTCAGGGATGCCCTTTTTTCCATTATGGGTCGAGGACGTCCATGTTTTAGTCCTGCCTTCGCTACGCCTCTGATATGCCCCCTTGAACTTTGGCCGTTCCTGCGACAGAAAGCAGTTGGGGACGTCCAAAATTGGCTTTCGATTTGGACGACCCTGGGAGAAGGATGCCCATCTTCTGATTTATGTCGAAAGATGGGCGTCCTCTTTCGAAAATGAGCCTGTAAGTCACCTCAGTAAGGTCAACACACAATCCCACTGCAAAACACTAAACACAAACTCATGCAAAAATGCACTCAAAACCTTACTATAACAGCACTAACTCCCAGGACTCAAAGAGAAACAACCTTATCTGTGAAAAGGCAGAACTATAAATATTATACCAGACCCTAAAACCCCAACACACTATCTAGTGAGAAAAAAAGAACAAACGGGACTGCTACAGATCTCTACACAGAAATTACATGATAGCTGAATAATGCACCTTGCTCACACATGCAAAACACAGACTGTCAACAAATATGAAGCAAGGAATCACAGATCAGTAATAGACAGTGCTTTTTTTGTGCCGGTATGCGCCAGTATGGCGTACCGGCACCTTTTTTTCTGAGGGCCGGCAGCTCCCCTACATTCTGTTCTGCCCCCTGCAAAATATTCTATTTACCGAAGTCGCAGCAGTGAACCGGTGGGTGGTGGCAGTAAAGGCAGCAAGCAGGAAGGCTCGCCTCCGTCCTTTGCTTCCCTGCCCTCTCAGCATCCTGCCTTCCTCTGATGTCATTTCCTTTCTGCAAGGGCGGGACGCTGAGAGGGCAGGGAAGTGAAGGATGGAGGCGAGCCTGCCTGCTTGCTGGTTTTACTGCCGCCGCCTGCCGGTTCGCCGCTGTGACTTCAGTAAATAGAGAGTGGAGTGGAAGTCAGCCTATCAAGTCCACTGTAAGTAAGGCATTTGATTAATCTTTGTTTCCACTCCCCCGCACAGCCGTCGCCATTCACTCAAAACACAGCAAGCAAACCTGTGAGCTGCTGCATCTACGTTGTCATTCTTTATTGTCGGTCCATCTGTAACAAGTCTAACATTGTTTTTGTTGGATAGGCAGTACTTTATAAGGTGGAGGAGAAAAAACATAATTGAATATCACTAAAACAACTTCAAAAATTATTGTAGCTAGTAGAAACAGCAATTATAAATTCTGTCAGTGAGAATATTCTGTTTCCTGATGGGTTCATCTTAATTGGTTGTAATCTGCCTTGGGAAGCCTGGCGTTTATAAAGACGATGGAATATATTAAAATTAAACTCTCCTTTAATTGGGGCATATGGACTCACATCTTCATCTGTTTTGTAGAAGTTTACCCTGGACATGGATGGGAGGGGAGGGCAGGGGAGAAAGGAGAGTTGCTGGACATGAATTGATGGAAGGGAGGGCAGGAGAAATGCTGGACATGGATGGAGGAGAGGGAAGACAGGAAGGAGATGCACATGGATGGAGAGGAGGGGAGAGAGGAGAAATGCTGGACATGGATGGAGTAGGGGGCAGGGAAGAGAAATGTTGGAAGGAAGGAAAGACAGAGGAAGGAGATACACACAGATGGAAGGGACGGGAGAGAGGAGAAATGCTGGACATGGATGGAAAGGAGAAAAGGGAAAGGAAAATGGGGCTTGATATACCGAATTTCTGAGGTTTTTGCAACTACATTCAAAGCGGTTTACATATATTTAGGTATTTATTTTGTACCAGGGGCAATGGATGGTTAAGTTACTTGCCCAGAGTCACAAGGAGCTGCAGTGGGAATTGAACTCAGTTCCCCAGGATCAAAGTCCACTGCTTAGTGCCACTAGGCTACTCCTCCAAGAGAGAGGAAGTGAGATGAACATGGATGGCGGGGAGGGAAGACAGAGGAGGAGATGAGAAATTCTGGATATGGATGGAGGGGAGAGAGTTGAACTGCTGGACATGGATGGAGGAGAGGGAAGAGAGAGGAAGTGAGAACAACATGGGTGGAGGGGAGGAGAGAGGAGAAATGCTGGATATGGATGGATGAGAGGGAAGAGAGAGGAAGGACAGGAGATGCATATGGATGGAGGGGAGGGAAGAATAGGAAGGAGATGCATACTGACTGAGATGAGGGAAAGGGAAAAAAAAGGAAGAAAAACTGCACATGGATGGAGAAAATAGGCAAAAACTGGATCCACTCTATACCTCTTCCAGTCACGTCTGCAGAGGACCCAGCTTTTACCTATGGATGTAGAACAAGAAATGAAGAAGAAGGGAGGAAAGTAAAGAAATAAATGGAAAGGAATCCCTGGAAATGGAGTTTAGGGAACAGATAGAAAGCAGCATAATCAGAGACTTGGGACCGACATGATCAGAAAAACAAAGTCACCAGTCAACAAAGGTAGAAAAAAATCATTTTATTTTCATTTTAGTGTTTGGAATACGTCTAATTTGAGAATTTACATCTGCTATCTTATTTTGCGCTGGGTATACTGGAGCTGTAACATCTTACAGAAATTATTTATAATGAAAAAATTCAAGTTATTTTTTCTCCTATACTGGTATAATATTTTCAATGATGCCTGTTTATATGCGCCATGGTTGGTATAAGGGGTGTGGCTAACATGGGTGTTGGTACCATAGGGGTGGAGCCATAGGTGGTGGCCCCACACATAATGAGTACCGGTACCTTTTTTCCTACAAAAAAAGCACTGGTAATAGAGATACAAAGGCAAAAATCTGAACTGGAAAACACAAGGAGTCAGACTCTGCATATACAGCAATACTAGAGAAATGCAAATGCAAGATATCAGAGATGCATATTTTCCAAAGCTAATGTGTTCCAGCTAATAAATTCAAAATAAATGTTTTCTTTTTACATTTGTAATCTGAGCAGTTTATTTTTCTATTCAATTTGGTCCGTGTCCCTTTTGCTTTTCCTGGATCTCCTGTCCATTTCACATTTCTTCTCTCTCCATGTCTGCTATTCATCTTCTCTCTGCGTTCCTATCTATCTTGTCCAGCATCTCTCCTCTGTGTTTCTGTTCTGCATCTGCCTTCTTAGCATCCCTATCCAAACCCTTTTCCAGTATTGGCCTGTGTCATTTATTCTTACTCCATACCCAGCATCTCATCTATGTTCTGTCTATCCCCTGTCTCCTCCTTTCCTTACATACCCCACAGGTCCAGCATTTCTCCCTCTCTATCCCCTGCCTCCCATGGTCTGGTGTAACTCCTCTCCATCTGTGTGTCCAGCACCTCTTTATTTATTTATTCATATCCCACAATTATCCAAAAACAAGTTTCAGTTCAATGTGGCTTACATTTAACAGTTGTTAGAGATTACATTGATTCAATTACATTTACAAGGTTGTATGATGCTGTGTTTTACAGCGGTTGGCAAGATAACAATGCTTATGGAATAGTCATTGGGTTTCTTGAGAAGATAAGTCTTAGTTCATTTTTTAAATGAAAAGATGCGTTACAGATATAGGTTGTGTTGTGTATTGTTGTTCTAGAATTATTAGTGCATATATGCATGTTCCACTCCCCACCCCCTGATCTGGTCTTGTCTCTTCCCTCCTCCAGCATGGTCTCTTTCTCTCTCTCTCCCCTCTTGTGCTCCCCTTTCTGACAGGTCCAGAACATATACATCTCCCTCTCCCTCCAACCACTCCCCTCTCCGTCCATCACATCTCCATTTCCATCTTCCTCCAATTCCCCGCTCCCGGTCCAGCACATCTCCATGTTCCTCCAACACCCTCCTGGCCCAGCACATCTCCATCTCCCTCTAATACCCCCCTCCTGGTATAGCACATCTCCATGTCCCTCCAACTTCCTCCTGGCCCAACATATCTCCCTGTAACACCCCCCATCCTGGTCCAGCACATCTCCATTTCCTTCCAGCCCAGCACAAGTAGCTCTCTCTTCAGCCCCCTTCCATGTACCTTCAGCCCCCAGCCCATGTCCAGCTCTCTCTCTAGTACCCTCCTGTGTTTAGCACATCTCCATTTAGCAGTCATCCATCCCATCCACATAGTCCAGCATATATCCACCTCCCTCCCTCCCTTTCCCCGAAAGTGTCCAGCATATTTTTCCCTTGCTTCTCCCCACCAGCATCTCTCCCTCTCTCCCGGATCCTCTAAAGTTGCTTCAACCTCGATGCCGGCCGCAATTAAGGCATGCTGCTGTGGCCGGCAGTGGATCCTTCCCTCTGCCAGTCCTGCCCATGAGGAAACAGGAAACCTCAACCAGAAGGTGGGATTGGCAGAGGGAAGGACCCAATACCGGCCACAGCAGTGTGCCTTAATCGCGGCTGGTGTTGGGAATTAAGCAATTTTAGAGGTTCCAGGAGGAAGGGCGAGCCACTGGATTTCAGGTGGGGAGAAGGAGAGACAGGGACATGCCAAGGCTGCCGTGGGACCCTGGGAGCATGAGGCCCTGTGCAACCACCCCTGTCACCCCTGCCTAAGACCAGCCCTAATAGCAGATAGTGAGAGGTAAAGAGTTCCACAGAGCTGAGGCTGCAAAGAAGGAAGCTTGATGTCTGTTAGATTCTAGAGTGGCACACTTAGGGCCAGGAAGTTCAAGTCTATGGTCATTTAGTGAGTGAACAGTATAGCAAGGGGAGTATGGAATGGTGAGAGAAGTGAGGTAGAGTGGGGAACCAGTCCTAAAAGCCTTAAAAGTGATCATGGGAAGCCAGTGATGGAATCAGAATAGGGGAGAAATATGGTCATGACAAATAGCGTGACAGAGGAGTCTCAAAGCAGTATTTTGGAGAGATTGTAGATTTTTCAAGAGTGAACAATTGCAGCCAAGATAGATAATATTGCAGTAATCGAGTCGAGTAGTGAGTAGTGACAATATAAGGGCATGGAAGGAGTCATGATCAAAATTTCGCTGGATAGAACATAACTGTCTGAGAACAAAAAAAAACTGTATTGCAAACCTGAGTAATGTGGGCAGAGAAAGACAAATGGAAGTTCAAAATTACTCCAAGGTAATGGAATCATTCAAATGTATAATAGAAGTGTTGAAAAGACAAAATGGAAGGCAGGAGCAGCACAACCTCCTGTGAACCAACAGTCAACTGTTTTTTTTTAATTGAATATTAGTCTTTGGTCCATGATCCAAACTGAGACAGCGTTTAGACATTCCTGGAGGGAGTGATAGAAGGGGAGAAAGGATTTTTTGGCCAGATCAACAGAATATCATCAGCATAAAATTGACATGAGACACCGAAAGATTGTATGAGTGTAGCAAGAGGACTGAGAAAAAGATTAAACAAAAGTGGGAACAAAATAGAACCTTGAGGGACATCACAAATCAAAAGTTGAGAGGAAGAAGCAGTAAGAACAACCCGAGAGAAAAGAAGAGAACCAAGCTAAAACAGAACCAGGCATACCCAAGAAAGAAAGATGGGAAAGTGGAAGATCATGATTCACAAGATCAAAAGCGGCAGAGAGGTCTAGTGAAATAGCAAGGACTATAAGGTGTTAGTCAAGATAAAAGTGAATTTCACTAAGGAGGGGTGTAAGGACTGTGTCAGTGCTAAAGTGAGGTCGGAAACCAGATTGGGTAGTGGGCATGGTTTGGACGGAGTGTGGGCATGACTTGGGCATATCCTTGCTTCTGATTGGCTGAGAAACTGGAAGTGGGCGTGTCACCTGTCAAAATCAATTAGTTTGACAAATGCTAGTGAGATACACTACTCCCAGGGTCATAATAGTTTGGGGGGGGGGGGGCAGGTTTGGGTGTTTAACAAATGAGTGAAGTAATATTAAATCTGACCACGAAGGACATGGAAAGTGAGGTGCAGACATATAGCATGTTGCTACGTACCCTCAACAGCAGCATCTATGGAGTGGATTGATATTGGGTAACTTCCTCATTAAGAGATGCATTTTTTATATGATGTCCAGAAATTCAGTAGTGAACATGGCCATTTTCAAACCAGAAAAACATCCATTTGGTAGATGTTTTTGTGCTCAGTGCATTTATCTTTTAGGCCCATTGTTGAAAAAAAAAAAAAAAAAACATCCACAGGAAAAATGCTCAAAGACAAGCCATTGGGATGCATGGGAGCCAGCATTCTTAGAAGACTGGCTGCACAGACATCCCAGCAGAGCAGTGAGGCACACTAGGGGACACTGCAGTGGACTTCACATAAAAGGTCCCAAGTACACATCTTACTGTTACCCTCTTATATTGTATGGTCAGCCCTCCAAAACCAACAAAAACCCAGTGTACCGAACTGTACACCACTACAATAGCTCTTATGCCTGCATGTAGATATAATAAGTTTTTCATGGGTTTTGGAGGGCTCACATTTTCCACTACAAGTGTACCAATTAGAGTGGAATGTGAGCCTGGGTCTCCTCCTCTACAGTCCACTGCACTAACCACTGGGCTACTCCAGGTACCGGCTTGCTGCTTTAAGAGGACTGGCCATAACAACTGAAGCTGTCATAGAGGCTGGTATGTACTATTTCTTTCACAGGTTTGTAGGGTGGTAGGCTGTCAGTGACCACTGGGGGAGTAAGGAGGTTATGCCTTAATATATCCAGTGGTCATTTGGTCATTTAGGGCACCTTTTGGTCAAATAGTCATGATTAAAACAGGTTTAGCCAAAAATGTCTTAATTTTGGCTGAAGATGTTTTCATTTTGTTCCATTATTGCAGAGAAATGGCTATCTTTTGGTGCTGCCCATGTCCTGCCCGTGTCCCACCCAAAATATGCTCCCAGCACACCCCCTTGAAATTCAGAGAAACTGTGGAGCAAATCGTGTAAAACCGAGATGTTAAAAGTTGCAACTTGGACATTTGTGAGAGAAAAAAAACATCCGTCTGCCAACTTATGAGGTTTTTTGGACGTATTTTTGTTTTGAAAATTAGCCTCTAAATGATTATATAGTTAGAAAGCTAGCGTACAACTTGGCATCTCCTTTTTTTCTGGTGGAGTAATTAGAACCGAGTTTTGGTTTGGCTGTTAATGTTACATTTACATAGAGTTGTGGCCGTTTTATCCATCCATTTTGTGTTGTTTATATTGGCTTGTGGTGAACAAGTAAAGATAAGCCAGGGAGGGAAGAGAGAGGAAAAAGAATGTGCAAAGGCAAAATGATGCAGCATTCAGGTGATATGTTATTGTGTCTTGTGTGTGTGTGTGTGTATGTGGTTTCAGGAGGAAAAAGGTTCTACACTATATTATGACAGAATATAAAGGATAGGAGAGTCTGGCAGATTTACCTCTATAGTTAATCTTCAGTAATAAGCCCCAGATTCCAAGACTCAGATGCTCTTTTGACTGAAGCTTCAGCTTATAAGAAAGTCTTAGAGTCTCAGAAGTCTTTTTTTTTTTTAAGAAGAAAAATGACTTTGAAAAACATCCTTACCCTGTCTTCCAAAAGGCTCTGAAAGCCGGTTCAAGTCAATAACATGACTTTGCTTACTTTTTAACAGGACGTCTTGGGGTTTCTAGTTCTATCACTCTCAGATAAACAAGCATTAGCAGAAAAGGCACACGGCACTTGCTGCCAAGCATGCCAATTAAGCAGGGCAATGGAAGCCAGCTTTTACAGTAAACCACTGATAAATATCAACATTTAATTGCTGCGCATTCCTGCTGTTATTTTCCACTGGTGCACATGGCTCTCTCCCACAAAACAGCTGTGACAACAATAGGACCTGAAGTGGCAGCAGAGAAGAATTCTCTCCTTCCCTGGCTCCCCCCCCCCCCCCCCAAAAAAAAGATAATCCTACATACATTCTGTTCCTTTATATTATCTTGTGTCATCAAAATGCAGTATGAGGCATAAGAACTTGAAACCAATCAGGAGCTTCCCTCTGTGGTATTATCACAACAGCTGCTGAACGTTTGTTAAGTGGCTAATTCATGCACTGAATTGTCAGGCAACTTGGTTAAGATTCTACTTTGAGTTACTCTTTTTGTTATCAGAACTGAATTTTCTCTGACAGCTTCCCATTTTCTACTTTTCTTCCTCATTGTAATCCAGAGTTCCCATTTCCCTGAGGTAATGCAGGGGTAGATTTTGGGGTATATAAGAACATAAAAGTTGACATACTGGGACAGACCAAAGGTCCATCAATATCCTGTTTCCAACAATGGCCAATCCAGGTTACATGTACTTGGCAAGATCCCAAAACAGTAAAATAGATTTTATGTTGCTTATCCTAGAAATAAGCAGTGGATTTTCCCCAAGTCCATCTTTTTTTTTTTAATTCTGTTTATTAAAGTCAATGGATTACACCACATTACCAAAGTACAATACCGTACAATATTCCATACATTACATCAATGGAGAAACCAGTCCGAAGCATACTATCATGATCTATATAAACCTCCTCCATACAAATATCTCAAATGCAGCTAACATCACATTGACAAATTTTTTAATATGTAATAAACACCCACATGCATTCACCCCCTCCCATGGCCACTTTACCCCATCTCTCATGCAACCCAATCCACACCTTACACCCCCCCATATGGACAGCCCTACTAGAAACCCCTCCACCCTCCTCCCACCCTCCCTCCTCCCCCCTCACTCTGATGATGAAATGCTTTCCGGTGATCCCAACACCTCTAGGAGTCTGTGCCACAAAGATTCATACTGTTTGGTATAAGGGTTTGCTGACCTCTCCTGTCCTCTACCTTCGAACCTTGCCAGTTCAGAAATTTTGGTCACCCAGCTGGAGTATGGGGCCGATTCCTCAAGTATCCAGAACTGCAGTATAACTTTTTTGACTGCCAGCACTGTCATATACAGGAATCTTCTTTCAGGGAATGTTAAGCCCTGTTTGATCAGTCCCGCCTGATCTCCCAGCAACAAAGCAGGGTATGTCCACTCCACCTCCTGGTGCAAGACTTTATTTAATATGTCAAATACCTTGTTCCACAGTGTCAGTTTTGGACACTCTAGAAATGTATGTTCATATGTACCAGTCCCTGTGTGACATTTCTGGCAGGTGTCATTCTCCCATCTATGTGTTGCCAGGGACAGGTCATTATAGACTAAATTCTATAAATGGTTCTGAAATATCGGTGCAAAAAAAAAAAAAAAATAGCGCTTAGCACTATTTTATAAACAGCACTGAAAGTTAGATGACATTTGTAGAATAGTGATTAGCCCTGAGATCCACAACTACTTTTAGGCATGAACACTTACACCAACTGAATCCTGCTGAAAATCCTCGCACCTAAATTAGGTGCGGATTCCCCATATTTTATAACAACATGCTTAAATTGCAGGAACACCCCTAATCCACCCATGACCCACCTATAGCCATGGCCCCTTTTTGGAGCAGCACGCAAATTCTGGGTCATAAATTTGTATGCATAAATTTCAATTAATGTCAATTAGCACTGATTGTTAGGGCCCAAATATTGGCACCAATCAGCTTGTTAATCAATTAAATTGCACGTGAAATTTAAAGCGCCATTTATAGAATTTGGGGGTAAGTGGCTTGGACTAATACATAGTTACTACTACTATTTAGCATTTCTATAGTGCTACAAGGCATACACAGTGCTGCACAAACATAGAAGAAAGACAGTCCCTGCTCAAAGAGCTTACAATCTAATAGTTAACTTGACAGCTTTATGTGGTCCTCATTAGATCCATTCAATGTTAATGCTGGCTAAGGACACCAATATTATTATCTAATGAGCCTATTAGCATAGGCCAGCCACCTACTGTGGTGAGAACCAGCCTCCTTAGTCACAACTGACCAGCAATGATTTTACCACATACTTTTCGAACAAAATTAAAAGTCTCCATCAGGATCTATGGACAATTCCACCAAACCTCCAACTAGCAAATAAGATAACATACTTTCACAACCCCCCTTGCACACCCATTTGGGACTCATTCAATCAAATAACAAAGGTAAAGGGTAAAGAGTCATGGATTTGATATTATTTCTATGGTACAATCAAAAAGGCTTACATTTATTATATATTTTAAGGAGTACGGCCATTATGCTGCCCCCTCAATCCTTGCCCATCAAAGATAGTGCAGTTAGCAAACAAGCACCTTATAGAAGAGGCCACTATAATTGTGAACTCCTTTCTTCTTGATGGGTAGCTGCCATTACTAAAAAGAGGGTGTGCCTCCTACTGAAAAAAAATCAACCTCAGACATAGCAAGCCCTCTGGGGATAGGGAACTACCTACTGTACCTGAATGTGACTCACCTTGAACTAATACTGAAAATGACTGAGCTAAATCCAAAATATAGTAACAGTCTTGACCAGACCAAGATGGAAGACTACCAGCCAGTACCTAGCATCTCTTATCTGGGAAATAGAACAGGCAAGCTGCATTCACTTTCATGACTGGTTAGAAGAAAGAAACTCATTTGATCTTTATCAATCAAGATTTAGACCTGGGCATATAACTTAAACTGTTATTTTATCCCTGCTAGATGCTCTCCATAGAAGTTGCGACAACACTAGTGTTGCTCGATTTTTTATCAGCTTTTTACACTGTGAATCACAGTAGCATACTGGCATGGCTGGTGGAAACAGGTTATCAGTGGAACAGTATTTGAATTATTCAAATGTTATCAAACAGACCATTCAATTCTGTTTAATAGCACTTCATTATTACCATTGATCCTAGCTTGTGGATACCACGGGGATCCATATTGTCAAGCTTTTAGTTGGGCTGTTTTGGCTGATGGACACAAAATTCTACATCCCTGTTAATGATTTGATTTCAGAAAGAAAGTTGGATGTTCTTTGTATCACAGAGATATGGCTTACAGATGGAGACTTTCTGACCATATGTCTATCCCCCAACTCCAATATCACATTGGAGGAATATAAAATTTTATAAATACAGCAGATCCTCTCTTAGTTGGGCCTGAGGGTGACTCCAGAGGGTGTACAATTAATTTAGGGGTCCTTTTACTAAGGTGCACTAATGGATTTAGCGCACTCTAATGATTAGCGTGCACTAAATGTTAAGATGCCGATTATATTCCTATGGGCATCTTATCATTTAGCATGTGCTAAATCTGTTAGCGCACCTTAGTAAAAGGACCCCTTAATTTATAGGTTGTCTATGGTTACTATGCATGCACTTTTCTCTTTTGTTCCTCTGTTTACAACACACACCAGCTCACTTGCCTCTAGGCCTGTATCGATCTCAGCAGACATCCAATGCCATAATGGAAAACAAGGGAGTTGTCACGATTATGGCCGTGACCCCTCTTTTGACTCACCTTATTCTGCTGTTCAGCTCATGAGCTGGCTACTGTCTGCATTGTTGTGTTTGTCCTGTGTGTTCCAAGCCTCACTTTGGTGTTCAGAGTGTAGGGTTTCTACTTCCTGTGTGTTCCTAGCCTCACTTCGGTGTTCAGTGTGTATTTCCTGTTTCTGTCCTGTAGGGTTTCCACTTCCTCTGTGTTTCAAGCCTCACTTTGGGTTCTGTGTATTTCCTGTCTCTGTCCTGCTATAAGTACATAAGTACATAAGTAATGCCACACTGGGAAAAGACCAAGGGTCCATCGAGCCCAGCATCCTGTCCACGACAGCGGCCAATCCAGGCCAAGGGCACCTGGCAAGCTTCCGAAACGTACAAACATTCTATACATGTTATTCCTGGAATTGTGGATTTTTCCCCAGTCCATTTAGTAGCGGATTATGGACTTGTCCTTTAGGAAAACGTCCAACTCCTTTTTAAACTCTGCTAAGCTAACCGCCTTCACCACTTTCTCCGGCAACGAATTCCAGAGTTTAATTATACGTTGGGTGAAGAAAACGTTTCTCCGATTTGTTTTAAATAAGGAAGTGGTGCACTTTCATTCAGGGCCTTTGCAATGCCAAAGGTCCCCAGGTTAGTCCGTATGCAGTTGCACGTCTGCCTTGTTCTAGTCTGTGTGACTGTGGGCACTTCTGTGTCTTGTCTTCTTAATTGTGGTACCTGTGTGCACTTCTGCCTTTAGCCTTAGTTCTGTTGTTTGTCTGTTGGTTTGCTTTGTGTCCTGCCTAGTCTGCCTTGCTCGTTCTAGTCCCTTCTACCTTAGCTTCAGCCATAGTTCTGTTGTTTGTCTATGTGGCTCAGCTTTGTGTCCTGCCTAGTCTGCCTTGCTAGTTATAGTCCCCTCTACCTTAGCTTCAGCCATAGTTCTGTTGTTTGCCTGTGTGGGTCAACTTTGTGTCCCTGCTTGTCTGTCTTTACCCTGGTAGTCTTTAGCTCCAGTCCCCTTCCTGCTTGCCTCTGCCTTGCAAGCCTTCAGCTTTGGTTCTGTCCTTGCTTGTCTCTGCCCTGTTTGTAGCCAAGCTTGTTCCTGAATCCAGTTCCAGTCCAGTCAAGCCAAGCTTGTTCCTGAATCCGGTTCCAGTCCAGCCAAGCCAGGTCCATACCATCATTTGGTTCCGGTCCAGTCAAGCCAAGCTTGTTCCAGTATCCGGTTCCAGTCCAGCCAAGCCAAGTCCGTTCCAGCATTTGGTTCCAGCACAGTCAAGCCAAGCTTGTTCTAGTATCTGACTCTAGCCAAGCCTAGTACATCCTGAATCCTGCCCAGTCTTGCCTGGGGGGGGGGGGGGGGGGGGGGGGGGGGGGGGGGGGGGGGGAGGGGGGAGGGGGGGTTGCCTCCTGCTGCTGCTCGACGACAGTAAGCCAAGGGCTCACATTGTTCCAGAGTTCGTGCCTGGTTGTTCAAAGCCTGGGATCGTGACAGGAGTCCTGGAACAGTTTATGTAAAAATCCTAGGGGTAGATATTCAAAAGGAATTAACCGGGTAGGAAATCTTGTATGTGGTTAGTTTCTGCTGGTTGGCCCCAAAGCATATATTGATAGCACTTAACCAGCTAGTATGTACTGTAGACAGCATAAAGAAGGGGGAGATATCTTTATATTCACTTCAGAAACATAAAACAAAAGGATTTATTTGCATTTTCATTTCTGGAAGTCAAAACATTTCTTGACTACAAACTTGGAAGAATTTGTATATCTTAGGAAATCAAAATACCCCATAAACTCTAGTGTTTTTAAGAAAGACTCCCTATCCCACCTTATTTCTGGGATATTTAGATATGGAAGTGAAAAACCCTCAGGTTGAGATTAACTACAGCCTTGTGCATATTGCAGTCTTCTTAGCTATAATGACCATGTATGCAGCCTAAATCAATCCATGGTAAAAATCAATGCTAAACTACTGAAGCAGAATGTACAATTAGCTTCAATGTTTATCTAAAAAAAACTCAGTTACATCCCAGCCATCAGTTAGAGGCAACTATAACACTTAGAAAGCCAAGAGGTCAAGTGGTTGAGATGCCAAAACAAGTCTTGTATAATGCATTCCTGTAAGAATATGTCAAAAGCAGCTATTGTATTGAAAATCATTCACTGATGCTAGATGTGTGCAAGTAAAGCACTCTCTCATGTCTTGAGATTAATTCAGTGCACAGAAAGTGTATGTATATGGCATACATATAAAAGAACTAGAAGATCTAAAGCATTTTTGTTGACACTGGGAGTTCTTCTGGAACAAGCTAACTTCCAATTTGTTATTTTTGCTGATGACACATCAGTTTTATTGCCCATCTCTGCTACTTAACGATATATTAAATTGTCTCAATTTAATTGAAAATTGGATTTCATCTCAAAGGATTAAATTAAATAGGAATAAAACCAAGTTTTTTTGGTTAGGTCCCGAAGACCATCGATTGAGATTTCAGTGATTCATTGTTAGCACGGATCAATTTTTCTTTGAGATCTCTTCAAGAATTCTTGGAGTAGAAGGAGTCAGCACTCTTACTATGAAAAATCATATTAATTTAGGGGGTCCTTTTACTAAGCTGTGCTAAAAAGTAGTCAGTGGTAGTTTTAGCATGTGGGTTTCGTGCGCATTTTGGCCATGTTTTAGCATTGCTCTAAAATGGCTGAGTTTTTATTTCTGCCATTAATGGACACATGCTAATTTGCAAATTAGCATGTGGCCATTATCGCCTGAGCCCTTACTGCCTCCAATTCAGTAGGCAGTAAGGGCTCATGCGCTACTTGTGCCATAGTTGGGCAGCACGCACCAATGTGCTGGGAATGCCTACTCCCCGCCCCCCACTCTAGATCAGTGTGCACCATTTTCTGCTCTAGAAAATGTATTTTCTAGAGTGGGAAATGGTGCACACTGATCTCAGGATGTCTCGCAATAGTACTGATTCTGGGGTCCTTTTACAAAGGCACACAAGCGTTTTTATTTATGCTAAAATTAAGCACATACTAAATGTTAGAGATGAACATATATTTATATGGCTATCTCTAGCATTTAGTGCGTGCTAATCATTAGCGTAAACTAATCGTGCTACTGTGTCTTTGTAAAAGGACCCCTCTATGCGTACTACCCACGTGGTAGCTCTACTGCTGCTTTGAAAAAGGCCCCTTACTGGCCCATTTACTTAAAAAAACTCCATATTATCAAAAAGTATATTGATAAACCAGCATTTAGGCTTATGAATGGATTATTGTAACACTGTTTTCTCAGGGTATACAAAAGCTTCTATAAAGCATATACAGGTAGTACAAAATACTACAATCTGACTGATTTATTCATTAGGTTGATTTGAATCAGTGAATCCCTTTATTTTGGAGTTATATTGGATCCCAATAGAAGTCAAGGTCCAATTTGAAGTTAGGGGTAATAGTTTTTTAAAATTCTTTCTGGAGAGGCCCTTTCTTACAAGATTGACTTGGTTCAATTACTTTTTAGGCTATAAATCTGAACAGCTGCACAAGCAAGTTTTGCTGGGTTATCCTACTATGAAAAAGGTTAACCCCCAAATTCTATATATGGCGCCTTAAGTTGTGCGGGCTAATTTGCAAGCACAACTTGATTAACAAGCCAATCAGTGCCAATAATTGGTATTTAACAACCAATTAGCGGCACTAATTGGCTTTATTAAGAATTTATGCGCACAACTTTCTAGGTGTATTCTATAACGTGGTGTGCATAAATTCTAATGGGTGCAGCAGCCCAAAAGGGGGAGTGGTCATGGGTGTGGAATGAGTGGGTCATGGGTATTTCAAAAAACTATGAGGCCCTTTACTAAGGCGTGCCGAAAAGTGGCCTGCGCTGGAGTAGGCACGTGATTTGGATGCGTGCAGGTCCATTTTTCAGCTTGCCTGGAAAAAATGGACGTGCGGCAAAATTAAAGCCAGTGCATGCCCATTTTCGGCCTGAAACCTTACCGCCACCCACTGACTTAGCGGTAAGGTTTCACATGCTAACTGGGTGGTAAGTGTCAGCGCTCATAAACTGCCGATTACCGCTGGGTAAGTGCCATATGATAGAAAATATTTTCTACCCTGTGTTTTGGATGCACATCAAAAATGGAATTACTGCCCGGGTCATGTGGTAGCTGGGCGGTAGTTCGAATTTGACGCATGTTGGACGTGCGTAGGCGCCTACGTGCATTAGTAAAAGGGTCATATATGCGCTCTTATACAATATACCTGATCTGTGCCTAGGTATTTAGGCCTGGTTTTAGGTGGCCTAAATAAGTGTGCTTAAAGTTTAGTCACAAGAATGGCCGCTAAGCATATCCTATAAAGTACGCTTAATTTTAGGCATAGTTTATAGAATTGCGCTAAGCACATGGTTTTTTGGTGCCAATTTTTAAGGCGCCATTTATAGAATTTGGCCCCAAGTCTATAAAATTTCTGTCTTCTTTATTCTCTTACCTAGTCACATATCTATGGAATTCTTTGCCATTAGAAATCAGGGAAAAAATAGAAATTGCCTAGATTTTAGAAAGATGCTTATGACTTTTTTTTATTTCGCATATTTGTAGTACCTGATGGAAATTGATTTTCTTTTTTTTAGCTTGTATCTGTTGTTTTATTTATCTTTTTGTGAGCTCTTGGTCAAATGGTTCAATCATCTTTGGTTCTGTAACCCACAATGAACTATTTTTGGTATTTGCAGGCTATAAGCTCTCCAGACTGTATTGCATCAAATGTAACACGCTGACAAGGTCACTATTGAAACCTTGTTCACCCTTGTTTTGTGGAACATGCTACCAGTGGATCTTCAATTAGAATCCTCATTTATAAAATTTAGGGCCACTTTGAAATGTGCACCTATGTTTACTAAGGTGTGCTATGGACGCGTTAGCATTTTTACATTTACGCGTGTTAAACACTAACGCGCCCATAGAAATGTATAGGCATGTTAGCATTTAATGAGCAATAAATTTAACCTGCACCTTAGTAAACATACCCCGTGGTTTCTTATAACAGCATTTTCGTAAGGGGTTTCTCTCTCTATTTTGGAGACACCGTATTTATCTTTCTTTATATGTCCAATATATACCTATTGTTTTCTGGATGATGTTCTAAGCATCATTCTTTCCCATTATGTTTCAGCCATTGACTTTAGTTTAAGATCCTTTGTTAATTTGTTACTGGTTCAATTTGTTTACAGCTTATTATTATGATTCTGTATACTGCCTTGAAGTCCCTGTGAATAGCAGTTTATCAAATACTAATAAAATACTAAATGGCATTATTTACATGTGTAGATCGGCTAAATGTGTAAAAGGCAATTTCAAAATGCCATTGTTTATTTTTTTTAAATTTGCTTTTATAAGTTACATATTCATTAACAGAACATGTCCAAGAAAATGGTATCATACATATTAAAGAAAAAGAAATATTTCCTTACTAAAGGGTCCTTTTATTAAGCTACGGTAAAAGGGGTCCTGCACTGGCACTGGCGTGTGTTTTTGACGTGTACCGAGGCCCCCTTTTACCGCAGCAGGTAAAAGGCAGGTTTCCCTTTTCCTAAAGAAATGGCCATTGAGGTGGTGGTAAGGGCTCCTGCGCTAACCCGGTGGTAACCGGGCAGCACACAGCACTGCCCGATTACCACTTGGTACACACCGGTGCTACAAAAATTGAAATATTTTTGCAGCACTGGAAAAGGTGCATACTGCAGGAGGGAACTACTGCCAGGTTGCTGCCATAGTCTGGTGGTACTTCCCTTCTAGCGAGTGGTAAGCCCGCATTGGTCCGCTTCATAAAAGGGCCCCAAAATAACCAACTAGCCCACATCTAGGACAGAAAACTACCCAATCAAATAAGAAATAACCCAATAAGAAAAAAGTTAGTAATTAACAACATTTAGGGATCCTTTAACCAAGTGGTGGTAAATGGACTCCTGTGACGGCATCGGTGCACAGGTTTGCCAAGCACTGAGGCCTCTTTTTACCGATACTGGTAAAAGGACTTAAAAAAAAATGGAAATGGCAGTGCAATAAGTGTAAACCTTGCCGTGTGGCCTTTTCTGGGGAAAGCCTTTACTGCCTCTATGTCTGGCTGCGGCCTAAATAAATTCCAATTTCTGTTGAAAGCGGACTCTAGTGTATTAATAAGTAATGCAAGGGGTAGTTAAATCTGAGAATCTGAGTGTGTGCCGAGTGCCCGTGTTGAGAACCAGGCTGCCCCCATAAGGAGAGGCCACCCACAAATGGGTCAAAGGCCAACGGAGATTAGAGGATAAAAGGGGGGAGGGGTTACGGGGAGGGTAGGGACAGAAAAGCTACAGGTAACTCAAGTAAGGAAAGGGTTAAAAGAAAGGGAAGGAACAGAGAAAGGTGGGGTGGGAAGAAAGTTGCAGAGATACAGTCTTTTTGTGCCCAGCAAGCAGAGAAAGGGCAGCACTGACCCAACCCACCCTCCCGAATAACAAGTTGCATTCGTTGCAGCTGGTGTGAGGCGTGTGACAGCAACAGGTACACAGCAGATTAACATATAACAGCTATAAGTTATGTGAAAAATTGTTGTTGACAATTTGTATGAAGTAAGGGCTCTTGTGCAAACCCAGAGCTAACTGGACAGTGCTGCTCAATTACCGCTAAGTCCACGGCGCTAAAAAATATTTTTGGGTGCCAGAAATGCCGCACAGTGGGAGTTGTAATACATGTGGAAGGAGAGTACGGACACTACACTGTACTTTCCTGAGTTACGGCATTGTTATTGGGGTCAAGGAGAGCGTTGACCTCAATGGTGGCTGTGTCCTCTGTGACAACATTAGTGGGACACAGCTGCCTTCAATCCAGTTTCCATCTTGAACATCTCTAGACTTGAGGTGACAGCCAAAAATTGAACAAGTAGAAACAGAATGGTAGGGTATTTGTGGTAGGTAAGGAAAAGATCTCTCTTATTTCAAACTGAAAGAAAATGTCTGAAGTCTAGTGAAATTACATCTAAAATTGCTCAGTTTGGAGAGATGAAATGAAAGATCCCCAGATCACCATTGGGTGTCACCAGCAGCTGCTATAGCTATACACCTCCTGTCTTTATGATATTTCTTTAAAATGGTCTCCAAGATTGTCATGTAATTTTGTACTTTAAAATTCTGAATCAGCCCAAAATGTGTTAATTACCTACCTAATGATGTTGTAACTTCCACATAAGCATTATTTCAGATGTGAAAAAGAGCAGACAAGCTCACTGGGATTCATCAAAAGTGATGTGCACTGCTCCATGGGCATTCCTTCTTGACCCATTGCCAAGCATGGAGCATGAAACATCAAACTTTGTAATGAAATTGCAATGAAATCATTACCTGTCCAAAATTAAAATTAGACCTGGCAATATCATCATGAATAGTAAAAGGCTGTGCAGCACACTGAAGTAATAATAACTAAAGAGAAGTATCGCTTGAGGTTTTGAATACATTTGATAGGCATTACCCTTATCTCAAGCATGCTACGCCGCACCTGAGGTGCTTTTGGTAAAGTAATTGAGAAAAATCTCAACCTTGCTTGCAGGGCATTTAGCAGATGTTCCTATTTATAAGAAGAGTCAAATTATCTTTTAACTCCCTAAAGATTGTAAGGACTTTTTTTTTTCTTAATCCAGGGAGTGCTTTGTCCAAAAACATTTTCTACTTTTACTTTACACGTTGTAATACTGCAGTGAAAACTCACAATATGCTCAGTATTAGGCCACTGTGTTTTTTCCCCCATTTTATCTATAAAGTGGAAGTGTTGAATATAAGACCTGACATGTCCAAACATGACAATTTTACTTAGCTAACAGTAGTAAAGATTTAGCAGCAAAAATGACAAAAAAGCTGGTGCTAACTTAGGGGCCATTTTACCAGGCTGTGGGAAAAAGGGCCCTGCACTGGCGGCGGGGGCTGTTTTTCCCATGCACCAAGGCCCTTTTTACCACAGCGGGTAAAAAAGCCCCCAGTACACATGGCTGTGCAGTAAGAGAACTCTTACCGCATGGCCATGTGATGGGGAGCCCTTAGCACTACCCACTGAGGTGGCAAAAAGGGCTCCCACGCTAACCTGGCGGTAACTGGGCAGTACGCAGCGATGCCTGATTACCGCCGGTTACTGCCGGGCAAGCCATTTCCGGGGGTTTCCTTTTTTTCCCCCAGAAATAGTGCGTGCTAGGGGTGGGACTACCCCTGGTGGCCGCATTGGGCTGGCGGTAGTCCCGAAAGAGTGAGTGGCAAGTCCATGTTGAGATTACTGCCGCTCCATAAAAGGACCCCTTATGAGGCATGAGCTTTCAAGGACATGAGTCCTTCTGGAGAAGTGAACTCTTGCTTTTGAAAGCTCATGCCTCAATCAATTGGTTAACCTATAAAGCGCCATCAGCCTCATTGTCATTTTTTCTGATCTCACACAATTCTTTGTGAAAAAAATCCATCACTCACTATCAAAACTAAGAAAACACTTAGGGCCCGATTCTATATATGGTGCCTAAAATTAACACATGAGCATATTCTAAATACCATGCATAAATCTACACATGGTATTTAGAATACACTTAGGTGTAGTTCATGCAACTAAATCTACACGTGTCCATTTACACCAATGAAAGCTGGTGTAAATTCCTGTGCGTAGATTTACGCTCACTGGCCTATATTTTATATCAACATGCATAGATTTTGGAATGCCCATTTCCATGTCTCCTAAGCACGCCCCTTTTTACCTGCATGCATTAGAATTTAGGCACAGTACATTATAGAATACGCTTAGCAATATACGTGCGTAAATTCTAATTTTTGCAAATTAGTGCTTGATATTTCTTGTTTAGAGCTATTAACACTTAACAGCTTGTTAAAACAATTAATCTACGGATGTAGTTATAGAATACGCCTAGATTTACGTGCAAAACTGTGCGTAACTCTAGACACTACCACCGGGCTATTGCAGGAGCCTGGTGGTAATTCCTGCCCCCACTATGCACCACTTTCAGTGCTTGAAAATTATTTTTATATTTGTAGCACCGGGGTTAGTGCAAGAGCATTTAACGCCTCCTAAATAGATGGCATTAAGAGCTCCCCCAGGAAATGGTCACATGGAAATATTTAACTTACCACATGGCCATTTCCTTTTTAAACAATGTCTTATACCCGCTAGGTAATAGGGGGCCTTGGCGCATGTCAAATCCATGCGCCAATGCCACCCGCAGGGGCCCTTTTACCACAGCTTGGTAAAAGGGGCTCTTAATGTAGGTTTGTTAGCAATAAATAACAGGGAAGATACATTAAAAGGACTTCTTAAGTATGAGTATTGTTGCTACATTTAGGCTTTTTAAAATATGTATAACGTGAACACTTCTAGCAGTGAGTGTGAGTATAATGGTAGGACTATGCTGCGGCACCGTGCATCAAGGACGACCTATGCCGATGCTTCTTGGCCTTCACCTTAAGCTCAGTATTGAGGCTCTTCGGTGCTGACGAGGATGATGGCAAATCCTTTTGGGGCCGGGTCTGATGCTGGACAATCCCAAGGGCCCTGCACAGCAGTTGGCGTTGAGAGAGGTGGAAACCCACTCGATGCACTACTGCTCCCAATGTCAAGAGGCCCAGTAGCAGCCATGTGGACCGATGCTCCTGCGATGCTCCTAATGCTGGTGCACACCTCAACGTCAATGCCACTGCCGCTGACCTTGATGCTGATGCCAATGTCAAGGCTCCAAAAATCCTTTCATGTTGAGCATCTCTGGCAAACTGGGTCTGCTTCTTCATCCGAAGACAGAGGACACAGCAGGGCTATGGTTGGGCCCTAAATACTGAAGACACCAAGAATGAGTGTCCCTTCCAGATATTGTCTGACTGTATTGGGTACAGCACTTGAAGCCACTGGGAACTTGAGTGGACATGGATGAAAAAAACACCTCTGCAGTTAAACAAAGTGATTACGCCTGAAAAAAAGGGGCAAGGCACCAGAAAAAACAAGGGGATAAACCTGGCTGAATTCAAGGCCTAAATGTGGCCTAAAGATGTGGAAAATAAAGGAAACTTAAAACTTGAAACTAAGAAATACGGGGGTGGGGGGGGGGGGGGGGTGGAAGAGACCTGAGCACGGGCACATTGAAAACAAAAGCAAAAAAAAAAACAAAAACAAACCCAAGGCAAGAGGCACCATAAAGGTTCTTTTTTGGACCGGACGTGAAGAGACGCCACAAAAGCAACTTCTCACCACCTTTGGTCTGTCCCAGTACGGCAACGCTTATGTTCTTATATTCTTAGAAAAGGTTCAAAGAAGAGAGACCACAACGATAAAGGGGATGGAACCCCTCCCATATGAGGAAAGGCTAAATATTTTGTCACTCAGAGGGACTTTTACTAAGGTGCGTATATCTTTTTGAGATACGGCAACCAGAAATGAACACAATAGACAAGGTGTGGTTGCACTATGGAGCGATAGAGAGGGCGTTATAATATTTTTGGTCTTATTTTTTATCCCTCTCCTAATAATTCCTAACACTCTGTTTGCTTTTTTGGCCTCAGACGCACACTGAGCAGAGGATTTCAGCATGATACCTACGTCTTTTTCTTGAGTGCTGACTTAGAGATGGTCGTCCCCGGTTTTCGGCGATAATGAAAAGCAAGGACGCCCACCTCAGAAATGACCAAATCCAAGCCATTTGGTCGTGGGAGGAGCCAGCATTTATAGTGCACTGGTCTCACTAACTGAATGGAAAAAGCCCTTCCCGATCCGGAAAGGAAGGGCATGCTTGAAGGAAATTGCATGAAAATGAGCCGCTTGCTGTTAGCTCATTTGCACATGATTTCCTTCCTAAGGAGGGGAAGCGACGGCAATGGCAGTTCAGAATGTGGATGTTTCTGTGAGAAGGACATCCATGCCTTTGCTATGCCTCTGACACTCTCTTTATTTATTTGTTTGGATTTTGGATCACAAGTAGCAGCAGTGGGATTTGAACCAGCCTCTTCTAGATTGCAAGACCAGTGCTCTAACCACTAGGGCACTCTGCCACTCTATTCCACTCCCTTGAAATTTGGCCATTCCTGGGGGGGGCAGTTGAGGACGTCCAACATGTTTGAAAGAAGGACGTCCATGCCTTTGTTATGCCTCCGCTGACACATACATGCCTCCCCCCCAGGGACCTGCATACTGCCCCCCCCCCCCCACAGGGATGGCCAAATTTCAAGGGAGTGGAGTGGAGTAGAGGAGTGGCCTAGTGGTTAGAGCACTGATCTTGCAACCCACTGCTGCTACTTGTGATCCAAAATCCAAATAAATAAGTAAAGAGGGTGTCAGAGGCATAGCAAAGGCATGGATGTCCTTCTCACAGAAACATTCACACTTTGGATTGAGGCAAAGCAAAGGACATATTCTAAAAAAAAAAGACAAAAGTTTTTGAAGTTTTTTTCGGGGTGGGAAAAATGGACCACGTAAAGTCAGCCAAATGCTCACGAGGGACACTCTTCTTTTTCCATTATTGGCCGAGGATGCCCATCTGTTAACCATGCCCCTGTCCCACATTCAGTACCCTGCCAACACGCCCCCTTGAACTTTGGTCATCCCTGCGATGGAAAGCAGTTGAGGACACTCAAAATCGGTTTTCGATTATGCCGATTTGGGCGACCTTAGGAGAAGGACGCCCATCTCCCGATTTCTGTCGGAAGATGGGCGACCTTCTCCTTTGAAAATAAGCAGGATAGTAACATAGTAAATGACGGCAGATAAAGACCTGAACGATCCATCCAGTCTTCCCAACAAGATAAACTCATTTTACATGGTATATACTTTATACATATACCCGAGTTTGATTTGTCCCTGCCTTTCTCAGGGCACAGACCATAAAAGTCTGCCCAGCAATGTTCCTGTACTAAAAGTTCTGAAGCTAACGTTGAAGCCCCTTAAAATTTACACTCCAGCCCCTCCATATCTATTCAGTCATGATCAGGGCACAAACTGTAGAAGTTCACCCTGCACCAGTTTTATTATCCAAATACCGGCGTCACCACCCAATCTCCGCTAAGATTCCATAGATCCATTCCTTCTAAACAGGATTCCTTTGTGTTTATCCCATGCATGTTTGAATTCCACCGTTTTCATCTCCACCACCTCCCGCTGGAGGGCATTCCACGTATCTACCACCCTCTCCATGAAAAAATACTTCCTGACATTACTCCTGAGTCTGCCCCCCTTCAACCTCAATTCATGTCCTCTAGTTCTACCACCTTTCCATCTCCGGAAAAGGTTAATTTGCGAATTAATACCTTTCAAATATTTGAACGTCGGTATCATGTCACCCCTGTTTCTCCTTTCCTCCAAGGTATACATGTTCAGGTTGGCAAGTCTCTCCTCGTACGGTTTGCAATGCAAATCTCATACCATTTTCGTAGCTTTTCTTTACACTGCTTCCAGATTTTTAGTTTTGTGTTAACTTGCAAATGTAATCACCTTACTTGTTGTTCTGATTTTCAGATCATTTATAAATATGTTAAATAGCACCATTTCCAGTACAGATCCCTACAGCACTCCACTATTCACCCTCCTCCATTGAGAAAAATGGCCATTTAACCCTACCATCTGTTTTCTGACCAATAACCAATTTCTAACCCACAACAGAACAATGCCTCCTATCCCATGACTCTTTCTCCTTTTCTAGCTGGATTAAAAAAGATTCTGATTCATATAGCCGGGGGAAGGCAATTCTGTGCAGTTTATATCCTGAATCAGGACTGCTATCCCTCCACCTTGTCTTCCTGGTCTTGGTTGATGTTGAATGTTGAAACCTATTGAGCATAGTTCACCCAGTGGTAACCCCCTGCTTTCATCTAGCTAGGTTTCACTTATTCCTATGATATCAAGATGCTGTTCATGGATGACATCATGGATCACTGAGGATTTCTTAGCAGCTGATCTGGCATTCACCAGTCCTATAGTTCCAAAGGATGGTCTAGGGTTTATTTTGGTATGGCAATGAGGTGATCTTTTATGTACTGTTATGTATGTGTTTGACCTCTTGCACTTTTGTCTTCTCTCTGGTTGATGGGGATTATAGTTTCCTCTGCCACACCCCACTGGGATCCCTGAGGTCTCTCAGTCTTCTGAGCCAAGGTGCATTCTTTTTGTCAGAAGCTCCTTCGGGAAGATTTCACTGGTTGGCACTACAGCACTACAGTCCTAAAGGATTCTTTGAATCAGCAATCTTATCACTTGGCACTGCAGGATTAAAGGATTTAAGTCAACAGATCCGAGAGAAAAGACTTTTTAAAGTTGTAAATTCAGACCAGGCTTTGAAGATCAAAGGCTTCCAGTAATAGAGAAACAAATTATTGCACTTTGCACTTCTGTGTGAATTTCTTTGGAGACTTAATGCAGAGGGGGTTGATAGTGGACTTTAGTTTAATGGAATCAGAATCTTAAAAATAGTTATGTAGTTAAAATAAAATTTCAATTTACAGATTGTAGTTATGTATTTTGTAGTTTCTGGTTCTGATATCCTTGGATGGTCCTTTTGTAAGCTTCAACACGATGAGGGGCTGATAATGCAGGAACTCAGATGGGGACCCCAAACTTCTCATCTGGATCATCTAGTGCAGATGCTTCCTGCTTCTTAGGGGTATACATTTTGCACTATTGGCGTTGTCACATTTTATTTATTTATTGGGATTTATTAACCACCTTTTTAAAGAGATTCACCCAAAATGGTGTGTATTTTTCCTGATTAATGGCTATTTTTCTAATTCAATATAGGTGTAGAATTTCATGGCAGTCCATACTAGGATTTGAAAGAGTTTCAGCTGTGATATTTCTTTTATGTATTTAGAGTAGCAACCTAGTTGATGCAACCTTGTCTATAGACATGATGATAAATGTACCTTACACTATTGATGATGCTTGTAAGACTCCATGTGAGTCAAAGTCACTGATATTCTTACAGGGTGCATTTGGTCACGTGTATTTGAGTGGGCCCATTAGCTACATGAGGACATTGGTGCTTGGAGCCCTTTACAGTTCTTTAGGAAGGGCAACAGCACAAAGGGGGGGGGGGGGGCAATGTCAGTGAGTTGCTGGAGGTAGGGCCATTCCAAGGGCTGAGAGAACACTGTGGCCACACAGGGCACAAGGGAGATGGGAGCACAAAATTTAGATTGTGAGCCCTCTAGAGACAGAGAAGGTACCTGCATATAATGTGTACAGCGCTGTGTATATCTAGTAGTGCTATAGAAATGATTAGTAGTAGTATTAGTATTGTTTATTTATTATACCGTTTCTAATTGCATTCATAAAACAGAACGGTTTACATCTTAAAATAAAATAACATTTTTAAAAACATATAAGAAATTCATTGATTTGATAGAAAAGCACAGCAAAAACTAAAACAACCATTCTAAAAGATACTAATACCAGTAGACATTGGACAACCATTCATAACATACTATATAAGCAAACATATTATTTTTACTGCATATTCATTCTGCCTATTTTTCACTTAACCCTCCATTGACCCAGGTACAAAATAAGTACCTGAATATGTAAACCACTTTGATTGTAACCACAGATAGGCAATATATCAAGTCCCATCCCCAACTTGTGTCACCATATGCATTAAATGAAGACTGCTGACTATTTTAGTAGCTGCCCTCTGGACCTTTTCCATTTTTTATATCCTTCTGAAGCTGCAGTTTCCAGAATGGCACACAATAATCTAAATGAAGTCTCACAAAAAATGTAACACATTTTAATACATATACTCCTAAGTGTGATCAGAGCACATTTTTGTTTGTGCTTTGGGTTAAGTGAAAGCCCATTTTAGATATGTCATGGAAAGGAGAATTGAGACATCTATGTTGGGACATGCACTATTCTCTATGCATGTTCACAAATGCTCTGTCAAATGTGGCGCCTTCTGTAAATATATTACACAGGTATTTGCCAGCGTATCCAAAGGAAGCCACTATTTCAAAAACCTGGACATAGGAAAAAAGTGTGTCCAGCTCCAATGTGCATTGGAGTAGCTTTTTAAAATTGATGCTCCTGACACCCATGCACTCCCTCACATTCCTCCAAAGCAGCTAACTACCTTTCTAACCCCCCCCCCCAACCAAGTAGAGACTTCTGCAACTAGTCAAGGCCCCCACCCTGTGATCCCACTCCATGGCACCTACCAGGGATATCCTTTATGGTCCAGCAGAGAGCAGGATCAATCACACAATGCTTCTGCCCTATCCTCTGCTTGAGTTCAAAATGGTGCCTCTGACCCCTAGTCTCATGTTATTACTGCTAGGGGTCAATGGTGTCATTTTGCAGGCTGGAGCAGAAGTGACTAGGGATCACTCCAGTTCCCCACTAGACTACTAAGAACCCCCCCATACATGCAAGGAGTGTGATTGGGGGTAGGAGTGGGAATCCTGACTGTTAGAGGGGATCAGAGGGATAATTGCCTGCTTTGGGGGGTTGTAGACAGATTGGAGGGGTATTTTCCTCCTTCTGGGAAGGGGTTTGGAGGGTTAGAAGTGTTCACTTACTTTGTGGGGGATTTGGTGATTCAGAGGTGTGGTTACATGCTTAAGGAGGGTATGGAAACTTCAGAGGGGTTTGAAAGGGTAGTTACCTGCTTGGGGGCAGGAGGATTCAGTGAGGTGGAGGGCACCATCGACCTTTCACTTGCCCCTTCAGGTTTGCACTTGTATATGCCTCAGGGCAGGTGTAAAAGCCAACTCTGAAAATGTTTGGCTAGCAGGTTTACTCCTGTTCTAGAATGAGAAATACATATCACAGCTAGACTACTACTACTACTACTACTACTACTATTTAGCATTTCTATAGCGCTACAAGGCATACGCAGCGCTGCACAAACATAGAAGAAAGACAGTCCCTGCTCAAAGAGCTTACAATCTAATAGACAAAAAATAAATAAAGTAAGCAAATCAAATCAATTAATGTGAACGGGAACGAAGAGAGGAGGGTAGGTGGAGGCGAGTGGTTACAAGTGGTTACGAGTCAAAAGCAATGTTAAGAGGTGGGCTTTCAGTCTAGATTTAAAGGTGGCCAAGGATGAGCAAGACGTAGGGGCTCAGGAAGTTTATTCCAGGCGTAGGGTGCAGCGAGACAGAAGGCGCGAAGTCTGTAGTTGGCAGTAGTGGAGAAGGGAACAGATAAGAAGGATTATCCATGGAGCGGAGTGCACGGGAAGGGGTGTAGGGAAGGACGAGTGTGGAGAGATACTGGGGAGCAGCAGAATGAGTACATTTATAGGTTAGTAGAAGAAGTTTGAACAGGATGTGAAAACGGATAGGGAGCCAGTGAAGGGTCTTGAGGAGAGGGGTAGTATGAGTAAAGCGACCCTGGCGGAAGATGAGATGGGCAGCAGAGTTTTGAACCGACTGGAGAGGGGAGAGGTGACTAAGTGGGAGGCGAGGAAGAAGCAGATTGCAGTAGTCTAAACGAGAGGTGACAAGGGTGTGGATGCCCTTTGAGATGGTCAAACCAAAAAGACTTTCTATCAGCTGTAACTAATTCAGAATGCTGAAGCATGACTGATAAAGGCTGCAAGTGGCATGACCATATCATACCCTTTTGGCAAAAACTGAACTAAGAACCAGTACTCTACAGGGTGAGCTTTCTCAGAAGTAGCCTCCACACTCTGGAACTGACTCCCAGAGGTGCTATGCCTAATTCAAGTCTATTTCTACTTCAGGAAGTAGGTGAAAGTCTAGCTCTTCTTACAAATGTTTAATAGATGTGGCAATTGACTATCTACTCTCTAAGCATCTGGACTAGCTTGCCACACAACTCGCATCTAAGACCAGCTCCGCATACCTTATGCAACTGTACATATAATTTGCCTTAAATTTAGCCACACATCTATTTATTCCAACAACTTTGTTCTACTTATCTTGTCTGTATACATGTCTCAACTGTACTTGTCCCCTCAGTTGTCTATTAAGATATTTAATTGTATCGTACTGACATGGAGCATCATATCTGTGCTATTTGAATGCTCTAATGTGTGCTTATTAAAGTGTATAATTTGTATTATGCTAGCATTGTGTTTATTATATCTATGTTATATGAAACTTTTAATACATTGCCTACTAAGGTGTTTCATTTGTATTGTGCTGACATCGTAGGTATAATATCTGTGTTATATGAATGTTCTACTGTGTTTTAATGTGGATATTTCTGACACTGTACCTGTTTGTATGTTTCCATGTTTACCTCATTGGTTGTATTTAGGCTTATATTTGGCTGTTCTATTATTGTTATGTGGTACACTGCCTTAGGTGAATCTGTTCATACAGGCAGTTAATAAATCCCAATAAATAAATATTTTTGGCCCAGCCAACCACATCCCTTGAAATCTCTGTATGGTGTGGATTTCCACAGGTAAATAAAAGAATTCTGAAATTGCGTTTTGTCTTTTTTCTCCCTATTTTATAGATATGTGTGCTCTCCTTCCCAGAATGTGGGCTTGTTTATTGGAAAATTGATGACTCTGTTAGTAGTGCTTTTTCTTTTCTGTGCAACTATAATTGAAGGAAAAATTGCTACTTGCATGTGTAGCCATCTACATGTATACATGCTGTTAGTTCCCATTGAGTTGTTTTCTAAAATAACCCCAATAATGTCCCTTTATTTTTAAACAGTGATCATCATAATTAACTTCAATTAATAGCTGTCACATCGAGTGTGTTTGTGTTGTGTATGTGTATGTGTGTGTGTGTATATATATATAATCTATATATATATATATATATGTAATATATTTATTTATACACCAGAACAAGTAAAGAGCAAATGCTGGTAAAATCGTTTATTCCAAGTTCTTATTCCCATCCACTTTCCCAGGCTTTTCACTAGAAATGAAGTAACTTATTTTTTCACCTGCTAATAAGGACGGACAGAGACTCTAAGGACAACACATAATAATAAAATGGACGAGGGGATATGTCTGATATGGGACTCAGTGTGACATATCCTTCTCCAAAGAATCTGTCACTAGAACAAAAACGCGAGGGGGGGCAATTTCATATCTGAACTCCCCTACAGTTTGCCATGGTTTCCAGACAAAGAGGAGAGAACTGAATTCCAATTATATCCTTCACAATGACAGATAACAGGGAAATAGGAAATGGGCTAATAAAATCGTAGGTGATCTGGCATAGATGTGACAGGTATAAGTGGCAGTTTAGGTTTGTCTATAATATACCTAAAGCATTAAGAATGCAAACAGCTGTATCCCAAACCACCTGCTCCTTCTTTTATCTGGTAGCACATTTTCATTGTCATTCAACTTTTTCCTTTTGTGAAACAAAGCAAACTTTTTGAAGCAGGCAGGCCAAGAGCCAGTGTGGTACAAAGAGAATCTATTACAGCAGAGTTTGAATTCAATGACATGTCTCTAACCTAATTACTCAAATTAAATACAGAACAAAGTGAAAAAAAAAAAAGATCACTGTTAAGATCACAGAATGAAGGCTCCTCAAACCTGCTCCCCCTGTTTTGCATGGTTGATTTAGCAGATTAGAAGGTAATAAAAAAAAAAATACTACTACTTATCATTTCTACAGCGCTACTAGATGTACGCAGCGCTGTACACTTGAACACGAAGAGACAGTCCTGCTCGACAGAGCTTACAATCTAATTAGGGACAGACAAACAGGACAAACAGAGATAAAGGATATTAAAGTGAGGATGATAAAATAAGGGTTTCTGAACAAGTGAATAAGGGTTAGGAAGTTAAAAGCAGCATCAAAAAGGTGGGCTTTAACTTAGATTTGAAGACGGCCAGAGATGGGAGCTTGATGTACCCGGGCTCAGATAGTCTATTTCAAGCATATGGTGCAGCAAGATAAAAGGAACGGAGTCTGGATTTACCGGTGGAGGAGATGGGTGCAGATAAGAGAGATTTACCCAGTGAACAGAGTTCCCGGGGAGGAATGTAGGGAGAGATGAGAGTGGAGAGGTACTGAGGAGCTGCAGAGTGAATGCACTTATAGGTTAATAAGAGGAGTTTGAACTGTTTGCGGAAACGGATAGGAAGCCAGTGAAGTGACTTGAGGAGAGGGCTAATATGAGCATAATGATACTGGCGGAATATTAGGTCGTGTAGCAGAATTTGAACAGATTGAAGAGGAGAGAGATAGCTAAGTGGGAGACCTGTGAGAAGCAAGTTTGCAATAGTCCTAAGCGGAGGTGATAAGAGTGTGGATGAGGGTTCTGGTAGTGTGCTCAGAAAGGAAAGGGCAAATTTGGTGATATTATAGAGAAAGAAATGACAGGTTTTAGCAGTCTGCTGAATATGTACAGAGAAGCAGAAAATGACCCCAAGGTTATGAGCTGATGAGAAAGGAAGGATGAGAGTGTTTATCAACAGAAATAGAGAAATGGGGGAGGAGGAGAGGTTGGTTTAGGGAGAAAGATAAGAAGCTCGGTTTTTGGTCATGTTTTAGTTTCAGATGGCACTGAGAAATCCAGGTAGCAATGTCAGACAGGCAGGCTGATACTTTGGCCTGGATTTTTGGCTGAGAGTTCTGGTGTGGAGGAGGTAGATCTGGGCGTCCTCAGCGTAAAGATGATACTGAAACCATGGGATGATGAAGTATAGATGGAGAAAAGAAGAGGTCCCAGGACAGATCCCTGAGGTACACCAACTGACAGTGGGATAGAAGTAGAGGAGAATCCACTAGTGTATACACTAAATGTACGCTGGAGAGTATAGAAGAAA